>NC_044016.1:19382972-19691652 GCF_900496995.4 Aquila chrysaetos chrysaetos | reverse complement strand
GAGGGATGTACATACACATTGTTATTCTTTTCTGCACTGGATAAATTCCATTTTCTTTCAGGAGTGTTGGGATCCAGGTGGTATGGAGGGAGAAAAAGAGGCCTGGACCTTCAAGTGGGATTTGTTTAAGGAAAATTTTAGCACTGTGACCCTAGTGGGGCTGTGCATCCAAAATGCTGGCAGAGAGCCATAAAACAAACTGGCATAAAATAAACTGCTGTACATGTTTTCATATTTATGTCCCCAGCTACTTCTGGTGTAAAAACATTGTGGGCTTTTGGGTCTGTCTGGTGGTGGGAATGAGAACAAGGAAATGAGATAGATATATATCATATGGACCATAGTAAAGCTTTGTTTTAGGCCCTCTATCTTTAAATCTCCTTACTGAAGTACTTCCTTGGCTGAAAGAAGATAGGAAAAAGGTGTTGCAAAAACCTGTGCTCTCAATGTTCTAATAAAGCCAGTGGAAGGGAATTCCTTCTAGCAGATTATTTCTGAAACAGGTTGCAAATCCTTTTGCTTTATCTAGAGGGGACAGAGAGCTTGAACTGAGGTGGAGTATTTGCTACAATGGCAGTCAGTGGAGTTTGAAAGAGGGGGCAGAAGTCTGGACTGAGGCTGTTTCAGTATTTTCAGATAGGGAAGGAAGGAAGACTTGCATCAAAGTTGTCTGGTTTTCTCTTTTAGAACTTCACTGGGGGATGTGTGTTTGGTTCTGTGAGCCTGGAAACATTTACTTTGTAGAAACATCTCGCACTGAAAACCAGGGATATATCACCAAAGCAGTGAAAGAAGCTTAGAATTTTGACTCATATTCAATAGTTGAGCTTAAAGTATATGTTCTACCAGCCAAACCTATTATCCATTTTTAACATCTTTATTCGCAAATTACTTGTGGGAGCTTAATTGACCAGCGGAACAGGAGGATATTGTTTTACTATTTACCAACTGTCTGACAGTGCCTGGGGTTGTGAATGCATGTATGTTATTTGTGGATGACTGACGCTGAACAGCTTATGTGTTGTTGAGCAGCTCCTGAATGTCAGTGGAATTTCCATGCGGTAGTCTCAGAAGCGGTAGGCAGGTGAGAAGCATTTTGTTTGAAGAGCTCCAAAGCTATAGCTAGTGAAGAGAATCTGCAAATAGAAGTAAGAAAAGAACATAAAATGTTCCTTTGAAACCAACTAAGACATGCAGAACACTGGCATATCCCAAAAAGTTCTTCAGTCAGTGGGAGAAAAAGTCTGCATCTGATGTCACTTTCCCCTGTATGTCTTGTGTTAGTTATCCTCTCCAGAGTGAGTGCTGCTTATCTACTGCTGCTCTGTGTTGCATTGAAAATCTATAGGTGAGGAGGAACAGTGAGCAAACCACGTTGAGGTCTTTGCTGGTGGTGGTGATGGGGGCACAGGATGGAGAGAGCTGAAGATTGTTGCAATGTAGTCCACGATGCACAACTCTGCACTCTGGCACTGGCTGGTAGAGGTGCTCAGGGCCCAGAGAGAAAGGGAAGCTTTGAATTTCTGCACAGCTTGAGAGCAGCTTCTGCTTAGTGGTGTCAGAAGCAATGAGGACTCTGCCCTCACTTTCTTTCTAACTTGAGGCAACTTGTTTGAGCTGTTATAAACAGCATGGAAGAGTATTCCTGGGCAAGGAAGATTTAAGGGGAAGCATGGAAGTGTAGCTGAAGCATAAAACTGCTACTGACATACAGCATATATTGCTTTTATGAATCTGTAGTCAGACACTTTTACAATTAGGATTAAGCTTGAAAACGAAACCTTTTCTGACTACATCTAGCCTGGCAAGAGGTCTATGCAATACTAACCAAGTACATGTACACTTTCTTGTTCCACTGTGAAGTATTACCTCCAATTTAGATTTAGCTTTCTGCCTCACTGCGTTGCCCACTTCTTGGAGTGAAGAAAACAGTTTTACAGCCCAAATGAAAAGGTGTTTTACCTTCAATCTAACCATTCATTTTATATCTCAATTTTTGAAAGAAGAAAGTTTCTCTATTGACCCTACTTCTAACACCATCAGCCTTTCTTTCTGTTTTTAATGATAGAAATTGCATGAGTGAATGCAGTTAAAAAGAGGCGTTCATACTGGCCCCTACTGAAGTTTGGATATGACTTGGAATACATTCCCCAGGAGTCAGGAAAGGATGATTTTGATGATCGACTTTGACTTTGCTAAAATCAGCGCAAAAGGCCTTTGGAGAAAATGAAATATTTTGGGGACTGGAAAAAAAAAAAAAAAATCTAAAGTGCCCACCTGGCAGAATTCTAGTAAGGGACATTTCACCAGAAATGACCTAAGTCTGAGTTCTTTTTGGAAGAGTCAGTCTCTTGTTCTACAAAGTTACATGTTTCCATTGGAATTAATAGGAACCTGTTATACCCATGGAGAGGAAACTATATAGGGAATGTATGTTGTTCACTCATCTGAGGAATGACAGGGTCTTGTAAAGTCTTTATAACCTAATTCCAATAGTGTGTTCACCCTGAAATTACTGCCTTGATAAGACAAACAGAATTTTGGGTATATCTTCCAATATCTTTCTGAAGAGAAGGATAAAATGCTTCTCTTTTTCTCTCTTAGCTTCCCCCCACCCCCCACCCCACCCACCCCCCGCTGACTTTTCCTACATAAATATGATTTGGGGGGGATTCCCTTGTAAAGGTCTGAAATAATTTGCTCTACAGAATATAAGACCCTTAGTATCTGATAAGAAAGAGATTTCCTCTGGAGTGACCTCAGCCTAAATATTTGAAGAACTGAAAACAAAGGTGTAAATTTATTTTCTTGACTGAACTATTGGCTGGTTGACCCACTGGCACTAACTCCACACCAAGGTCCTTCCACAGCATGAGACTTGCTATAGTACTCCCACAGAGCACATCATCCTTTCAGCTAGAAAATTGATCTTTCCTCTTGCCCTTTGCCTCATTTCCCGTGATAAGTGGTTTCCCTCTATTCAGTAATTTAGTAACTCAAGCTCAAATTTTGATCCTTAGAGACACTCCTTCCAACTCAGATAAATGACCAAAAAAAGTCCAGAGTGGTTGGTTAGAAGGGGCAGAGAGATATCGTTTTCAAGATACTGTCAGTGTTGGTTTCTCTCTATTAAATGAATGAGACAAAACTGCTTCTCAAGGTGGATCCAGTCCCAGTACTAAAGGTGTGTTTGTTTGTTTGTTTGTTTTTATTTGGGCAATATTATATTTCATCCTCTTTTGCATGGAGGTTTCTGAGGTACTGTGAAAATCACTTCCTTGGAAGGCACTTCTACTCTAAGCAGCTTTCTGGGAAACAGGTGACTTGGTGGTCATCATTCTGGGACTTGATTGAGAACTGTTTGCCATGTAGTTGTACTATTGCAATTTAAATGGAGAGAAACTCTTACTGTAGAAGTATTCTAGTAGATGCTGGAAATGTTTCCTGCAATATTGATATGGATATGAAATGTGCTCTGGGAATTAAAGCGAGTTAGTGCTGCTATTAGTAGACCCTGTAAGAGATTAATTGTTTCCTTATCATGCATGACCTCTTAAAAATGTAGAAATTTTTTGCCTGTGTTTGAAATCTCAGCATGAACAGGATATTTTAAGACCTTGTGGACTCTATCCTGCCTGAAGAACCATTTTTTTTCTTGGAAACAAAATAATGTTCCTTAAAACTACTTCCCACACCGACTCCCCTCTCTAGACTTGCTTCACTTAATTTGTTTAATTCTGGGGTTATCCCAGTGGAGCTTTTTGTGATTAATAGCTGGTAACACTGTAAAACCAGCACTAGGAACATCTTCTGGGCAGTGGCCATGCTTCTTACAGGCTGTGTCTGACTGATGTTAGGGAAGAGGTCACCCTGAAGACTGTCTCAGTGGTGTGGGCTCAGTGTTTACATTATACATCTGCTAGTTCATCCTCTTTTCAGAGATTTGGAGATCGAGCCACTTCTCTGTACAATTTTCTCTTTTTTAAGCATTGCCAGGCACCACTGTAGTGTGGTGGACCCTTTGCTTGTAATACGAATGACTATGGGAGGAAAAAAAAAAACAAAAAAACCCCATGGGGATTCAGTAGTGCTAGTGCCATTTTCATCTCATATTTATGGGTCCAACAGCGAATAGTTAAAAATTAGTGATAGGCTGGCAGTTTGCATGCAAATTGTTGGGTTACATATAATGTATTTCTGCTTGGATTTGCCATCCAGGCCAAATACATAGTTGGTCTTGATGTTTCAGAGCTTCTGACATTTTGCAATTCCCGCTTATTTTTCTGGGAGGTAGGTGCAAAATGTTGTGTGAAAATGGAGAGTGCTTCCTTGTTCAAATGGGCTTCTGGGCGGGGGGAGGGTCAAATGCTGCTGCTACTTCTTGTTACTGGGAAGATTTTGGTCCTGGTTGGCTGTGTCTTCTCTACAGCAAGTAGAAAATGGGGATAACAGCAATTTCAGCCTTTCTTGCAGTGGGAGATATTATTGCATAATATGTATTCATCTTATAAAAGTCCCTGCCTGACCAGGGCAGCAGAGTCAAGACCTGAACTTGTTGTAGGAGGCAATGTATGACTGTTTACTGTCTTTATTTCTATGTATCCCATCCATAAATTTAAGATATAAGATGCAAGAAAAATGAATGATTTAAGTAAGTTTTAAATATGCTTCCAAAGGGTAAGACAAAACAAAGAGCAGCAGGTGATGATTTGGATAAAACCCTGTACAATCCATCAAATAAATGAGTGCTGGACAGAACTAGAGACAAGAAGTAGTGATATTGGTACATGTTCTGCAAAGACATAAATCACTGGATATAATAATAATAATGTTTGCAGCCCTAAGGGGATAAAGAAGATGTTCCTTCTCTAATAGAGGGTAGACTTCTGTTCTATCTGTATACAATGGGCCTTCTTTTTGAATCATGTCTAAGGACTATGTACCCAGATCAAGTGGCTGTTTAGAAGCAGGGTTGTTTTTTTTTTTTTTCCTGTAGTGTGCAGCTGTAGCAGGGAGCTGAGGGAATTTTATACTGCAGTCTGGTTTTCTGTGGAGTGTGCTCAAATCTTTGCGAACAAGATGCAGGTAGCTTGGGCTCAGAAGCTGAAATAACTTGCTGTATCTTCAGGCAGTCTACTGACTTGCTGTAGATACTTAGAAGTCCAGAGATGACTACCCAAACATTCGCTGTATGTAGCTTCTCTGCTGTTTTCTTTGGGTATCTAAGCATACATTTAAGCAAATGACCCATCCCTGGGGAAGAACAGTGTGCTGGTCTGTTACAGTTCTAGGAAGTCTTCTCTAGATATATTTCAGTACTTAAACTTTTCTTCATATTGAACAGTAAAGGGCCTTGACGTGGACATGACCTCTTGCTATGAGAATCCGGGAGACTGGACCTACCTATCGGCAGCCTGGAGAAGGCAGTAGAATAGAGTTGGTAGCAATTGGCATAGGCACCACACCCTTGTGTACCATATGCTCTAGACCACATGGATATGCATCACTTTATAGAGAATATCCTCACATTTGGATATTTAGGGGGGTTCTCCCTGTCCCTCCTTTTACTGCACTCTTTCCAACATACTGCTGATGGCCAAAAGCTCCCACTGACCATGCAAGGAAGGTGACTGGTTTTAGGTAGCGCTTTCTTTTCAGACCCTCATAATTGATCACTACCTGTGTCACTCAGAGCATCAGCTCTGTGGAATTTGACCTAAATATAGATGAGGCCTTGTTCACCCTAACACCATGGAACACTAAACAGACCCGAAACCTAAAGCAGTAAGTCACGGCTCTGAAACCAGCTTTCAGTGTTGGTGTAAAGTCTCCTCCTGTAAATATTCCAGCAGCTAGAAAATATATTTTATCTGGATGCCGCTTAAAAATACACACAGAAAACAACCCAAAATCCTTGAGCAGAACTCTTTCCAAATATCCATTCTTCATGAAGACACGTTAGGTTAAAAGTTCAACAGTTTCACCAAGCTGTTGGCTTGGAGTTCAAACCTACTTGCGTAATGTTGAGGTTTCAGGGCATTGAACCCAGAGTATCCCTTGTGAGAATGTTGAACAAAAATAAAAATGCTGGAATAAAATGCTGTATATGACCTTTTCTTAACTTCATTTTCTACAGTGGATTTATTTTTGGTGCCAAATGGACAACTCTGGAATCTGAGTAGCTTAAAAAAGAGGTATATAAAATCAATGACAGTTTGACCCTGTCTGTGCCTTGACCTACAGAAACCATCTTTACGATGGAGAGAGCATCAAAATCCCAATACCTGTTCCCTTTGTGATGCATCTACTGACTGTTTCTTCCATTTAGTGAATTACTAAAGAAGCCTTTTAACTATAATCCCTATCAGTGGCTTTTCAGTATATGGAACTGAACTGAGTACCACCATCTTTATTATTTACAGGTTTGCAGTGACATGTAGAAATATACTGTACTTTGGCTGGGGCACTAAGTAGGAAAGTGGCAGATCTGCAGCCTAGAACCTGGCTTTCCCAGGTGGCATAGATGAATACTAGTTTTGAAGAGATTCAGTGCCATCCATGAAAAACATGCAAAAGTCCAAATGTTGCCTGTGTTGGGTTTTTCCCCCAGTTATACCCATTTGCTATAAAGACTGAGTTGCTTTTTCCAATGAGAGAACTTCAGGAAAATTTTACCAGTGCAGGTAATTGATTTGCTTGTCAATAGTGAAGGCAGCACTTGTACACCTACATCTGTGGCTAGTTTCCAGTGCTTATAACGAAGGCATGTTTCCAGTCAAGTTGAGCTTTAATGTCCTGTAGTGGCCCTGAAGGCAGTGTTAGAATGGAAATCAATTTTTGTATGCTGTGATGACATCGGACAACAGATGAAACATTCTTCTACTAATTGTCTGAATAAGAAAACAGCATTTCACATGGAAATGAGCTGGAGTTTGGGAAGATGTAATTGGACCTTTACTGTTTGTTTTTCTTGGAGCACACTGGCAGTTCTTACAGGTTATTTCTCTCTCAGCAGAGGCACTCTAATGCCCTCAGCTGCTTATTTTGTCTGGAAAATTCAGGCACCCAGGATAACGATGACAACAGCAGCAACATTTTGACTCCCAAATCCTTTGGCAAAATAGTTACATCATGTCTGGAAATAATTGGGCAATGACAGAATGGAAAAATTATAATGACTCAAACAAGACAGGGACGCTCTTAGTAATGGGGTTTTGTGTGTTCGTTCTTATGAATGTGGCAGGTCTTAGTGCTACTGGGAAACTCTGGATTCACATCCCTTGTAACTAAACCCCACTCTTCCCAATAGAAATATTGCAGAGATTTCAAGTCCCTAGACCAAGCTTTAGTGCTAATCTGCCTACCAGTATTCCTGGTCTTTTGGCATAGAGGGTTGAGTAGGACAGCTTGTTCTCCAGATCACTCTATCCTTGGCTTTTTTCTTGAGGTGATCAAAGACTTGGCTCTGGCATGTGGATGTCTCATTCTTGGGAGCTGGTCTTATAGATAGAACTGAGAGACATTACTGATTAGGGCCAGTTTCAGACCAATGACATTAAAGGGATTTCATACCATAAGACCTGTAAAAGGCATGGGAGTTCATCTTCCTGTAGAGGAAAATAGTCTTCTGCATTGGAACTGAAGGAGCATTGTGCTAGTTCTGAATGTCAACGTGTATGTCTGCTTGACTGATGTCATCATGATCTATTTCAACTTCAGTCTATGAATTCTTATATTGAATAAAGGCTTCATCTCACACTCCAGCTTCCAAGGCACTCTATCCTGTGAAATTGCATCACAGTGTTGTACCCACCACCAAAAGAAAGTGAAGAGTCTAACCTGGGCTCTGCTGTCTAGATCCATAGCTTGCAGAAAAGGCAGGTCAGACCTGCTCTGTTGGGTAGCACAGACACAACTTGGATTGTAGTCTTGTCCTGAATTCATGGCCCTGAGATTACAGTATATTCTTGGCAAGTCCTAAAAATAACATTTTTAGCACCTGAACTCTTTCAAGAGTAAAATCTGGGGATTGTAGAGAGTGTTTGAAAAGACTTACTGCTAGATGGTCTTGTCCTCAGTTATGATTGGGTCCTGGGGTGGCATCTGTGGGGTTTGTGGGATTTTCCCCCCATGTTTGCTTTTATGTGTATTTCCCACAGGCTCCTACAATCACAGCGATTTGAAGAACAACAATGACAAAACAAACCGACCCATCTAGTGACGCTAATGCTGTGGTAGGGGAATAATTGCATAAATTCCATTATTTCATAAAGCATAAATGTATCTGCACTGGATTTGTGGCCACTGCTAAATGCTGCCTCTACAGCAGCATCATTACTGGGGTGTGAACTGGCGTGTCCTGGCCAGATTCCAGCCAGGTGATTACTTTTTGCTGACTTACTGTTTTTACTGCTATTTCTATAGTACCATAAGTCTACTTGGCACTGTACAATAACTGATTTAAGCAGGTAACTAAGACCCTATGCTTGAGAACCTACATCCTCAGTGCCACAGCTAGGACAATGGAGTACAATACAACAAAAATAAAACATACTGGTGGAGTATAATACAACAAAAATAAAACATACAGTGTGGTGCACTCTTTACAGCTTGTGTCATGCAGTAGGTGAATCTTCAGAAGTTTTTTTTTCTCTTTAATATCTGCTTAAAAAAAGAGAGGAGTTTTGCAGTTTGAGGCATAGGAATTGGCTACTAGAAGCCATTCCAAGTGTAAGAGTTGTCATGAAAGAAAGTTAGGATATTGCAATGGAACAGTGAAAAAAAGTAGAAAATAAAACCAAAGCTGATAGAAAAGAAGGAACTAAGGCTGGAATTGGAAACTGTAATTCTCCCCTGCCTGAAAGAGAAGCTTTTTGTTTTGTTTTGTTAATAGAAGGGGATGGGGTAATCTTTAGTGAGATATATGAGTAGAACAAATATGTTTCATGGTGAGGAAAACAGGAAAATTGATCTTGGTAACAGTCCGGACTTTCTGATTGAGAAGGAAGTGGAGGGTATCTGTAGATGTTACTGAAACTGCAGTGCTGCAACACTAGAAAACTTGGAAGTAATAACAGGGAGGGGGCAAGGAAAGAAAGATAGGACTGTAGACTACTGCACTCAAACCAGAAAGGTTGCTTATATTTAGGGGGCATGCAGTCTTGTTGGATCCACCACCATGGTGGTTTGAATTGTTGGCAAGCTTGCCTAAGTGTGGAATTTATAAATTAGGATGGGAACCTGTGGTATAATAAGCACTAAGCAAAATGTATTCCTGCCTCCAAAGTTGCTGTTTAGTAGGACATCTCTGCCTCCCCTCTTAGACAAATATCTTGTGTGCTTAGACAGTGAGGAGATGAAGGACATATGTATTCTGCATAAACACTTAAGTTGTGAATTTTACTTGTTTTGTGTGCAATTTAAGCTGCGGCGGTCACATTGCCACTCAGAAATGTTAAAGATGTGCAGATTTACTTGCATCTAAATGAGATGCAAGATTATAATTAAGACTCAGCTTTTGGTGTCTAGGAAGACAGATTAGTTTTCACTTGCAAATTTTTGTGTGCAGAGTTATACTAAACTAATACATTTGTAAAAATAAAATAACTTCTTAGCAGGTAAAAGAATGAATGGATTGTTCAATCAGCTCAGTCAGGTATAGAAAATTATTAATCTGTACTTGATTATAAGGTGCAAAAAAAGGTGTAAAGAAATAACAAATTATTAGTAGCCAGATTTATGATACTGACTGTAACTGCTTTGTTGTTTGGTCTGACTGTTCTTTTAAAATTGTTTTCCTATGAATACAATGTGGATTATAAATGGATTGGAGGAACATGAGGAACCTGCTGGTATCTTTTTTCTGTTTTCTTTTGGTGTTTGGTTTTTGGTTTTGTTTGTTTTTTTTGTTTTGAGGGGAGTTTTTTCCCCTCATTCCCAGGTGAAGACAGAGAAAGTGTTGCAAATTAATGTTTCAGAAGGGAAAGGCCTCTTACAGTTCTTCAGCTTTTTTTGGTGTCGATAAGCTGGTATCAGGTGAGAAGTATTGGATTTGTGGACATTAACAGACTAACTTTAGTGGTCATTAGTCATCCAGCACATCCTGAGCATCCTTAAAGTATTAACAATAAACAGATTTTTGACAGACACATTGCATTAAGTAGGTTCATGGATATAGTTACACCTGAGAGTCTTCAAATAGCCCTTGCCTTTTCTCTTATCTCAGGACATATTTCCTAGGCAAATAAATGAAAAAAACCCTAAAAATTAAAAATTAAATAAAGTATTAATAATATATAATACTATGTATATAGCAGGAGACAATTTTTAGGTCTATGGAATGCTTTTAAATTCTCAACCATCTCAGTTTTGATGGGATGGTGTGTAAAACAGACCAGAGCTGAGTGCCTGGGCTGGCTTGCGAAGTCCTTATAGATCTGCATCGCAAGTCCCTTGAGATCTGCATCCTTGTTTTGATGTGTTGTGGGAGGGAAAAATCCATGAACTGGCTTCAAAATGCACACTGCGTTTTGAGCTGAGCTTTCTCCTCTGGTGGAATTGTTAAGTGTGGGACATGGCTCACCGGGACTGAGTGGCCATCACTGCACAAGGCCCCACTTGTTTTCCAGGATTTTCCTTCCTGTGATCTGTTGATCCAGTTTGGGTCTGATGCCTTCTTTTCCAACATAGTAGGCAGGTGCACTCTTCAGGAAGGATCACCTTCCTTGCGGAAAGAAAGGTTTTAACTTTGTGGATTTTGTTGCTGTTTTGCTCCCTGGAGCCCAGGAAATTCCTTAGTATAGTGACAAATCCAAACCACAGGATTTGGGTTACTACTGCAGATGCAACAAATGGATTGCTTGCCTGCTCTCTTTCCCCATCCCCCATGCTGCAATTGCCTTACATTGCATCTGTCATCTGTCAGGTTATGTGTGACATACATGGAAAATTTCCATGGTAATTGGAACATGCTGTGAAGCTCATAGTTTCACCATCTGTGTACTGGAGAAGCAACATGGTCCAGGGAACTGAGCATAGTGTCAGTACTGAGCTCTTTAGCTTTACTCAATATATATATTTTAACAATTTTGAGCATGGTGCTTATTTTCTCCATTTCATCATCGGTAAGTGATGATGAAGGTAGCTATTATAATACCATGAACTTCTGGTGGGTTTATTATTTAATAGTTGAATAACAGAGATTTAACTTGAATTTAGGGGTGGGGAGTGGTTTGGCTTATGTTCCAAACCATCCAAATTCAGATTTCTTTCTACCTCTGTGATAATACATCACATCTATATGTTGTATCCTGCCATAGAGAAAGATACAGATTTACAGGGAGATGGAAATGATTTACTTTATTTTGCTCTCCTGTTAACATAAACCAGTGTGGACAGTGATTCTGCATCAGACTTTTAGTCCCATGCTTCCCACTCACGTGAGAGCTGTGGGTACATCCACTGCCATTGTGTGTCTGTTGATGATCAGTGCAGATTCAGCTCTGGAAGTGAGCGTATCAGTGTTTTCCATTAATGCTTCCTTATGTTGCACACTGGTTTTGCAGGACCTCATGTGTTTAGCTAACCCACAGAGTTCTCTCTCTTTCTTCTGTTTTTCCAAAGGTGATGATACAAATGTAATTTTCTCTATTTTAGTTACAGTTGTGCTTTGGCTGTTCACTGTGGTGAGGGACAGGACAGTGAGGTCAAAACTATGATAATCAGCTCTCTTGCACAGGAGAGCTGCTGGCATAGCAGTTGTTTCAGGCATCTTACTCTTTGTGGAATGTTGCTTATTTAGGATATGTTTGCATGAAAATGACAATTTCTGGATGAGAATGAAGAAAAGAGTGAGACTGAAGAAACAATTTAGAACCTGCAATTGAAAGAGGATTCAAGTGTACAGTTAGCATGGATCCCATCCCATGTGGCTAAACCTTCTGATAAGACTTGGAAAAATTGCATTAGCTTAATTATGTTTGGTCACTGGGCCAAATGGTTCAGAAATGAACACGTACTCCCTGCCAGAGGGAGAGGACGTTGTTATAATTAGACCTTGGGCAAAGCTCCAGACTGTGACTCCTGACCTGAGCTGAACCACAGATGGGTCTGGGAAGCAGGAGGGGGATGGCTGTGAGGAGTGGGTGTGTGGTTAGCTGTTGAAATGATGGCAACTTTTTTGTGTTGTGCAAAAGGGTAAAAGAGTACAACTGAGAAGAGCTGTGGAAAGGGGTTATGTGTAATAGTGGGATTCTCTCCAGAGAGAGATTTCCCATTGATTCTCACTGGAGGTATATATAGAAACAGATAATTGCACATTTCATTTTTACAATCACTTTCCTTGCAAGAAGTTGAAAGGCAATGGAGCTTTTATTAGAGTAAAAAAACCCACCTTTTGTTATTGTCATAAATTTTTATGACAGCTTTGTTATCCATTACCACTCAGAAAAATGAAAGATGTTATTTTCTTCATTTTCTTTGTTGCCTTCCCCCCCACCCCCCACCCCATCCTTTGGAAGCACATTTTACCCAGATTTGGTTCTTGACAAAGAAAAAGCAAATGAGAGAGAAAGAAAAGGAAAATATTATTAATTTGGAGGCTATTAGAAAATGTTTATTTTGTTTAAAACTATGCCCACCAACAATAATCAAGGAGTTGTAATTAGTACTCAAATAGCATAAACAGTGCAACTTAAGTAAATGCCCCTCAGCATCCCATGACTGGCAGGCTTAATCTTAATAAAGACTGTGCTCCCACTTAGAAATATCATTCAGTGATTCAATTATAAAATACCTGTGCTGGATTCCTTTCTACCTGTCCTTAATTGTTCTTATTTTAAAAGCATCTAGACACCTAACCTATCTACAGTTACAGTGTTGTAGCAATAAACAAGTGCCATTGTACCCCTCTGTGTCAGTATGAATTTCCTGCATGCTGCTTATAGATGGACTTGGAAAATGCCAGTGTTATAAGTTGTGCAATGGAATGATGCTTTGTGAAAGTGAGGCAAAACAAGGTTACTGTTCATGTAAGCTTTGCATGCTTTTGCAGAGTAGTAAAAGCTGAGTAGCTTTGCTGAGTTTCTCAAGTATGGATCCCAAGGAACAAATGCCAATTTTGTGACAACACCACAGGAACAAGCACTAGCTTGTGTATTTTTCAGCATTATGGATGAAGGCCTGGAGACTGACCATTTATCTCAGGTGAATTTGCTGAAGATGAAAGCTGAGTTATGAAATGTCGGTACAGGACAACCTGTGGTGCCCTGACCAGGGCAGTACTTACCCTGTAGAAAGTGTTGACCTTCACATCCATTCATGTAGTACTCACTTTCTGGTAAGGTACCTCTTTTGGAGGAGTGCTTACCAAAGTCTTGACCTGAGCTCATAAAGGAAGATATTATGGTCCTATCACTTCAATGTCTCAGCCAATTTTTCCAAGGAGGATTCATTGCCCATGCCCCAGAGAATGCTGGCCCTTTGATGGTTGGTGAGGAAGCCTCTAGACAGTGGGCCAGAACTTGGTTACAACTGAATTGATGCAATGGTAGTTATATTGTATGTAAATCAGGTTTGTCTCATTGATTTGAGTTCCTTCCAAAACAAAGTTTTGTCAAACTAATGGATTCTGACCTCATCCATGACCAGATGACCATAAAGGATGTTGCACTCAGAGTAGTCCCTGAGAAGACGGTCTGTGGTGGACAAGTTCAACTTCTGAGGCTCTCTTGTTAAATCTTTTAAGAACCAAATCTCTGAAGTCTCCACCACTGAATGGAAACAGAAGTTGCCATGTACATCATTGTGCTAGATTTGAGGGCATTTTGGTTTTTGCTGATTGAACCAGTGTCAGAGACTGGTTCCAGGGTTAAGTTGACCTTTGGCATCTCCTAGTGAGAATCCAATGTTCTTCTGAATGTGCTTTTGAAGCCAGCACCACCCTGCCCTAGTGAGTCCTGCTGAGACATACCACCCGTTGCAGAGTTGACATGGAGAGCAAGGGAAAGTGAGCATGCCAGAAGACAGTGCTTGGTACCAGCTCACTTTCCTTTCAGCTGCATGAGAGTTGCAGCTGATGCCCCTCCAGTGCATAAGGGAAGGTGCTAGATAAATTAATCCCAGCACAAAGTAGGGCAGGTGATTCCTGCCAAGCACGTAGTGCCACAAGGATGGAGGTCTGGGTGGTTTGGGGTTTTTTTGTTGTTGTTTGTCACTTGTTTTTTTTCTTAAGGAAGCATGCCAATTTCTACACAAAAAGTCCCTGGAGAGCTTCTGGCTATGTGAAATATGTTAAGTCCCACTATGCAACTGCTGTCCTAAAGGTGCTTTTCCTAGCACAGCTACTTAGTCTCTATGACAGCTCAAAGCAGCCTTGTTCTGGCAAGTAAACAGACCAAAGCATTGTGGGGCAGGTTCAGGCAGCAGCTCCTCTGATGACAAAGGTCAGCTGTGTTGCTGCTGATACAGCATCCAGCATCCTGTGGTTCGGTTCACCTGCTACCTCCCTCCCAGCTCCCCTGCCCTGTGCCCAGGGAGCTAGGGTTCACAACAGGCTTTATTTACTCTCTAAGGATATGGTTTATTCTGCAGATTAAGTGAAAAAGTGAAGTCCTTAAAAAATGTAACACAAATAAGCCCCTGAGCTGCCAAACAACAAGTTCCTTAAAAGGGCAAACTATGCAGCTCTCTGTGGACTGCACAGATCCCTCCTTTCAAACTGCTGGCAGGAGACTTCCTGTTTGGATGGGCCACTCACAAACGGTGTTGTGTGGTGAAATTGGTCACTTCCCAGCTCCTCCTTGAGGCCTCCTTTTGCCTCCCTTTACCCTCCTGATACCAAAGACTCTCAAGCCTGGGTCCTGTCAAGATGGGATCTGGCAGCTAAAATGTAAATCTGAAAGCATGCATTAGCACTGTGCAGTTTCTCCCCTGGATACATAAAGCAGCCCAAACTAGTTATGTGTGTTTGAAAACAGGATAGACAAAATGGTCCTGCTGCGATATTCCTGGCCATAAAGGGATAAGTGAGTGTTTGGTGGTCTGGCTCCAGAGTGGTGGAAAATTGATTTCTGCTTCACTGTTTCATTGTTCATTTTATTTTGACCAAATGGGATATCTTTGGAGGATTCTTCCATTTATTGTGGGTAAGTTCTCCAGTATATGCTTTATGCTTCTGATACTTTGGTTCCTTTACTATAGTAGTGAGGGAAAGGCCAATACTGGTATTCAATGGTAGCATTCAGCCTTGGCTACTGACCATTACTGATAAATCTACCTGCAGGGAATCCCACAATGAGTTTGTGAAACCTTTTCAGAAACGTTGGGAGAAATGATTCTACACTGCCATACAAGAGCATGTTAATACCATATTAAAGCTTAGCTACCTTGTCTAACTTGAGTGTTTATTTTGTTCTTTTGTGTCTCAGATCCTTCTGTCCTCTTCCAGCTGTTACACCAGTGATAACTAAGATCCAAGAGTCTTGTTTATCATTTAATCTCTGTTGGTTTTTGTTTTGTTTTGTTTTTCCTTCCTGCAGAACATGATCAGAAGATAGCATCATACACCATGATCATGGCCCCCCGGAAGAGGAATCGTCATGCATTGGGGTTTCTTTGTTGTTTTGGGGGTAGTGACCTCCCTGAAATCAACCTCAAGGACAATAACCCCCTCCAGTTCCTTGAGTTTTCTGTCCCGATCCCACCAGCAGAAGAGCTCAATGCCAGATTCTCTGAACTTGTGGTAAGTTTCTGTTGGCAGATTGATATATTTTAGGGGGTGGGTGAACTCCTTCCTTGAAAGGAGGAGTAAAAGGACTTAAGGGACTTATTAGGGATAGGAAAAAAACTTTGGTTGAAGATTTTATTTTTCATTCTTTTATGACCAATTACTTGGTGGGAGAAAGGTGGTAAATGACAGGATGGATGACAGTGGCACTGGGTATAACTACAACAAAATGCTTAAACATGCTTATTTATTCTCACAGCACTATGCAATTCTCCAGGTGTAGGATTGGACATATTAGAAAGAACCTCATAAGTTCTCTAGAGAATGAATCCCTGACAGTCAATTTCTTGTTAACAACTTTGGGATAAAATCTGCTGTATAATATAGTACAGTGGGAAATCTTAGGGTTTGAGGGTCTATAAAATAAGGGCTATACTGTTCAGTTGATCAGTAACATACTGCTGGTGAGGTATAAGAATCCGGTGACCATGCTAATTATGTTTCATCAGCTAGCTGCCTTTGAACCATGAAATGGTGCTGTTGCAGCAACAGACATAAACTGGAAGGGAAGCAGTTATTTCAGATGAACTTTGTCTTTTGCTTTTGTGGTAAATGTTGTGGATTCCAGTAGCAGGCACTTGCTATTCATGTCTGGCATCAAATGACTTGGCTGTCTTTGCCCTCTTGTTCAGCCTGCATGAAAAACACAGGCAGAGGTCATAGGGCTGTGCTGTTTTCCAGTCTGCATTATAAAGGTTATGCCCATTTGATGCAGTTGATTAGCTATCTCGTTACCACTGAGATTGGAGGTTATGTAAAGTAAGGTATCTGTAAATGTATATATGCCTGAGTGGTGCTACTGAGATGAGGAAGAGAACAGAAAATATTGGATCTCAGAATTAGTTAGAGGAATTTGCCCGTTATCCTTCTACATTACACTTATAACATTAGCCCAGTAAGTTCTTGTCCATTACCATGGCTTCAAAGTGCTATAGCAATGAAAATAACCATATAATTTGGGTATGCAAGTGGAGGTTAACATACAGGCAACTATAGTATGTCATACCAAACATAGGGACAGCTATAGTTTATCAGATCAGTAGTCTGACAACCTAGCTCAGGCTCCTATTTCAAGATGGGGTCCAAAGCAGATGCCTAGGGAAGAATCTAAGATGTGGCCGTAGGGTGGTTTTTTCCAAGATACTCTCCAACCCTCTAACAATTTTCAGCTCAAGGACTTCCTAAGCTAAAGTTGGTTTCTGTGTACATAGTAAATTGGTATGGATTTCTTTTCCATTTCTTTCTGTTTCCACCTTCCCTAGCACCCAAGACAATTTTTTAGCATTTACAGTATTCTATGGCAGGGGTGTGAGAAGGAAAGAATAGGGCGTGCAGCAGAAGAGAGTCTACTTGCTTCTGACTAAGTAGCAGATGAGGAATCTCCTTTTAGGGAGATATCTCACAAAATCCTGGTCTATACTGAAGTCAGTTTGCCTTTTATGTGAGACTACTTGAACTCCTCTCAGGAAGTGCAGCTGACTGACTGTGGAGAATTCTGCTTGGTGACAGGTATCTCTGAGTAAGAGTGTAATCTGTAATCTGCTTTGGTGTCAATTTATTTCTGGATACTGTTTAAGTATTGGTTTTCACATGCAAAACTTTAATTGCTGTATCAAAGTTCACCTCTCTCCAATACCAAGATCCGTTGAAGCATTCAATCCAGCCTTCCTGAAGGCGTCACCAACAAATGTGCTTTGCTCCTAAACTTGGCTTGCTAAAACTTGAACTTGTTTACCTTTGGGTCATAGTGAAAGACCTGTTTCAGTTGCTGCTGGGCTTTTGCTTACTGAGAAGGGTATCAGTTTCTGTGAGTTGTTTGAGAGTTTGTGGTGGTATTAAGGGTGCTTTTAGCTTTGTTTTATGCCTGGCAAATACCAGTGTTCCATGTGCTTGTGGCAAAACAGCTCACAGCTGCCTTATGGAAGTCTATTAAACAGTATAATTTATAATGTTTTCAGTGCAAATTTTAATGACAAGTATACATGATGATCTGTAAAAATTTTTGGCCCCAGAAGTTTGTGAGTTGTTGGTCTATGCAATAACTTATTAAATGTCCTGACAGCCTGTAATATAGATTTCAAACAAATGAAGCCATTGAAATGAAAATAGATCATATTCATGTTCTTATATTTAATGAGAGTACCCTAGCCATCATTACATGACAAGTGAGCTGGGAGAGAAAAGTGCTATTTTTCAGAAGGTTAATGGTGTATGTTGCACAGTTTTATAAAGCACTCAGATAGGATGGTGATGCACGTCTATAGGAGATCCTGGGTAGACAGGTAACATGAGAGCAGTAAGGGCTTTTTGAGTGAGAGAACCTGGGCTAGAAACTGGGCTGGCAGAATGCAGAATTTGCCTAGAAGGGCTAGTTTGTCCACAGGTCTGGATTAATGCACATTCTACGAGACGCTAAAATAGAGGTCTGGATTAATGCACATTCTACGAGACGCTAAAATAGAACAGGCTACATCTGTATCGACAGCTCAGATGAGTTTTTAATTGGATTAGAAAGATTCAGTCTGTAAATGCACCAGTGTAAATCAGCGACCTGGAAGTGCCTGAGAGGGCTTTCTGCTATGTACTAGCCTCCCCGCTGCTTATCTGTTAGGGTCTAGTCTGGGTGCACTTGTGCTATATAAAAAACAGATTTCAGTGTAAAGCCTTTCGACCCAAATCCCCAAATGAAATGATGGCACCAACATCATCTGAGATCTGTAGTGAGAAAAGCATTTGTGTTAGCTCCCTGAAGCAGGCCCAGGGGGTATAGCCTTATCTTGCCATCTGCTCTACAAAGGGTATAATGAAACATTGGTGTGCTTGAATGAATTTTTAAAAGCCTTATTTTTCTCCTTGTCGCACTTAAAATCTGGGTCATTTTCCCACACAAGAGTTAATGACAAGAAGAGCTAAGCCTAGCTGTGCTGGAAAAGCCTCCCTTGTGATTAATTTTCCAGTCCAGTAAACATTCAGTATGTTTCTACCTGCCTTTTTGAGGAAAATGGACATTTTGAGGGCCAGAAGCATGTCTTCTCTTGTTCTTGTGGTCCTTAAATTAATATAATGAAAAGTGAATTTGGAGATGTCCATTTTGCAAGAGGAGAAATTAGGAATGTGTTGGGATCCTTTATTTGTGATTGAGTCACAAGACCCTTCCAGAGCTTACAAACTTGCTCGTGTAGACTTCAGGCTGAGGCAAATACACATGTATGAGCTGCTCTTTTTGGGGAATACACCCAGACCAACCAACTGAGTAACAGCAGTTGCCTAACTGGACTCTGACCAAGGCAGCGGTTTTCAAAAGACAAGCTGATGCTGATTTCAGCTGAAATGTCTGCTCCTGATGCCGCTCAACCAGAAAAATAGTTCTACAATAAATCCCAGGCTTTTGTGTTACTTGAAGCTGGATGCTGTGTTTAGACCTTGTGTCCTCAATTAGAAAATTAAAACATAAAGGGTTACTCCTGACATGGGCCAAATTCAGTCTTGATTTATTTCATTGGGAACATGTGCAGAGAGTAGGTCTGAATGAAGACTATGGCTCAGGGTGATTTGGTCTGATTTTGTTTAGGCTAAGACAGGAGAACTAGCTTTCAGGCTGTCTGCTGGCAGTGATTGCCTTGGGACTAATGCAGTGGTAACAGTACAGATAAGTCCTCATCAGAAGTCTAAATGCACAAGACACAAAGCAAACAAAAATACTTGTGACCAGAAGCTTTGCCCTTCAAAGGACCACTTTCATTCACCCAACTGAGAGAGGACAGAACAGCTGGTTTTAGTGTCTCTCCCTCAATGAACAGGCAAGGAAGAGAAGCTCTAGAGAGTAGGGTGTGTGGAGTGGTCCTGTACCTCACAAATTGTAAAACTGGCCCTACCTGACCATCAAGGCTGTTCTAGCCAGCATCACTTCTGCTTTCTTCCTGTCTCTCTTCTCAGCTGGCACTGTGTATATGACCATGTAGTAAAGTGCTGCTGCAGTTGGTGGTCTATTGGCGGGTGCCAAGCTGGTTTTGTGCCTGCTGGCAAAATAGATTGTGCTAAGCACATGTGTTTTTCCTTGTACAGATTTATTGACTGAACAGGAGTTGCAGAAGAATCTGGAACAACTATTGCAAGGCAAGGGAAAATAATTTTTTTCATAAACAGCCTCTCCATGTCCTTGTTCATATTTGTTAGCAGCGGTGTGTTCTTGTCACAGTGGATTCTGATTCCTTTTCCTCAGAGTCCTGGACTCTTCTTGTTGGTTAAGGGTGGTGTGCTGCTTGATGCTAAAGATTTTGCCATCTAGATATCTCTTACACCAGCAACGTGATCTCAGATGTGAACTCAGACCATCCCAAGAAGGGTAACTTAAATGCTGGCAATTCAGGGAAAGCAGAAAAATGTAAAGAATGCTAGCGCAGAGGGAAGAGCAGTGTAAAGAGTTTGTGCTTCTGTTGTTTCTCTTTTTGTTTCTTTTGTTAGTGGCTCTGTTGAGGTTGTCGTGCTATTTGAGAAGGTGGAGTTCAAGATTGTCTATTTTAGGATGGAAGGTCCGTGGGGAAGAAGTGGAGTTGTCTTTTGAGTTGCCATTTTCAAAGTTGATCATATTATTACAGCTTCCAAGCTTGAATTATAATATCCTTGTCTGAGTTACCTGCACTACATTAGATTCTTATACTGCGAAAGATTTGAGAAATGCTTACTGTTAGTAAGCCTTAGTCTTGGCTGCCTTTGAAGCATTCTGGTATTTAGCTCAGGTGGGACATTGACTGGATTCTCCTGTCATGGTTTGTTTCTCTTATGTTGCATTCAAACCTGTTTCTTTTTTAGGTTTGGTTTAGTTTTTTTTCTTTTTCTTCTTTTTTCTCAGAGTCCCTAAATAAGGGGGTTTGTTGACTTTATAGATTTATAAAAGCTTTTTACTGATATTATTATTTACCATCGTCCCAGGCTTTTCCAGAACAGAACTTTAGACCCTATGGCACCAAAAGTACCTATTAAGTTACATTATGTACAGTTGAGGAGCAGCATAAATACTTATGAACTCTCTGTATTTGAGAACTTCAGAATTATCCAGCATCTCTTTTGGCCTGTCTCTATGCTTCTTCTCATCCATTGAAATGACAGCTCCATATGAGGTCCCATCATTCTTTAATTGCCAAAAGAGGTAGGATGCTGCTTGCGTGAGGTAACATACACTTTTCTTTTTCTTCCTCTCCCTGAAGAGATCTAGTTTTCTGACCCTACTGTGAAACCCCAGCTTTTGTTGTAGAGAAGATGCATGTGGAACTACGATGTGTTCCTGAACAATGAGGCCACTGGAAATCAAAAACATATTTTCCCTTGTAGTATTGTCTGAGTGCAATGAAATGAAGATGGAACCAGGTGCTGAATCAAGGGCTCTGTCCTTCCCTCAGGATCAAGAACCTTCAGTGTGTTCAGCCCATTCTGGGAATGATGATTGAAACTTTAAGCTTGGTTTCTGTCTGCAGTGCACTGTAACAACAACCACAAGAACATGGAACTATGTCCCTTCCTGAAATAACCCTAAATTCAATTCTTAGTCTCTCGCTTTTTCACCTCTGATCTCATAATATTTAGTAGTGGATTTCACGGCATCACAGTTGGCTCAATTTCTGAATTAAAGATGAGCTAGCCCAGGTATCTAGCTGGAAGGAATGGCAGTCACTATGACAGCAAAGAGAAGAGAGAAAATGAGGATCTTGTGAATTCTTTCTCCTTCAATCTCTTTGGAATAAAAGCTGTACAGAGGAACTCTCATGAAGGTGAAAAATATGAGGAGGAATGTGGCAGGAGAGTCCAAGCAGCACGGGCAGCAACTTGGTAACCTCTGAATGCTCTGATAGTTTCTGTAACTGTGACTAGAACTTTTAATGCCTTGTGCCACCTGAGAAAGGAGGATATCTAGAGCAAGATGCCTGCTGCTTTACTGTACCTTTTGCTCTTGCCTTTTTTCTCTGTCCTCTCCCACCACGTGGGTCTCACGTGTTTTTTTCTGCCCATTTAGCTAATCCCTTCCTAAGTAAATCAGTGTCTTTATCTTGTCCTGAAACAGAACTATGGAATTAGTGTGATATTTGCTGATGTCACATATTTTGCTGTGGTCTCTTCATTTCTCAACCCTCCAGGCTAGTAGTTGCCAGCACTTTAGTGCCAGAATACTGAAGAATGTGAAAGGAGTTGGTTAGTGTACTCTGAGCACATGAACTATCCATGTGACTGGTATCTTTGCTAGTCCTCTCAGGACAGAGACAAAGAAACAGTGGGGTCACCAGGGACACATTTCTAGTAGCATTGGATGAAGTGATCAGTAACAGAAAGTTTGGGAAAACTCTGCTCTTTGCTTACTCTGTGACATCTTTCCACATCTGTTCCTTCTCTACCTTCACAGAGAATAAAATTCAGTGATTATAGTCTGTCTTCCCAGAGGAGAGGAAGTTAAGGAGAAAAGAAAGAAGATAGAGTTTTATGTTGAAAGAGATTAAGGTACGGCATGGAAGTATCTGAGAATTCATTTATTTATTTCGTCAGAGGCAGCAAAACAATTTCTGAGCAAGGCATCAATTTGGCACACCCTGGATAACACACCTTCATCAAGAGCCACAAGGAGATGAGATCCAAACCTAAATAACTTTAGTAGTGGTTCCCACTGCAAACAGGTGATTTGGAAGTAGCAAGTTTCCTTCATGCTTAGTTCTCCCCTGCAGGCTGTTTAATTTAATGAATATAACATAAACCTCAGATGAAGACTAGGCTTCATGATATTGAATAAGTAGTCCCATATATCACCAGTCCCACTCAAGCTTACCAAGTCCTTACTGTGGCAAAGAGCCCCTCTTTGGCTCTGCAACCTGCAACAGTATTTATGGGGTAAAAAGTACAAGAAATGCCTCCATTGTGGGCTTTCATGTGGATATATGTCAATGTATGTAGGCACAAGAGGGCATCAGCTGTGTTTATCTGTGTTTGTTGATGGGCCTGGAGAACGAAGTTCTCTATTCCCCCCCCCAGCTCCCTTGTAATACTTCTGGGGAACAGATACACGGAGCTGCCCATTCTGTCTCTTGGCTCCCAGTGTGGAGCAGCACCTTCCCAGAAAACTATCCTCCATGTCTGAACTTTTAGTCCTTTATTTCTCACTGAAAGTTTGTGGCTTAGAAAGACATGCATTTTAGGTCCTCACTTCAAACCCCAAACATGTGTCATGTATATTGATAACAGTAGTTAATCACATTTAAATTCAGGCATATTAACAAGATTTGAATATTTCCATTTCAAATTATTAGTCTTTTGAATCATTCTATCCTCTTGCTGGATTCTTTTGAATACAGGGATTTAATTTCTGTGTCACTTGCCTGCATGTAAATCATAGTTTCAGACTACACCTCTGACAGGCCTGTGGCTTTGAGTTGTTGATCGATGCAGATTTCTCCACAACCATAATTTAAAATTGCCTCTATGCTCTTTTGCCCATAAGAGGAAGTTCTTTTATTCCCTGTGCCCATCCCCTTTGTGCTTTTCTGTAATGAATGGTTGTACCTAATCAGTCAGGAAGGTTGTGTAGTGCCAAATGCAATCAAGATCTCACTTGCTGGAGAGGTCTCACTCCAGCAAACTAGGAGGTTTTGCTGACCTTGGCTCACTGGAGACTCCCCACCCCAATTATTACTTACTTTCTTGCACTTAATGAGAATGCACCAGTGGAGGCTGTAAGAAAATACTGATGATGAGACTAAGCTGGATTTTTCGTGATCAGAGGCTCATATCCGGGAAGAAGGCTTAGCATCACCATCTGAGTAGAAGACACTGTCTCTGAAGGCAGAAAAAAGCAAAGCTTTGAGGCAGCAGATTGCTTTCCTCGCTGATGGGGGCCAGGCCACGAAAACTTTCGTTTCTCTTGGGTTAGTTTATAGTTCCCAGATTAACATTTTTCATGCACTCAGAAGCACTTGTCTTCTATTATAGTAATGGCAAAAGTACTGGGTAGTTTAAGATTTCTGAAGCAATTGGGGGACTGAGGCTTGGGAGGTAAAAGCTCTTCATGGTATCATAGTCTGTCTAGATATGCACAGATGTTCCTTTATGTCCAGCACAGTTCTTCAGTCCAAGTTTGTACATACCCAGGATACCCTTTTTCTTTTTAATTATCCATATCCAGGATACCTTTTTTCTTTTTCTTCTTGCTCTTCAAAGAGAGATTTTTCATAATGTCAGTTCTGCTTTATGCATGTCCCATGTGCAATACATGTGTGCAACTCCCTGATTTTAATGCACATACCACTACAAGCAGATTTCTATAGTTACTCAAGTCCCAATACATAAGAGGTATTACCTTTTAGGCTTCCTGGCAGAGACAGCTCCCCCCTTCAGACACTCACCTACATATGGAGTCCTGTGATAGGGACAGGCTTGTGGCACTGAGTGCAGAACCAGCACTTTCTCTCTCTAGGGTCCCTTCCAGTAGGCGCAGCTGGTTGGCAGCTCCCAGCTCCCTGACCAGCTGCTTAAGAAGCAGCAGTCACTATGCTGCAAATGTGTGAGACCCAGATGCTGTGAGAGGAGCATGAGATGGGAGCCAGGTCTCATACTCCACATCTGAGAATCAGTAGGGTTGTGTAAACAAATGTAAATCCAGACCCAGGCTTATGTGCTAGATTTCGGGTGTGAAGAAGCTGGGGGTATTACCAGAGTACCTGTGTAGTTATAAGGCTTTTGTGCAGGGATACACTGTTTTGTAGATCTTGTTGCTTTACTATAAAACTTACAGACAGATAGTTATCTGATGTAAAGCAGTTCAGTTCCACTGAAGACAGTAGTGGAGTTACATCATTCTATGTTACCTGAAATTTGACCTATGTGGTATTTTCTGTGTCTGTAGTGATTGTTGGCTTCTGAATATCCCAAGCAGAGCATACTGTCTGCCTTTCAGGAAGATGGGGAAGGTTGTGGTCATGGCTGGAATACCTGAAGGGAATGTTTGAGTGTGTTCAGAATATGATTTACCTAACAGTAGACGTGAAACACCTGAAAGACACCTACTTACTGGACATGTCTTTAACAGGGTAATCCTGATGTTCCCTGACTGAGGAAATGCATGTAGTCCATCTAGGGCATAAGAGAAGTACTGGATTTTGGAAGCACAGCAGATATGTAGCTTGGGATGCAAAAAGAGAGGAAAGAACAGATCCTGCCACTAGAGAATGGATGTGCTAAGATGTCAATCTTGTGTCTTGCCTCTATTGAAAACTTGGAAGCTGTCATGATATCCTATCCCCTAAACCACAGATAGCATAGATATGCTTACTGTTCAGAAATCTTGTGTCCACATGTTTCTAGTACCTTATCAGCTGATTTGATAACTTGTTTTGGCATAGCTGCAAGTGGTAGGCAGCATTACATAAAAAGAAAAAAAAAAGTAAAGCTCTACTGTGGCCTTTTTCCATAGTAGGACATCATTAATATTTGAATGTTTTTTGTGTTCCATTATGGTTATAATGAAAAGTCAGAAACTTTCTGGATTGAGTCTGAAGGCAGCTGAAGTGATAAAACTCTGAGATTATATTGATAGTAGGAGTCATACTTGCTAGCTGGAAGGATCAAATTAATTTATCTTTATTTCAACTTTCCAGGGCCTTTCCAGCTCCACTTGAATGCATACAGAGTAGACAATTTCCTACTTTCCTCCTAGAATTGAACCAGCATTCTCCTATAGTTCCTGCCACTTTGATGCCCACTGACTTAGAGTAAGAGGGTCTGCCCCCTCCAGTAGAAATAGAGCCAGCAGCAGCAGTACAGGGATGTCTTATTGCTCCACTGCTTTGAAATGGCTTCTTTGAGTACGATTCCTGCCCTTCTGCTGTTTCTATCCTTTCTTTACTTCTCTTTATTAGTGTCATATATTGTTCAGAGCTGTATTAGATAACTTAGAAATCTATTAGGACCTTATTTCTCACGTGCTAGAGAGGATATTTGAATCTAGACTTTGTCTGCTGAGGAGAGGTGGGAGACTGTTATGAATCAGGTCAGAAAGGTAATTTGGGATGAGAGGGTGCCACCTGGAGATGCATCTGGGAGAAATGGCAGAGGGAAGTACTACATCATGCAAAGAGCATGATGGCCAGATTGTAACTAGACAGGAGATTGCAATAAAGAGGGACAAAGTTTTCCAAAGCGTTGAAGAAAAAGACACAACAAATGAAGTAGCTGTGGTGCTGAAGGGAGAGCAAAGATAGGTTGCAAAGATGGAGGTGACATGGGCTGAATGTTAGGCCAAGATGATCTTTTGACTGTGCTTTGGAGAGAAAGAGCTTGCATGTTGATGAAGGGAGGTTGAATGACAGAAGTCTGTTTCTTCTGCAGCTCATAGAAGAAGGGCCAGTTCTGAGATGTTGTAGGAGGTATGATTTGTCATTTGGCCTGATTTGAGCACAAAATGGGGAGCCAGGTCCCTGTAATGATGAAGACCTTATAAAAGTTATAACAAAATAGCAACGTAAACTTAACCACCTGAAGCTGGGGAAGCAGTGAAATTTTCCAGTGAGGAGGGAGGGTTGTGAAAGAGGATGGGATGCAAGTGTTTTGCAGGATAGGAGTTATCCCTATGGAGGTAAACTGTAGCTGGGGTTTAGGAGGAACTGTTGACAAAATAAGATAATTGAATGGAGAAGTAGTTAACAATCATGAAGGATCGTCTGTTTAATGTGTGGACTCAAATTAGTTTCTGTATTTGCTCATCTAGTAGTAAATTATATCGGATATAATCATTGCTCAGATAGTGTATCATATAGCCTGAAGAAGAATGGGGGAAATGGGCTTATAATTACGTCGTGCCTCTGTGTCCTTCTATAGGTGGATTGTGTCTTCAAACAGTGCTCAACATTGTTTATCATTTAGACAACCTGTTAAGGTAACCTAGGATGGTTCTTCCAGTGTTGGAGGGAAATGGCCTTTTCTTGTCATTTGCCTGGTCTGCAAGACTCCAAAGTGGGGAGCACAAGGTGCCACAGGTCAGGCTGGGTGGATGGAGTAGCACCTTTTTAGGGTACAAGGTTTTCAGGTCAGCAGTTTCCTGGCACCTTCCTCCACACTGGGTAAAGGGCAGCTTTTGGTGTCACTAAATACAGGAATGGTCCTTCCGCTCATCCCTTCAGCACTGGGTGGGAGCAGCACATGGAAGGCAAGTGTCAGAAGGTGCTTCTTCTGTCACTCATCACACTGGGCTGCCTCCACAGCTGCTCTGTCTTTGGCATGTTTTGTCCGGAGGAAGTACAGACAGATGCCTTCCACCTGGCACTGAAACACCATTGATCCAGATCTTTTAATGCTAGGTACCTCGTTTTCTGTAAATGAAAAAGTCTGTAAGCTTGCTGAGAGGAAAACATTTCAAGAACATTGTGTCTTTTTCCTAGCTACCTCTGCAAGTTTATACAACTCATTTCATGCATTTGTGAGTTTGCTTCCCTGGTGTGAAACGGGGAATAGTAATGCTGCTTAAACCAGTTTTAGTACAGAATTGTAGCCAGATTGAAAAGGTGCTGAAAAGATGCAGCACATGTAGGTTATAGGCAGTACAGGAGTCTTCCAGTGGCAGAATGTATTGTATTTGAAGTTCTTGGGAGCAAATCTCTACTACTGCCTCCTGATGCAAGACTCTACAGCCTTCCTGGGCAGACTGTCCTTTCTTTCACATGTGGACCCAGTGCTGAATGCAAAAGGGCCCTAGTCAACATCTGTATATTCTATGCACTTCTGTATTAAAAACACCTTAAGGGTGTCTTTTCATTTTGCAGTTTCCCATTATTTGTTGATCACATAGAGGGACAGGCTGCCCAGACTAATAACACAAACACCTTTTGAAAAGAATTTAGCAGCATGCACAACAAAGTTATGCAATAGTTTACTAGGTGGAGGTTTGAAGAATAACTTCTCCGAAGGAAATTATAAGGGGAAAGCAGATTGCAGTTTCCCAGTTTGGAAGGTGTCCAGGGAGATCCCTGAGTCATCGAAAATCCATTGGGATTGCTTTAGTGGCTGTGTTTCAGCATTACATCTTGTATAGAGAGCAACAGCTGGATGAGTTTGTCGGTCAGTGTAAAGTTGTTGGCTTCTACATTTAAGATGCAAGAGAAGTTTTGGATTACAGATGCTTAACCAGACAGTAAATGCAATTACAATTTGTTGTTAGGAGATGAGTTCGTTCTGCAAAGCAAATGCTCATCCTTCTCTTATTCCTTTTGCTGTATTTTGTGAAAGTTTCTGGTAATTTCTTTCTCAGAATTATTTAGAGAAAAACATCATGGCTGGTGTTTTCTTAAGCCCAGTGATGTCAGTGCAGTAGTTGCTCTCTGATTATTAGAATACTTGAGCAATGAGACAGGACAGGGTGTGAGTGAATAACCAACTATACTGTCATGCCTTCAGGTCAGTGTTTGACTATGGAAATACTCAGTCTATGTGAGTGAATAGCATTGTGGAATTGCCCTCCATCCCACTCCAGAGGAGATAACAGAAGCCTCATATGTGGGTGTTCTTCTAGCTGGTCTTGACTGATTAGTAGTAAATATAGCTCATCTCCATTTATTGAAGTAGAAGTTAACAATTAGTGAAAAGGGGACTGATAGACTGCTCAGTCTATCTAGGTCTGAAATCTGTGCTGTAGACTGTAGAACAAGCCTGTGTTATAGGCTGTCTAGCTGAGAGATTTAGTCTCTGTTACAATTTAAAGCAGGCAATTTGATTAATATTTTGCACTGGTGTAAATCCAGAGTAAGTAAGTAAGTCCAATCCAGTAACTGTAAGTCCAATCAGTTTAATGGAGTTAGGGACACTTTGATCTCTGGTTTGCACTACCAAATCTGGAGTAATAATTCAGAGAGCAAGAGAAGAACTAAAGCCAGCTTCTGGTTTCACTTCTATCTGTGTAAACCTGAACTCATGCCAGAAATGATGTTGATTTATTGGAGTTCCTTTGAGTCTACCCTGCATATAAGTTTGAGCATGTGTGTCTGAGCTGCACAACCAAAGCTCGATAAGAAGTTAATTTTGCTCATTAAATTCTGAACGGACCTCTCAGTTCCTCCTGCCCTTTTACGTAATATTTTATCAGAGATTTAAAGGTCAGCCAAGCTCTGACTTACCCTTGTTTTCCTCCATAGGGGCATATGGCAAATAGGAGGCACACAAGAGGATAAAGCTGGGAGGAGGGGAGTAGGTGGCACTGACCCCCCTGGAAATTTAGCCTGCCTTTGGCACAGGGCCACAGCAGCAATTCCCAGCCCACATTTTGAGGGTTGAGCCAGCAGGACTGTGTTTGGGCAGGAAGCGATCACAGAGGTGTGTGCTTGTGTGTTTTGGCACAGTCCAAGCTGTGAATTGTTCTAGCCTAGGAACCTCCTCTGAACTCATTAGTATTAAAACAGAACAGAGGAGACTTTGTAGGGAGGGAGAGGGTGGGGGAGGCCGGAAAGGTAGCAGTTTAGAAGGCAGTTTCCTAATAACCTTTCCCACACTTACCTTCCCATACCGGGTCTCACCTAAAGGACCTTGATATGAAAAACAAACCCTGACACAGGGAGCAGGAAGGGAGGGGGAAATGAAGGGAGGAGAAGGAAAGGAAATGAGGGGTGGGGAATGGGCACTGTGTTGAAACAGCAGATTTTATTGTTATTCAATGTTATAGACAGTGATGCTAGAAGCTCTGTTTGCGAGAGATATTTGATATACTGTAGAGGTAAATGTGGTACTTGCCCTAGAGGACTTGCAATCTGTCACAGTGAAAAGATGTATCATGCAGAGGTTTAATGGCTTCAGTTCTGTTTGGTGTTTTCATTTAATTGACTAGATAGTGGAATACAGAGCATACCTATTAATTTGCAGGTGTCACTAGGCTGTAAACACTGTGGATATGTTAAAAGATAAGCTTAAAAGAAGATGGAGAAATTGTGTGAAAAAGGATGGGATTCAATGGGGACAGTTAAAGCATGCTCTTTTAGAAGCACGTCTGGTAATTGAGGATGGGAAGCAGCCAGGTGGGTACACTTCTTCAGAAGAAACCAAGGATTATCGTACATCATGACTGAACATAAGTCATGCAGGTTTTGAGGGGTTTTATTAAAAAAAACAAAAAAGAAGTCATTGTCTTTGTGAACTATGTAACAGGAATGCAGTCTGGAAGATGCATGAAGTACTTTTTGCACTCAGCATTGGTAAGGTCTCAGCTGGAACATCGTCCCCACTTTTGAACAGTGCACTTCAAGAAAGATGTACTTTGACTGGGGAGAGCCCGGAAACCAATTAGATGAGGAATGAGAGGTCCAGAGGACATGACCTCTAAAAGAAAGACTGAAAGAGCTGAGCTTGTTTAGTCTCAAGAAAGATGACTGAGGAGGGACATTACAACAGCCTTTAATAGGCTTGAAAACTGTTATCAAGAGGAAGGAAAAAATCCGCTCAACATGTCTGTGGTTGATAGGGCCGGAAGTAATAGGCTTAAATTGCAGCAGCAGGGATTTAGATTAGACATGAGCCTGCCTATTCAGTTTTCATCCCCATCCCTCTCATTGGGCTCATTCCAATTCACTGACATGGACATGCAGCCCACCATAACAGAAAAAGCAGTGATGATAGTCGACTGTTCGCATTATTGTCTGCATATGCCCACCCGTATCCATAGAACATCCCTCTTGCTCTACCCATATTGTAGCCCTGCATGTGAGAATGCGTATCTAAGTCATGATCTCTCTCTCTCTAAACATCTGTGTGTATTGTTGCATAAACAGGTACTGGTTTTCCTCATTCTTTCTCTTTCTATTTGGCCCAGGAGATTGTTGTCTCACGCATGCAGTTTGCCTGTGAAGGGCAGGAAAATGAACAGCAGATGCTGCTTCTAGTGGCTTGTGAAAGGGGACTGCCATGATAGGCCTTGCTGGTTACAGGTGCTTGTATGCTGTCAAGTCACAGAGAGCTTTGAGGAGTAGGAGCGAGACAGGATTTAGCTCTTCTTCAGGAAGCAAAGAAGCAATTAACCAATGATTAAGGAGGGGAAAAAGGAAGCAGTGTAGTGGGGGCTGTGTTTGGGGGTGGCTGAGTGGGATGTTAATTGACTTTCTGTGAGATAAATTTCTCTGCCAAAAAGCAGTGCCCTTAATGGATGAAAGTCTTACTTTGCTGCTGAGCCTTAAGAATGAGTAACTTCTGTGTTGGCAGGGTAGAAGAGAAACACATCTTCCGGTAAGTAAACATCAGGTGCTTTCTGTCTTGTACTGTTATGACTGAGAATCAAGAGATTTCGGCCCCTAGTACTGAAGGGGTTTTAAAGCAGCAACTTTTTGAAAAAGTAAGAGGGGAAAAAGAGTATAATGGGAATCACAGCTGTTTGTTTGTGTGCTTTTCTGCTTTACAGTCAGATCCGTGGTAGTAGTCAAAATGTAAACATTGCTTCCTATGCCAGCAGGCTGTGTGAGCAACTCATATGCACAGTGGTTTCATCATGCACAAATGTAATGATAAGACATTGTAGGTATGGGCAGATGTTATGTTGTATGTCTTATGTATATAGTTCTTGTGTATGTAAGGTGCGAGTAGCATACGTAACTGCATATAAACGTACTATGTGTATGCAAATGCATGGAAACCCAATATTTTGCAGTAATCCACCTAATTCTTATCAACTGTGAAAATGATCAAAATGTTACTCCCCAGCCTCATATGGTATGTTATCTCTATGTGCTTTACAAAGGCTGCTTGTAATACCAGGGATTAGGATGAGATGGAAGAGCATGAGGGGAGGGAAGGGTTGATTTTGGGGGTTATTTTGCTTTTTCTTTGTGGGTTATCAGTGGACTTGGGACATATATCAGGTGCCCAAGTGGGAACTTTTAACCAATGTGCTGCATCTGGAGATGTGTTAACTGTGCGGGTGGTAGTGCTGTTGCCTGTTGAAAGAACATCTGCCATGAACTTCTGCTGTGGATACAGCCATGCAGTTGTGCCAGGCACAGCCCTGAGAAGGTGGGGATGGGAACTGGTTGTTGTCTAGAGGAGGAGGTTCTGTTTCACTCCTCTCAATGCCTGCCTCAATCACACGCCAATGTTTGCGGTTGCATATTAGGTAAAGCCTGTGAAATGTTTCTCTTTTTTAGGGAGCTTTGCTGAGCAGTACTTTTTTTGCACTGCTCATTGCTCCAGTTTGCACATGAGTGTAGGCAGTTTGTGCAGTCGAATCAACCTCATTCACTGACAGTTCGGACAGGCAGTCTTTAGAATGCTTCATCGACCTCAGTCTTGGAAATGTGCCCTCTTCCAGCAGGCTGCCTCTTACATGTCAGCCTGGTGAGCTGGATTGAACAAAGCAATGGAAGGAAAACTGTAGGGGAACAATCCTATACTGTCCCCTGGAGGTGGACACAGTGATTAAACAGGGAAGGTTTATCTCTTCTACTTGAAGGAGTCATAAGCTCCTTGCAAAGAGACTGAGATCTGAAGAAGATTGATTTTTTTATTCTCTTACTGCAGTTATCTCTGAAGCAGCTTTTTTGGACAGCTGCCTCTGGACCTGTGATGAGAGTGTCTCTGCTCCTCCCCGACCTCCCTCCCTGGTGGGCAGAGGCACAGCTCAAATGTGAGCCACCAGACTAACCTATTTGCCAACAGAACCTGGCATAGGCAGCATGAACTGAAAAATAAATGTTCCTGGAGCTGTTGTTAATGTAAATGTGTAGCTTTCAGGCCATATAAGTCACGTGTTAGCAATGTAGTCCTACTCAGTTCACTTGTTAAAGCTATAATAGTTATGCTGGATTGGATTCTCTATTGCAAAGGCTCGTAGTGTGCTGCTGACAACCTCCTCCCTGGTCTCCTTCCCCAGCTTCCCCTTCCTCCACAGTCCCAGACATGTCAGTGCTATTTATCTCACATCAGCTTGAGTTGTACTTCAGCATTGATTAACCCACCATCAACTATTCCCTCAAAGTGATTGCACATGAACATGAACCTTCTCTGGGGCCTGCCAGTGGATGCTGGATGGGATCCCATGGTGTGTCATAATCACTGTTTACTTTGAACAAGATTTAAATAAATTCATCCAGGGCGTAAGGCCATCAGCTGTGCTATGCCACTTGGGAGCATCAGTGGAACTGGAACATAGCCCTTTTGGGGACATGGTGACAGACATCTATATAAATTACCTTGGGGAACCTGCAGCAACAGGTATCATACTCTACAGGGAATTTATTATACTGGCAACAGTGTATTATACTTCATTTTGTAACTTGGGTGAGTTTGATGCTGTTAAGAGACTGAGAGAGAATGATTGATGAGGTGTATAAGGAAGGTGTGTGCAAGAGAAAGGAAAAAAGAAGGAATGGGGATGTGAACAGGAAGCAAGATAAGAGCAGTGCATTTAACTAAAATTCATACACTGCAAGGTCATAATGTAAAAATGAATGTACCCTTGGAAACTAAATTTTTGAGGTGAGTATGCAAGCAAGTTATTCAAATAAAAAGTCTTCAAATCAAGGAGGTTTTCTAGGGTGTGTAAAGGCATCCTCATATAATTCCTGCTTTTTCAGTTTTGTTCCCTATTGGATGACTCGCAAAGAACCATTAAGGATAATGCTGGTGTGACTGAGCAAAAGGAAAACTTTTGAGCTGTGCAAAAAAATATTTGGAAATACCAATGCTATCCCCATCTTGAAAGGGACATTAACTCACCTGCATCACAGAATCAGCCAGTTTTTGAGGCAGGGAATAGGAAGTGTTTGACCATCTACGGAGTTTGCTCTGTGGCTTTGTACTTGCAGGGCTTTTGCGCTGCCCTCTGAAGCTTTTGGTGCTGGTCACAGGTCAGATAACTGCTGGTCTCGTCTGTTCTGGAAGTTTTTAAGTTTCCACTTTAAGTTTAACAAGGGAGAGTAAAGTTTAACCTTTCTAGGGAGTTTTGCCAGTTTGTACCATCTGAAGATTTGGTTCCCATGATGCCTGTTCATGCTGAACCTGGGTGTCCTTTTGCTTGAGTACCCATCAGCTGCTAAGAAACCAAACAATGCAACAGAGCTGTAACCAGACAGTCAAAATAGGCATCTCTGAACAGCAGAAGTGATGAAGCCTATTTGCCAATGTATTATGTCTTAGTGTTGGATTCTGTGGTGTAAAATAAAGATTGATTTCATGCCAAAGCTATTCCCTCTGGGGATCGTAAAAGGATTTAATTCTTTAATAATCCTTTAATAGTTGCCTGAATATGTTTGTAGGCAGAAATAAACATTTAAAAAAACGAGAATATGCTTTTAGATGTCATTAACTTCTCTTAGTCATAAAAAAAAGCCATTAAATGTGAAACACAGGCCTGGGATGGAAGCTCATAGAAAGGATAGGCTTTCAAGAGCACTGTAAGCAAAAGAGACTGTGACCTACAGACAAAAATGAAAAGTGTAACTAAACTATCTGTAGCTGAAATTATAAGAATTATAATTGATGAAACAAGACAGGTATCTAACTAAACATAAGAAAAGCAAAATCTCCTCTCCCTCCTGGCAAAATATGTGTTATGCCCATATTAATCAAGTTATTACCTGCAGTAAACAAAACATTCCATGTCAGAATTCTGTGCTTCATCATGCTAGAAATGCTATGCATGGTGCATTAAACTTTTATGAAGGCAAAACAAAACAAAAAAAACAACAACCAAAAAATAAAACCCCACCCCCAAACCAACCCCACCAGCCTCTGAAGGTTGGTTGGTTCGTTAGTTGGTTATTTGGGGTTGTTCGTTTTTTTTGTCTTTTACAAAATGAAGCAGCTGTCTGACTTTAACTCAGTGGGAAGCTCCCTGGTGGCCAGGAAGTCCAGCAGTCAGTGGAATTGGGACACGTAGAGAAACTGCAACTGAGGAAACCTCCCATGAGTGTCCAAATATCCCTGGAGAACCAAGTTTGTGTCTTCTGGTCTCCAGCATTCTGATTTGAAGTCAAGAGGTGCTGGAGCCCTGAAGCCCTAACTCTCTGTATACTTATAGTGTTGAGATTTCCATCCTACCCCTGCTGTGGCTTCAGCATTGATATGTTGAAAATGGGAAGTCTCATTGTGTCTTTGAGTATCTTACTACGTTTGCCTTTCAAACTATTTCAAGTTTTCCCTATTTAAATTCCAAAATTGCTATGGACTGTATAAGTATTCTTGCAAGGCTAGGTGAAGTAGACTGATGAAGGAGCAGCTATCCTGTGATTCTGTCCCGCCTTTCTACAGATGACTGAATGGTGGGGATGCAATACACATCTCAGTACAGAGGTGTTGGTAGGCATTAAAGGTTCTCCTTTAGAGAGGCAGGCATGTTAGTAGGTGTTAAAACTTCTCCTTTAGTGGTTCTCTCTCAAAGTGAACCACTCTTCTACATTCCCAAAATATTACTTTTTCTCTATATTAATTTCATTTCATGTCACTAAGAAAAGTGTTGCCCAGTTTAGGTGAGAAATATTTTTCTGTTCGGCTCTTCCAGGGCTTTCAATGATACCATTATCAAGCTGATGGCTACCTAGCACCAAATCCAGCTTTCACACTTGATGAAAGTTCCCCAAACCAAGGGACATAAAGTGGTTTTAAATCCCATGAAATACTGGGTTTATGTTTCCTACCCATTCTTCCTTCTTGTTCCCTTTCTTTCTCTCTGTCTCTTATTTCCTTGGGATGTAGCCATTTTGAATGGAGGCCATCTTCCATTTTGGCCTGAGAACTGGACTGGAAAGATTTGAACCTCAAATCCAGCTCCAGTACCTTTTAAATTTTTTATCACTGAAATTCAATCTGTGTAAGTAAAATAAATGCCCACATGAAAGTGAAATTAACTGAATGTATCCCCCTCTCAGTAAATAAAATAAAATAGGAAATAGATAAAGGAGAGAAATGTAAGGAATATTAACTGGAGATACTTTACATCTCCCTCAGGCCAGCCTGGCAAGTATCTTTTTAATCTGTGTTTCATGAGAACACTTGCAACTTCAAGTATTTTTAAGAGCCGGGAGGCTGAGCTCCATTGTGCAGGGTCATGCTGGCATGAATTGCTGGAACTGAGCTGCCCATCCAAGGCATAGAAGAGGAGTTACTACATTTCTGTTGGGAAACTGGCACAGGTGATGGAGGAGGGTGTTTTCCCCACTTTATTCTGACCGACCCTTTTTTCTTGCCCTTTACATTTGCTCCCTGGGCATTTGGTCACATCACCTTCCTCAGCCTGGCTCCAACTTGATGATGATGGCTGCATTCAGAGTTTGTAGTTCTTCCCCTTTCCTGCCAACCTTTGCAATTCCTTTCTTCTTTGATAGCTGCTTGCTGTCAGTGAGCTAACTCTAGGGTCTGAAGTTCTACATACTGACAGATTTGCCTCTGTCATTGTGTCAGGATGACCTATTCATGGACCAAATTAATCTTCTGAAATTTATTCTTTCTGTTGCTCCTCCTGCTTCCCTCCAAGGCAGCAAGTTTCCTCATGTGCTGTCTGTTAGGATCCTGAGTCAGAACAGGAAAATGGTCTGCCTGATGCAGCATCTTTTTTCTTAGCTAGATCCACGGGCTTCCTGTGCAGTCACTGTGGTCTTCTGATCCCCTTCTATAGAAAGGGGTTGGGGATGGGAGAAGTAAGATGATTTGGAGGGTTCCAGAAAAAGTGTTCATGTTTCTTGTATTTTGCAGGGATTTCTTGGTTCTTTATAAGGTGGGATTTCATTAATGGTCTAGTTAGAGGGGGGCATGTAGGCCTCTTTGGTTCCTCCCACTCTTTTCTTCCTCTCAGTGAAGGAGCACACTTGCTGAAGACTAACTTCAGGAAAGGGTGTTGAAGAGCTTGACTGCTGCTTTGCATTCTGGAGAAAGTGTCTCTTTCCCTGCTGAATATACATGCTTGCTACTTGCTCATCTGACCTGGGGATTAGAACCCAGCATTTTGCCTCCTAATGAAGACAAACACTAGCTGTTTCAAAAGGAAGGGTAATCCATCCTCCATGTGCTATTTTCCAGTCAGGTATGTTTAGGTCTGCCTCTGAGGATCACATTATGCCTGGAACCCTGAGCAGTTTCCTTGTTACTGTGTTACCTATGCTAATGTGATGACTTTGTTCCCACTGGATCTTCCATCCTTTCAAACTGCCTTTCTAGGCTCCTGTCCTGAAAAGAATGTCATGCTATCAGGATGCAAATTGCATGACTGGAAGTTGCATATTCTCATTGCCCCATTGAAGGCAGAGTGCTCTTTATGTCCCTGATACTGCCAGTGTCCAGGGCAGTGTCTAGAAGCTGCTAAGTGTCAGCATCCTGCCCTCTGGGTGGTTTTAGTCAACAGGAACGTTCTTTTGATGAAATGGTTGTCTTGAACTATGTTGGTTGAGATCATCATTCAGTTTTGTGCACAGCTTCTGGGAAGAGCTTTTGCTGCTTGTCTAATCTGCCACCAGACTCTGGAAAGAGCAGTATGGATTAGAAAACCAAGTTAGTTGCTCTTTATTAAAAAAAAAAAAAAAAATAGGAAAAGAAAAGAAAAAAAGGCTGAGATCATTAAGCAGTTCAATAAAACAATCATAATTTTTCTAAGAATTTAGCTGAGCCCAGCCAGCTCATTTCAGATGTGTATTCTGGCATCTTTGGTGGTTCTGCCAAACCTGGCATTTCTGATTCCCTGTCTGCCCCTCCTTTCCCTCCCACATGCTTGACATCCAACAGCATTCCTTCACTTGTCTTAAGACCTTACATGTCATTTCACTCTCCCTCTCCCCCAAGAATGTGATCCTGGCCTGAGCTTTCTAATTGTGTGTAGCAAGGATAAAACTCCTTGCCTCACTTGGCTGCCCCCCCTGTTTGGAAACTCACCCTAAACATTTCCACATGGTTTGCACTCTTTTTGCACAGCTAAAATTTGGGGGGGTTTTTTGCCTTTAAACTTTTTCTTGTTTAAAAAAACCCTCCAGCTTCTTCTACCTTATGCTGCTGGCACTGACCTTGCCTTGTTACTGTTTGCATTTCTTTTGTACCTTTTTGCAGCTGAAATCTCTATGGGCTTTTAAATCTGTCAGCAGCCGCTACCAGGCTCAGTGTGCAATTTAGCTCACTGTTTTCACAAGTTTCCCAGCCCTGAATGCTTTCCAAAAGAGCCATTGTTGGGCTGAGTTAAAGAGGTATTGTCTCTGCTTGGGCTAGGTTAGTGTGGGTTCCAGAATCTGCATGTGCAGCATTCTTAGTGCTGCAGTGTCATCTTGATATTGGACCCCTGGACACTTCCCTCTCCAAACACTTTCAAATATATAGGAAGAAGAAAACCCTGCCAAAACTGATTCACTGAAACATTATTGGAAGCTTGTCTTTATATTGCTGAAACTCTCATTTAGACATCTTTGTCTGTCCCGGCTCATGCAGGCTGCTTGCTATGAAGACCATTCTTATTTGTTTCCTTCCCATTAGGACCTGAAACTGTCAGCTGTGATTGGAGCCCTGTTCTGGTCAGTGCTGAATAAACACAGAGCAAGTAGCAGTCTCTGCTTTGATGATTTTATAGACATATTGTACAGGAAGAGAGTCTATTGTTATCCACCTTTTACAGAAGAGAAACCAAAGCTAGGGAATTTGGTGGTGTATCCAGAGGGAGCTTGTAACAGCGTTGGGAGTCGGTTCCAGATCACAGCATTATCCTTCATTTTGTAGGTTGGCTAGGCTCTAAAAGGGTGTGTTCCACTGAACTCACTTTTCTTGACAGAGACTGAATTTGCTGGTCTGTTCAACCTGGTGTGATGCTGTGTGGAGATATGTCCTTTATGTCTGAAAAGCTGGTTGTCTTTTGCTGGGGACTGTGTGGTTCAGAGGACAAACATCTGGCCAAACCTTTCAACCTGTAGGTTGCTGTTGACATTACTGCCACTAGACAACTGTCTCGTGACCTTTGTTTAAAAGATACAGTGATTTCACTGTTCTACTTCTATGGAAGACCAAGCTGGTACTGCAGGCCAGGAAAAAAGTGTATTGAATTTTTAGCCTTTCTTTAAGAGTCATAAGGAGTGTCTGTGTCACATAAGCCAGTGCTTTGAGTTTTTCACTTCATGCGTTTCATGTGGTCTTTCCCATCCTTGACTAATCATTAGTAATGGAAGTTTGACATGGGAGTTGTTCAGGCTGCCTCTCTTCACGGGGTCTGCTCTGACAGGGAGAACTCGCAGTAGCAAGGTAAAAATTATGAAACCAATAATCTTTGGAGCCTTTGGGAGCCACTAAGTCCTCTGCCTTTTGATTGAAGGCTAGTCACTGTACCTGGTCCAGATTCCTCTCAATCTATTAGAAGTTACCAATGCAGCTGTTGACTTTTTTTTTCTGTTTTTCTTTTTCACAATCTCCAGGATGAATTGGATCTTACAGACAAGAACAGAGAGGCTATGTTTGCACTCCCTCCAGAGAAGAAATGGCAGATTTACTGCAGCAAAAAGAAGGTACTACTGTTGTCCCAACTGAAGTAGCTCACCAATAAATTCTGTGTGCATGTACATTATTACTGATATACATCTAGATTTGAACTACATGTTTATCTACTGTTTACTCAAGAACATGATTAAGTGATGTAAGGATTTTTATCAGCATGAATATTGCACAACTTTCTTATAAGTAGCGTATGCATGTGTGATTTCTGAAAAGATGTTAACAAGTTAAAATCGTGTTGTCCCATTCTGAATCTTTTGCATGTTTGGTTTTGGGTTTAGTTTGAGGGTTTTTTTGTTTTTTCTTTTTTCTTTGAGCTGGAAGAAAAGCTATCATGGAAATTTTTTAAGGAATTTTTAAAAACTTTTGTAGGTTGCTTAGAATAGAAAATGTATTGCTGAAATCTTTCAAGATGTCTTCAAATATCTGTAAAGTACATAATAATAGTGATGTATTAAAACTTGGTAGTTCAAGGTCTTCCAGAGCTTGTAGGAAATGTTCCGTATTGCACTGGAAAGTGAAGAAGACCTGCTCCTATCAATTTCTATGTAACACTTCTCCATTCAAGGTCTTCAAATTTCTGATGAACCAGTGAAAGGGGCAGTAAATCAGAGGCTGATGTATCACACTAAGTATTTTGTCACTGGCAGAATGATGGCCAAGTGAACTGACAAGTTGTATCACTGTTGTGAAACTTCTAAAAGAAGAATTCTTGCAGGAGTGGTGTGGTGGAAAAGTTTTGCTGCTCTAGGAAGGAAACAGTCAGAAACAAAGATAGTCCCAACAGCATGTATTCATTAACAATAAATGTTAAGGAAAAAAGGTGTGGTGAGTTTTATTTCCCAAATGTGCAAGTCATGCTATGAAAGCATTAGTCTTTGTATGTAAATCCATATATCAGAAGCTGAAAGAGGAGGCTTAGATTTCAGTACAGAAGATGGCAGATTGAAACCCTGATGAGGTTTCTGAAACCCTGATGGGTCCTTCTGAGGTTGTGTTTGCTGCGTCTCTTTCTGTGGGGGTTTGGGGGAGTGGGGGGATGGTGGGGAGAGGAAATTAGCTTGCTTTCTTACCATGTAATTAAAGAAAACCTCAGTCAAACCAATCAGATGGGTGCTTTGCACATGTATTGCTTCTGGTTGAAATGCTTCACGCGGGGAAGTTAATAGCAACAAACCAGTTACAGTGCCTCTGAGCTAGCAATAATTCAGGAAGTGCGTAAGAGCAGTCTAGGCTCAGTTGTCTTGGGTGCTCTCTCTGTTCTTTTTCCTTCTGGTACACAGAGCTTGCAAGTAGAGGGAAGGTGCAGGCTGCTGTGGTTAATGTCTGCTTTACATTTTTGCTGGCTGGCTCAGCTGGCTTTTTCAGCTCTGGTGGGAGAGGATCTATTTGTAGCTGTCTTAGAGAACCACACATTCCACCTCCCGGACCAGTCAGCCTTGGCAGGAATATTCAGGCTTTAATGTATTAAATATGTTGGTTGGATTCACTACATTACACTTTTTTTTTTTTTTTTTTTTTTAAAGCAGTGGATTTGATATAAGAATCTTGAAGACCTCCAGAGTTAAAGAAGCTGCATACTGGAAAATCTTTATAATGCATTTATAGTGCAACCTCAGTTAGCTGAACTCCAGCTATCCAGAATGATGTGCTAACTGGAACAGGATACTGTTGCCAGATGTCTATTCATTACATTGTAGATACTTTCAATTACTTGAAACTTTAACTGTTCAATATTATTCATTGTTTCTCTCACAAGCAGTCAGATGATCGGTGATGACATCTCTCTCTCTCTAGCCTACTAACTACTTTACCTATTATCATTGTTTTACAGTGACAGAGAAGCTTGTTGCAGGCTTCCCTTTAGAGGAAAGCTCTCCCCTGAAGAATTTGTAATCTAATTTTAGCCACAAAGGGCCCAGTTCCTCACTTGGCAGAACACTGTTAGCCATCCAGGACAAGCCCCCAGAGAGCTCTGTCTTGCTGATGTTGGGTTCTTTGAGTTTACTGGGAAGCAAGGGCTCTATGTTTTGTAATGTGGCAAGCGAAAACACTGAATTAGAAGGTCAAGAAGTCCTGGCTGAGGCAACTGTTCACAATCCTTAACCTCAGATGACTTTTCTAGTCTAAAAGTAATGGAAGGTCAGAGCTTCCTGATTTGGTCCAAAGGTGTGAGATTAGTGGATTGTTTCAAGTAAACAAATGTTACTTGCACAAATGAAGATTAGTCATTGTTGTAGGCACATTTATCTTGGCAGTTAGACTTTAGATATAATCTTTTATGGTATTTGTTCCCAACATCATAGCAGAAAGTCACTATTGTATCAAAAAACTCATTCCAGCTGTTTCTGATACCAAACCTTTCTGAAGAAATGGGGGAAGACATGTATGTTTGTGCATTTAAAGTTATTTGCCAGGGGCACAGCTTACCAGTCAACATTCCACGGTACTCAAAGGAGATGCAGTTCTGGATTGAAATTTCATGATTGTGGGTGATATCTACAGAGGAGACTTCACACAATATTATACAGCCGTACTTGCTTTGGTCACTTTTGTCCATCCTAGGTTGATATCTGAAACCATTAGTGCTAAAAACCAGTGATTTGATCTAAAGGAGTAGCTTCAGCTAGCAGCTATAGTGAATTCTTCACTTTCATTTGTGGAGTAGCTATATGCAAGGAAAATGTTAATGTGTTCTCAGTCTCAGCTGTCCTCTACCTTGCCATTAAGCAGTACAGAGTGGACAATGAGAGATGTAGTTGTCTTAATTTGCATCAAAAGAATCATTATTCAGTCACCACTGACAGCACCCTGACCTTCTACCTGAAACACCAGTACTACATGTTTCAGACTGCCTCTTTCTCTGTAGTATGAACTTCCCCTGATATCATATTGAGATATAAGTAAAGCCATATGTAGACAGAATGCAAATGACATAGTCCCCCAGTTCAGGTACTTTATTCTGATTTTGGTTAGGATAATCTTCATGTCTCATCATCAGCTGAAATTTAGACTTACATAAAGCATATAATCCACTTCTATAATTCTTTCCTGTAAAATTATCTCTAGATTTCCCACTAGTTATATGTTTTGCAGGAATTAGGCCAAGCACTAGACCATGATTTCAGATGTATTTATTTGTAAATTTCTGATGTCAAGGTTTAGAAAACTATTGTTATTCAGTGCTGTTTTACCAGGAGCTGGTACTAAAGTACATAATCCCATTAAATACTGATCAAATAATGATATGGAAAGCAAAAGTTGTCAGCTCAATTATTTCACCTGCAAAATGAGCTCATATTGGGATCCCCCAAAGGGTAGAAAATGCAGGTATTGCACTGCTTTGGCACACATTGCTTTGGTTGCAGTCTGCATTTCTAAGAACGAGGCCTCATTGTGTAGGCAATAGCTTCTTGCCTTCTGTACAATCCTACAAGCTCTTAGACTTATTACTATTGGAAATCAATTCAAGTTGTTTTCTTTTTATGGCCTTTCTTGCCTCCAGAGACTAATTTGTAAGCCTTCAGTTGAGCAGATTTTAGTAAGAAGCACACGTTTTGCAGAGTTAAACAAGTTAGGGGGTTTTTTTACTTCTGTGTTTCTTTGAGGGAAAAATTGGTAGCAAATCTCTTTGCAAAGTGCAGTCAAACTGGACTATCTGTATCATGCAGCTTGTCTCCAAACAAATAAACAAAACCAACAAAAATCTTAATCCTAATAACTATTTGAGCTCTTCTAGATATTTTAGAGTTATTTTGTACTCTTCTGATTTTAATTGTACCCTAGAATAGCTGTTTTGAGTTGATTGTGCTTTACCTAGTCAAATGAAATTATTCAAACTTAAGTAGTGAAGCAATAATCAGCACACTGCAGCTTTCTGGAAAGAGGCATTTATGGCATCTGAAAAAAGAGTACATGCTTATAATCCTTAAATTGATTATACTTTTTCTATTATGCGAAACAGATAAAGGCTTCTCCACAATAGCAAAATAGGCTTTAAAAATTCTGAGGGAAATTTATCTGAACCATATGCTGTAACAGCCAATATGCAGAAAAGAGAATTTCCTTATGATTCCATCCCCTGCAATTATTTTTTTAATATCTGTCAATTATATTTTTCATCTACCTGATGAATAAAAAAACTCTAGTAAACTGAATATGAGAATAGGAGTCAGGAAACTCCTTGGTTCTAAAGTCTTTGATCTAAATTATTGTATAATTTCAAAGAACTTTTCATTATTGTATTTATATATAAATGCATTTTTGTCTACCTGAAAGAAAGAGTAGCAAAGTTAGGAAACTTTGTGGCAAGGTTCTGGCCATGCCATCATCTCATACCTTTTCCCTGCACTATATACACATGCCTTGGCTGCATACAACATTCCTTCTTTCCCTTTTCCCTTTTCCCTTTTCCCTTTTCCTTTTTCCCTTTTCCCTTTTCCCTTTTTTTAAGATACAATCTTAAAAATCTGCATATATTTTCAGTTTAAGCACTGTTCATTCTTTTTCCTTGCTGCAACTGTCTTCTAAGGTATTCTTGTAGGAATGGATTTTGTGGTGAAGTCTCCAGACATGGGGGAGCTCACGGCAAGGAGCAGGAAGGAGGGAACAGAAGGCACTTTTGTGCATTAAACAATCACTAAGGAGTTCAAGTCCTTTGGACTGAGGTCGCAGGTCAATGCTGAAACCAGTGAAGCTGCAGTCCAGGTGCAGAGTGCCCCAGATACCCTTCTAGAGAAGGTTTATACCTCTTCCACAAAGAAGCAGCAGATACTGCTGCATCACCTGGTGTTCAGTTCCCTTTTCCTAATGTGAGGGCTGCATCCAGCCCTACATTAGGCTTCAGAATGCCCTGGGGAATCCCAGCCTTAGTCAGGCTTTAACTTTTAGAAGTTTTACTGCAGTCTTTTTATACCATTTGCAGCTCAATTTCACAAACTCCCACTTTGGTCCCATGCTGGCTGTCTAATGTTAATTAAGATAATGTCTACATGTCAGTTTTAGTTTTTTTTCTTTCTTTGAGAGTTTCTCTTTGGGTTTTGCCCTTGAGATTTGCATTGTCAGCAAAATGTCACCGTAAAAGGTATAGCTTGATATTGTGCAGCTGGATATAGAGTAAGATACTTCTGTCCTCCATCCCCATGCCCTGCCTGCCTTCAGACTCATGCAGAGTTCTAAACAAAATTTCCAATCCAAACCCAGGCTGTATTACTGCTATAAACCCTGCTTGAAACCCAGCTACAGTTCCAGCTTCTAGAGAGTGCAATTCACCCTATGCCTTGGATTCATCCTTCTGTTAAAACTATAAATATAAAAATTAATTCATATGTATAATATAAATTCATATATATATATATATGTGGGTGTGTGTATATAAAAAAAAAAAAACAACCAAAAAACCCAAATGAAATCTGCTGGAGGAATCTAAGCTGCTTTTGTAGCTTTTGATATAATTACCTTAGCCTATCAGGGATGAAGCAGAATATGGATGCAAATATAAAACCTGGAGTCCTCCTTGCCTTTGGGGAAAACTTTCTGAATGGAGTGAAAGTTCCTGCACCTACTGTTTGTTCTTGGGTTGCTCCGTTCTGTGTTTTTTGCACTGTGAAGTATAGTTTCAACTTGGTTAAGATGGAGAAGCAGTTATTTCTCAGCTAAAGTGAACTGGCAGGGCTTTTCTTCCAAAACCCTGAGGTCTTTTCTTTGCATTTAAGGCTCTATATGGAGGCTCTAAGAGCAGGAGGCTGCATTACATCTGCAGTATTTAGATAGGAGTTCTGCAATTCTTACTGTAGGACAGTGTTCATTTCTTTGGGTTCCTACTTTAAAGTAGGAGATATAAATGGAGATATTCAGAGGAAGATAAGATATTCCCTAAAGAAGAGAGAAAATGGATCTTCATCTGGTCTTATTTAGTGATACAATATACCAGATGAAGATCACACCATTGTGTTGTCTGAGTGTGGGGTTTTGGTTTTGTATTGTCTGATCCAAGCTACAAAAGCCCTTTGGGGTTCATCCTTTCTGTATGAAGAGTGCCAAGCATGTGGTTGTCTCATAATAAATGAAGTGCATGGTTTGAAGTTGTATTGTTTCAATTCTGTGTTCCTGCGGTATTTTTTCCCTCTCTGAAATACTCTTAGAGTCTGTTATTGATTTGAAATATTAAACTCTTTTGGTTATGGATTTATAGCTATAAGGAGCATTTAATGTGTCCCTTATAAGTTCTCTTTAGAGTTGTTGTTATTCCACACGCTGTATCTGGGAGCAGCAGACATGAACACACAAGATGATTTGCTGCAGTATTTGAGAAGCCATTTGTAAGGAGTCTCAGTTTGATGAGGCTTGGATGTGACTTCATGAGAGTTTTTCTCCCAGCTTTGCATGAATTGTTTAGGGAGAGTGTGGGTGGGTGTGGTGCTTCTACTCTCTTTTCCCCTGGGAAGTCTGAAAAACACACAGTAACCCTCACAGCACATGTGATAGCCTAAAAGCAAAAGCATTTGGTAGACAGTAGGAGGCTGGCGAAGCTGTGTGAGACTTGGAGTGCTTAGTGCAAGTGTACTGCTGGCTAAACAATGAGGATATCTGATGACCACAGGGCAAAGACCACCCAAAGCCAGAGAATTAGACTTTATCTGAAGTCTTTGGTCCATCAGAAAATGGTTTCTCTTCCTACCGATGCTTTAGAAGTTTGTGGCAGCTCTTCAATCAACATTTTAGTTTAACTCAGTATTCAAGCCTTGACAATGACCTGAACAACCTGATCTAACTTTGAAATTAGCTCTGCTTTGAGCAGGTCCTCTCTGCCCAAGGCCTTTTCCATCCTAAATTGTTTTGTGGTTCTCTGAACTGACCATAAATCAAACTAGGAAAGCAGTTGTATGCCCCTATAAAGAAAGGGGGCAACAGTAAGGCTCTGTGCAACTTACTATCTCCTGTATTATTGCCATGAGACCAACTCCTTAAATAGGCTGTACAGAAGATGTTGTTTGGTTCCCTCCCAGGGCCTGGAATCCATGGTTGGTTTTGGTCTGAGTGACTGCGTGACTTCCTTAGCTCAGGAGACTGCTGGTGAAACAGTCTGAAATGTGGAATTTCTCAAATGAATTCTCTGGAAATAGACTTGCTTTCAGTTAGCCTATGGCTCAGTGGAAATCTCCTAACACTGGTAAGTCACAGTGGGAGGATGTTACCCTTTACAAACCGCGGCATTCCTTCAGCTGGATGTTTGGAAAATGCCAGCAATTGTGGAGTTAACTTGCTTTTTTTCCCACCAGCATCTGTTCCTTTTTCTGTTAACAGAATGACTTCATGCTTAGATGTTTGGGATGATTTGTTAGCTTGATGCTGACATTGGGTCATTCCAGTATCTATAGACTAGGTATGGAAGACAGACACGTGGCTTCAAAAATTACTCTTTTATAAGTGCAAATAGGCTTTAGAGCAGTAAATTCAGAAACTCTGGCCTATGACAACCACAGGACATAGTGGGAAAAAACAAAATGCAGCAAGAGTGTCACTAATGCAGCAAATAATACACACATTTCCTGATTAGTGGTGTATTTGGGTCTTTTTGGTGTGAAAGAGCTGTTTGGTTAATGGCACCTGTTAATGTGTGTAGTAGGCTGAAGCAGTAGCTCCAAAATTTGGGCAACATGGTTAATACAGTGTAAAGTAAGGCCTAAAATGATATACATTTCCTTCTACATTATTTAATGCAGAGAATTTTTTCTTGCTGGAAGAATAAAACTTGAGATTCATATAAGACACCATCTCATTCTTTTATAGTTCCATATAATGAATTTAAGCTTTTTTCTCATCTCACATAAGTATAAATTTGTTGGTGTAGACCCCATTATTCCTTGTGCATACCTGAGAAGAAATATTTACCATTTTGTATGGTTTATCATTAAGTTCCTGTAACTGTGTCGTCATGTTTTTTTTCCTTGATATTTTCCCTTCTATAGCAAGTACCCTGAAGTGGTTACTTTGAGAAACAATATAGTAGGCTTAATAAAGTGCGAGACTCCTCTTAAAAATATATTTTTTTTCTTGGAGTCATTCTTGTAGTGGTTTAAAGGTTGAATTTTGTGTGAAGGGGGAAAAAATGCTTGCACAATTCAGCTGATGTACCATTATTACAGCTTGGAATCATAATACGTAAAAGACTACATTGTAGCAGATATAAGAGGAGATAAGGAGTTTTTCCAAATCGTTCATTTTACTTGGTTTTTGTTTTCCATGCTGCAATACTGACAGTTACAGACTCATTTATTTATCCTGGTATAAGAGGTTATTTTGGGTCAGGGATTTGAAATTATATATTTATTTCTGTATAATTGAAAAGTCTTCTCTTCCCCACCATCCCATGGGAACAGCATGGAATATTTTTAGTTTCTTCCTCCCTCTCTCTCTCTCCAACAAGAAAGGTTAGCTGTTGCTTAGAAAATACATTTCCAGCTCTTTTGTTCAGACTGATGAAGACATAAATGCCATAAACTTGCTGTGGTATTTGCTGTAGGTATTCTGAATATGTAGAATTTGGGTGTCCCTCTTACAGTTCTGCATTTTTCAGGTGTGCTACTAGTGCTCTGGTTGAAGTTAGCACTCAACACTTCTCAAAAATCAGGCCCAAAACAGTCCTGAGTTTATACAGTGATAGTTGGAAAATTGTTATCATCATGCCTAATGCTGTGTTTTGCATTTGGCTTGCATTCTGTGGGAGTTTGGGAGAGCTCAGTGGGAGCAGATTTGATCCTACCATGGAAAAAAAAGAAGAAAAAAAAAGAAGAGAAAAAAAAGAAAACATTTATCCAGCTGTCATCCTACTAAAATGGTGTCATTTGCTGTACTTAAGAACAAAAATAATTGTGAGCAATCTAATTCTGCTGTATGGGAAGTACGTGTAAATGCTGATTGTGTGATTTAGTTACTGTCACTGGATTATGTTCTGTCCTTGTCTGTCCTCTTGCAAAAGTTCTGGGTCTCCACAATCCAGTCAGTCCTGCTGATAGTATGCAATAATAATAATATATACTGTGTACAATGCAGTTCTCACTGTTCAGATTAGTCTTACAAGGATAAGCAAGAGCAAGGAATATGTAAATAACTAGCATATTTCTCTGGTATGTGAGAAGCAGATTTCGCACAGACCAGGGCTCACTCTTCTCTGTATTCTGAATTTCACTGAAGGCCCACCAGCCTTTCAAAGCCAGTGAACACTGGGCAGGAAGAGCTGCTGAATTCCCTATCTTTTCAGTGAAAAGGTTAGAAAAAGGCACAGTAAAGAATTGTTGCCAGAATCTAGTGACAGCCATGAAGAGAAAGAAAGAAGTTTCCTTCTACTGTTCTGGAGAATTGTTTAGTTGTCATTATAGTCAGACGTGGCAGTTTCAGCTGCACAACTGAACTGAGGTGAAAATCACATTGTCTTCTGTGATACTCAGTCACCTGTTGAAATGCACCTGGCATCCCAAACATTTTGTAGATGTAATAGGCAAGAGACATGAAGGCTGGGAGAAAGAAAACATTTTTACCTGATTTTATGGAAAGGGGAGAGAGGCAAAGGCACTGAATGATACACTCAAATATTGGGTTAGCAACTTAAAATCCATGGGACTCTCAGTCTGTATTTATTCCCTTTGTTCACCTGTCCGACAGCTCCCAATTTCACTGTTTTTTCAATAGTGACTGGGGTTAAATGAGGGAGACAAATAGAAAATACGTGGCTGCCCTGACCATCCAACTGTCATCACTCTTAGTAAAAGGCCCAGAGCAGAAGTGAACTGGAGCAAGCAGCAGTGTCACTGGAAAAACAGACAGTGGACACATGGACAGTGAGGAGAAACCTTTTAGAGTTTGGCATTAACAAATTCTGTGTGTGCTCTCAGAAGAACTTGTCTTAGGTAGCTGTGCTGACTCTAGGTAGGTGTGTCCTAGGTAGTTTCATACGTCTTTGAGCACCGTTAGTGACATTTCATTCCCATCATCAAGCAACATGCAGGGTGACTGCCATGAATGGTAGGTGACTTCATTTTATTTAGAAAATATTTTAAGTGGTTGCTTGCTGGAGATAAACGGAGTAGGACAAAAAGATAAATTTTCAGTGCAGGCATGTGGCAGACAGGAGGCTCAGTTACGCAGGCTGGGTTCTTCTGTGGCTTTTCGTATTGTCTAAAGAATGCCAGGAGGAGGAGGAAAGGAAGTGAGGAAGGAGATGGTCCCAATGATGTAAAAGCTAGTGGGGTAGGGATACAGTTGAAAACAGTGCTGTTGGAAAGTAGTAATCTCGGTGTTTGAATCACTTCGGGGTCACCAAATGTATTGGCCTCCCACCCTCCCCGTGGGAGGGACCCCACGCTGGAGCAGGGGAAGAGTGTGATGAGTCCTCCCCCTGAGGAGGATGAAGCGGCAGAAAATAACGTGTAATGAACTGACCGTAAACCCCATTCCCCATCTCCCTGCGCCGCTGTGGGGGTTGGTAGAGAATCCGGGAGTGAAGTTGTGCCCGGGAAGAAGGGAGGGGTGGAGGGAAGATGTTCTGAGATTTGGTTTTATTTCTCATTACCCTACTCTGGTTGATTTGTAATAAATTGAGTTCATTTTCCCCAAGCTGAGTCTGTGTTGCCCGTGACAGTAATTGGTGAGTGATCTCTCCTGTCCTTAACTCGACCCACAAGCTCTTTGTTATATTTTCTCTCCCCTGTCCAGCTGAGGAGAGGGAGTGATAGAGTGGCTTTGGTGGGCACTTGGCATCCAGCCAGGGTCAACCCACCACAATGGGTGAAGAAAAAGTCCGTTTCTGTATCCACAGCATGTTGACTGTAAGCTGAACAGGGTTAATGCTAGAATGGAACTGTACACATAGTACCTTTACGTAACACAAAGTAAAAAGTAGTAGGGGCAATGCAGAGCTTGGATGTTAATGGAACAATAGAGTATGTCCCACTGCTGCTGGTCCTACTTAGGATTTGTTGGGATTGTGACAGATTGTTGGCTTCACCTGCCACAGGAATTATTGCAGAACCTTGACCCTGACCTCAAGCTTGCCACAGGTTTGTGCGGACAGAGCTGTGTGGTTCAGGAGTACAATCTAAGTCCACAGCCACACACCTGGAGAGCAGGCTGAGTCCATGAGAAACGTTTCATTTTCTCCTGAAGACCCCCTGAGTAGAATGATCATGAACTGACCTCCTGACTGGTAGGATCCTCCATAGTGCACATTTCCCTTGACCACCAAAAGAAGTATACAGAATGGGCTGAGGGAAGGTAGGCTCCTAAGAACTTCTTCATTGGAAGTGCAAGGAATTCATTAATTGCCTTATTTGGCAGCTCATTATTTAGATTATACACTTATCAACTGCAAAATATCAGTTGATTGATTTGAGGCTTGTGAAAAGTAGAGCATATAAGAGATTTTAAACGTGAGTATGGACTTCAGCTAATAGAATGATCTTTAGGCAGCAATACAGTCAGGAGAACATATCCAAAAAGACCAACTTCCATGACAAAGGTAAAACATTCAGTGGAGGAACAATGCGTAATACCGGTAGACTTCAATTTGGCAAGTAAGCTTTGGCCTGAGGGCTGAAATTGCTGGATAATTCAGTGTGGCCTCAGCTGTACATTTAAGTAGTTCTGTAAACACAGGGACAAGTTGTCCTCTTGGTCACTACGCTATAGCCATAAATTAATGCCTGGTGATGGTGGCATCCCCATCCTACAGCAGGGCTAAATATGTTTGAAGAGGGACAAGAACAATTGTACAATCTGTAAATGAGAGGAGGCTGATGCAGTCAGTGCTGGCAGCAAATCTATATCTGTCTGTATTGAGGAGAATGATAAAAAAACAACAGAAGAGGAAAGAGAAGAGAAGAAAGGTTCGTAAAACTAAAAGTGTACTGTGCATCCCTGCTGTAATTTAAAGTTCCTTAAAATGGGGTTCTCTCCATCAGTAATTTATAGTAAGTCTTATGCCAGCTATGGTTATTATAAAACTTAATCTTGGTTTAAACACTACAATTATACAGTTCATTAAAATCAGTGTTTGAGACTTCTGAGGTTTCAGAAAAAAATAATTCTTATCTTCAGCTCATAACACTGCACCAACAACCTTTCCATCTGCCATGTATGGCATTCCAGTCCATTTTCAGTGAGAAAATATGTATCTCTGTGTGTATGCAATGAATCTGGCATTGTTTTCTCGAAGATACGAAATAAAAGCATGGCATTCATCTCCATTAGATTGATACCAATTTGAAGTAATTAATTTGATGTGGTTTTGAGTGTTAGATGAGGTTGGAAATGACACATTGTGTGCATACAATGTACAACTTCTAGAGTTGCTATATCTATGGGTGCTTGGGAAGCAAAAAAAGTGATGGATGGAATAAGCAGTTCAAAACAAAGCATATATTTAGCTTTATTGGAAAGTTTTTCAGCCTTTGGTAGGGCACAGCATCTTTAAAAAATGACTGATAGTCCATTTTAATGTCTAAAGGCTGGTGAATTTCAGCAGCATTGAAGCTTCTCTCAGTATTATGAAAAGATTTCTAAGAAGGAACCCTCATCCTTCATAAATGTATGCCTTTTTCACTTTTATGCTTTTACACTTTATTATATTCTGTGGCAGTGTGTTCCACAGTTTGGCAGTATAAAGCATTTTGTGATATAAATAATAATATGAAGCTTTTGATTCTTGCTTTGAAAGGCTGGTTAGTAACCAGCATCAGAGGTCATTATTAGGTCCATCAAGTTACTGACAGCAGGATCAGGCTAAATGAAGAAAAAAAAAAAAGAAAAAACGTCCCTGTGGTCTGTTAGGTAAAATACTCCTGTGTCATAATCCAGTGAACTGCAAGTGTGTATGGTTATAGCTGATGTTTATGAGAAGCAGTTAGAACTCCTCAGTTGCGTGCCCCAGCTGGTAATTAAAGAATATTCCCTTTTAATAAATTATACAGTAGGCTGCTTTTGTGGCAGAAGGATTATCATCTGCACATCAATAGCTTAATTCTAGGGAGAAAAGTAATGTTTGTTTTTCTCTCTCTGGATAAATTGTGCTTAAAAGGCTTGGATATAGCTCCCTCCCCCAAACCCTGAGAATATTTGTGTAAATGCTAGTCATGGAGTCTGAGAAATGGAGCAGTGACCACATCTGTCTAGTGAATGGCTCAGCCCTGTGGTGTGTCCTGTTTCAAAATTAGCATCTCTTAGGACATGGTTGGCTTTTTAGAGGCATAAACTGTCTGAAAAGCTTAGATGTCTTTTAGCTCCCCTTCTGAATTAGTATTCCATCCCACAGCACATCAAACACATTTTGTGTCTTTTAATGAAAGTGCTTTTTATTTATGCAACTTTGGCTGCTCTGAACTGAGACATAGCCACTGGGATGGACAGCGTGTTAATGAACAGGTAAATGTTTCTCTGAGAGCTGAACTTTTCCTTAAAGTGAAGAAAAGTCAGTAAGTCAGTGATGGAAAAAAGGGAGAACAGTGATTTGGATGAGAGTGCAATACAGCTTCGGTGTAGATTGATTCTTGGCTGTGCTACAGATTTCCTGTGTAACCGGGAACTGTGTAATTGTCTGCCTCCCATTTTCCCTGTTTCTGCTGATCTCACTGAAAGAGAGACTGAAAAACCTAATATGTGAATTTCTTTAAAGACCTTTGACAGTGTAGAATGCAAGGTGTTACAAGATTGTATTGTATTCAGCATTAACAGCAGACGTTGCCATAAGTTGAGTCTTTTTTAAAAGTATCTGAAGGGAGAAGAGTAGCACTGTGGGAAATGAAGTACAAGTGATAACCATCTTCCACCCTCCAAGCAAACAAAAAACCCACTGTGTTTATAGTGGCCAGAATATTCATGTGGAGAGCAAGGGTCCTGCACCTCTACTTTGAAACAGAACATGGCCATAAGTCTGAATCCTGCACATCTCAGGTGAACATTTTACTGGCTAACCTGTTGTTCTGAAGAGTGTGGGAAGCAGAGAATCTTTACCCAGCAAAGCTTTCATCTCGACCAAAAAAACCCACAACACTGAAAAATCCCCAGTTATTTGTAATCAGGATCCCAATTCCCATTGCCTGTTAATGGGAAATATGAAAAAAATAGCTACAGGGGCTTACTCAGTATGACAAATAACATATTTCACTTTTTCTGAAAAGGTATTAGTTTCTTGTAATGACTTGAACTATATTTTCTGAACTGTATGTGATGATGCTGACCCTTCACACCAGGTAAAATAACCTGTCTTTCAGCTCTGTGAGGTACAGGCTGTTGAGAGGAGGAACCACACTAACCTTAAAGTGGCTTTTGCAGGAAAATGCAATTCTTTGTGACCCAAGTATAAACTTGAGCATGCAGTGTCCAGACACGATACAGTGAACAAGCTGGAACAGGAATTTTTATTACAGTATCCTCATTTCATATTCTTCCTCTGTGCTTGTACACTGTTTTTATCGATATAGAGAGGAGCTCAATGAATGGTATCAAGGTTCCCTGCCCAAGAAAGATTTTAAATCCACGTTTTGCAGCATCAGGTATGTGACTTGTTCCCATTCTGTTCTGAATGGTGCAAAGCAGTAAGGTCAGCTGTCTGCAGTTCTGAAGAGATGGCTTTGAGAAGAAAGTCATGTTGCCAATGAATAGATGTCATCCCAATAGTACCCATGCTTGTTGTATGACATCCATAACATATGGTATATTTCTTGATGCATCTGTTCAAGGAGGAAGTGTTATTTTAGTTTGCATGTTAGAAGGCTTCATGAGTCATCAGCCCTGGCAATTTATCACAGGGACATGTCTTCAGGTGGTGGCAAAGTCCATGTAATGGTTGGACATGCAGGGATGCCAAGCACCTGCTGGTCCCAGGGAGCTGGGATTTGTCTACATTGCATAAAAACAACCTGATATAAATGATGGGAGAAATAAGAGAGCACCGGATTCAGTGTCAGATCAGTGTCTGTTCCTAACTCTGCCAGTGATTTCTGGACAAGTTTTAATTGTCGTGTCACCATATACATCTCCCTGTCTCCATCTGCAGGAAAGAAGCCTTGTGAAGTTGCTAATTTTTGTGGATGTATTTATTAATGCTTTCACATGCTCAGATTTTCAGGACATGCTCTAGAGGACTGCTCAACATTGTTTGGGGTCTGTTTGGTGCAGAGTAAAATACCAATGTGTCATCACTGGAAACTGAAGCCCAGTGCGTGCCGCAGAAGAACTTCAATGCAGGCAGTAACTGTTCAGGCTTTCCCCATGCTGTTTCTTTCAAGACTGAAACCATCTTGAAAGAAGCACCTACCATATAAACAGTGTATTTCATTTTCATGATCCACTCAGCCATGAATATCTGGCATTTCCACATGATTCCTGTAACACTAGTGTTTGGTATTGTGTAGAAAGTTTCACAACAAAGGCAGTGGTCTATAATTCTTGATTATGTCTGTTATGGCATTCTTTGTATTCCAAACGCTTGTCCCACTGACATGGCATCCACTAAAGGTCTTCTGCTCTCTAGAGAACAGCTTGCCAAATGGATCAGGTCTCCCAGGATTTGCAGAAAGGCCTTCAGGGTCAGCTGAGCTGTGCACACAATAGTCTGTTTTATTTTGTTTCATTTTGAGTGGTTCAGATGGTCCAAATATTTGCAGAACTCAGTTAAGTCCTATTTGGGTTGAAGTCATAAGTTCCACTTTCCACCAAGGCATGGAGCTTGTCCAAATTAGTGTCAAAGCCTATATAGTACCTTGGCTATATTGCAGGCTTGTGTGTTATCAAGATCCTGTTTTCACAGCAGTTACATAGTTGTTACTCCAGTGAAGAATGATATGGCCCCTTATAAAGCCCACAAGCTGACGTCTGTTTTTTAATGTAATATTTACACTATTCAAGGAGCTAAAAGGAGGCTTTGCTTTAATAGATTCCTTCAGCTAATGTTTTCCCTTATACAGATGGGTTATTGTTTCCAGCTTTTGATTCCTATGTGGTTTTGTATATTAGGGCCTAGTTTTCTGGTTTGGCTTTTTGTTTTTCCTTCTCTGTGTCTCCTGGAGCAAGGGAAGGGTTTTGCCATTATCATCAACTTGCCTTGCAGTTTTCTCTGAGGTTTTATCTGAGGGTCAAAATGCTGAAGACATTAAAAACAAAACAAACAAAAAAACTCAGCACCCTGTTGTTGCCCACCCCCCCACCCCGCCCCAAATTGCTTTCTATTCTCGATTTATCTTCCACTCTCTGAAAGGAAACATGGTACAGCAATTTCTTACCATGGGCAGAACTCACATAATTTAGGCAATGAAATGGTTTTTTTCCAATGGCTCTGATGCTACATGTATGAATTTGTCTCTCTTTTGAAAATGTTGCCCAGGTGATTGCTATAAATAACACTGTGTCACCTAATGGTTTCATGGGGCTGGATAAAAATCTCATCATCGTGAGTATAATTAGCTTTCTGGGGCTTCATAATGGAAATAGAGTGCCAGGTTTTAAGTACCTAATAACATTTATTCTAGTGAAGTAAAACACACATTGCCAGCCATAAAATTCTGGTCTGAGCAGGGAGTGTGGAGGACCACTGAAATTATATGATCTTTTCTGCTTAATATACTTCTGGGCTGAAAAAATGTCAGAAAGTGGGAATTGCATAGTGCAGTATCTGCTAAAACTTTTTTAACTTCAGCAATGTACAGCTTCAGTCTGAGCTTTAGTTCAGGAAAAAAGCTAAAACTTGCTGTGTTCCACTGAAACCAGTTTTCTCCCAATTCTAATTAAAAACAAACCCAAAATGTAAGACTTACAGACTCAAGAGTTCACACTAATTTGTAGTGGAGGGAGAATGATCAAAAGCAGGATATACCAAGGAACTTATCCAATTTGCCAAGCTAACTGCATACACAGATATACTTTAGGGGATCAGAGTCTTCTTACCCTTGGTTCTGATTGTGAAATTTCTGATGGTTTGGGTTCAGGTAGGAAATTATTCAGAATTCTGATTTTTTTAGTGTATATATCCTGATGCTCTCCAGCCTGCATGTCTAAACTGGATATCTAGAAAGGTTAGTTGTGGCATTCCAGCATTTATACTCTTTTTTCTTTTCCCCTGAAGAATTTTAAGGAGAAAAGGCATTGTGGCTTATTTTGGGATATAAAGGATGGATTCAGGCAGTCCTTAATTTACATGTATTTGTTTCTTTACTTGGAGTTCAGAATGGAGGCAGGAGAAGTATAGGGAGCATGCATATTCCCTGTTCTGACAATGTTCTCATCACCTGTACTCTGCAAACAATTATAACTGTGACCCGGACTTTTATAATTCTATGCAGAGAAAAATTTCGGAAGGGTATATGAGCACACCTTGCACTTCAGATTGGTGGCTCAACCTTGTTCCCTGCAGAATGACCTTACTTCACTACCTCTGGATTAGCTCCCCATCTCTATTATTCTCTTTGGGAATGATAAGATTATTTTATAAAAATAATGCTGTATTTGTCTATTGTATGTTTTAATTTATTTTTCCATCAGCAAGGTCATATATTGACTTTTGCACAGGAGGTTAAGGTCTGCTGAGTGTGAAACCGTTGTCAGGGTTATGATTGCCACTAGATATTCTACACAGAAAAGGAGAAGCAAAAGGCAGTCTACCAATAACATGTGGTGTGGCAATTCTATCTGGCTATTGGTAGGGAGTTGCATATTTCTGCAATGTGCTATTTGACATGGATTTGCGTCCATCAGATTCCTGCTGATTGTGGCCAGGAAAGAGAATTAAGGAAAAGCAGCAGAACTTCTCACTTCTCACAGGTCACCTCATTCTTGCACCATTTATTATCGTGAGCTGGTGGGTGCATAGCAACTGTGGATGTAATTGGTATCTCTTGCTACTTTGCCATCCTCTCATACTTTTCATACAGCAGTAGTCTACTATACAACGCTGTGTTTAAATCTTCTGCTCTTAATCGTTCAGTTGGATGTAAGGGCTGAATAAAGAGTTGTGATCTGTCTAGGATGCGTCTGTACTGCAGTTCTTCGCTAGATGGGGACAAAGCTGTTTTGTCGGTATCATGAATGGAGATAGTCTTTTAGTTTATGTGTTGAAAGACCAGTGGAACGAAGAGAGGGGAAGGAAAGATCCAGGTCTCAGTCGTGATTTTGTTTTTAATTCTAAATATGAAGATTTTGATTTGTGCACAATTGTTGCCATGTGTTGGTATGTATCCTGGCAGGAACTTGTCAGGTAGCAAGGTGTTTTCTGAATGTGGCTTAGCAGGGAGCATGTAGAGCTAGTTCTCATCTCTAAACCAAATAGTTCTGGAATAGCTGAGGTACTCTGATAGACCTACACATTTAATATTGCTCTGTATATTTTCCAGAGTAACTTTTCTGGTATGAGTAAGCATTAATACACAGCCAACATTGATGAGATCCACACAGTCTTCATACATCTTTGGACATCCTTAGGATGAGTCAAGTGGTTCAATCTTTTTATCATAAGCTAGGAGTCTTAATATGAGTTATTTGCAGTTTATAATGGGAGATCAGGATCCTAAAACCAATCCTCATTTTGCTTGTGACTGTTACACCTATCTAGAAATAAATAGACTCATTAGAATGAAATCTTGTTTCCATTGAGCAGCCAAGGAACAAGAAAGAATTGGTTCCTGAGTAGGAGTAGGTCTCCTTTTAGAGGTTAAGCTTGGTTGAGCTTAGTCTAGGGAAGATGATTTCAGGCGGATTATTTGGGAGGTAGGGATAGAAGGATTAATACTGCTCCTACTGTAATTGAGGGGATGCCGTTCTGTTCCTTCAGATGTGCTGAGGTTGTGCTTAACTTTTTAGAATAGAATAGAATAGAATAGAATAGAAAGAACAGAATAGAATAGAATCTTTCAGTTGGAGGGGACCTGCAATGATCATCTAGTCCAACTGCTTGACCACTTCAGGGCTGACCAAAAGCTAAAGTGTGTTATTAAGGGCATTGTCCAAATGCCTCTTAAACACTGACAGGCTTGGGTCATTGACCAGCTCCCTAGGAAGCCTGTTCCAGTGTCTGACCACCCTCCGGTAAAGAAATGCTTCCTAATGTCCAGTCTAAACCTCTCTTTGGTTTATCACATCAAAATGAGGCAGTCTTTTGGCTTCCTTTCAGGTTCCTTGACTTGATTTTTTTTTTTTCTCCATAGCAGATGTTAAACCCCTTTGTTGGCGAATCCCACCATCTTTCTAGCAGTAGAGAGGCAAACTAGTTTCTAAGATCTGTCAATGTAAAGGTACAAAATGTAAACCTGTTATCTGTAAATGGGCTATCCTACTTGGAAACATAGTATGTTTAAGGGACTGAGGTTTGCTGTTTAGATGCCAAAGATAACTGTGTCTCCATCAAACTTTATTATTCTGTGTTTAATAACCTTAGCTGAAGGAGACTCTTTTTATCTCGCAAACTATGGTGACAGTGCTAACGTTACACTTCCAGAAATGTTTGTAATAAATGCCACACGTCTATGTGCATTATGCAAGAATATGGGGGGAGATACCACAATAAAGAGCAGCACAGTGAAGAATCCCAGGTGGTTCTACAGTGGCCTTTCATCCTGTAAAGGCTCCTTGTGTAACCTTGTTTAACTTTCTGTTTCAGGAACAAGAAGACCCTAATAAGCTTGCTACCAGTTGGCCAGATTACTACATTGACCGCATCAATTCCATGGCAGCAGTAAGTTACCTCTTCTGCAAAGCAGGGAAGATTTCCTACCATAGAGATGTGTTTCTTTAGGAAGAAGTTCCCAAAGGAGAAGAATGTTAGGCCAAATGCATGACTGATTTAAAATAGGACTTCTGAAAGAAGACAAGTATGTGTATTAAGAAAGAGCCCTGCTCTAGCAGAAGAATAGATTAGAAAGCACCATAAGCATTTCCAATTTTTATTTCTACAACACTGAGCACTGAAGGCAATCAAATTAGATTCTGGAATGAAAATTCAAGAGAATATTTGTTGAATCAGAAAAGCATCTATTTGAAAACTAGGTAAAGTTTTGTTTTGTGGTTTCAAACTGATTTCTAATTAATCTACAAAATAACACTGGGGTTATTAGTTTTGTAGAAGAATTAAAAGGTATTTGTTTATGTAAGATAATATCCACTTATAAATAGCAGATAAATAGAGGAACATAAGGCTGTAACACCTTAGACATCAGATACAAGCCAACAAGATATTTGAGGAAAACTTTTTTCAATTGTCCTTGTTCAATAGCTGTATAATATATCTCTTCCTCTGAAGCATCCAGTAGATCTGGTCACCAGCAGAAGCAGAACACCTGCATATAGTGTCCACTGATCTCCTTTGATATGGTAGATCTTATATATTGAAATTTGATCCTTTTACTGATTTTTATAGTCAAATTTTGCCTCCAGTTATTTGTGTGCAATGTCTACTCCGCTTTTTTTGGCAGTTGTGCAGAAGTGATGATAGAAATCTGTTCCTAGCATCTTAGGTAGCACACCTTGTTTGTTTACTTATGCTTTTATGTTTGATTTCTAAAGGCTTTTCTGCACCTTTTGTATTGTGGCTATGAGCTATAAAATAATTTTATAAAAATAATGCCTTAATGGATGCTAAAGGTGTCAATACTGATGCATTTCTCATGGTGAAACATATTTTGCTCAGTAAAAAAAACCAACCAAGATTTACAAGTTATTATAACTCACAGTAAGAGGATAAAAGAAAAGCTGCTTTCTACTGTGAGACATGAATGAACAAAATGGTCACCTTCCTTCATGCCACATTTTCTTGGGGCAGAGTAATGGAATAGAAGGAATATGGACTTCTTTTGAGAAAAGAGGCTGAGCTTTTGTGACTGGCATGGCACTGTGCTTTGATTTCCTGACTGAACAAATTTGCTCTACAAGGGTCATTAAGGAAAAAAATAAGAATGAAACCTTGGAATGTCACTGAGCCAAATACTTCTGGTAGGATTTGATCCAAGGCCTCTTGAATCTACTGAAAGTTTTTCCATTGATTTCAGTAACTTTTGGATTAGTCTTTAAATGATCTTGATGTTAACCTGGAGTGAATATTTACATGCCACTATTGTAAATCTGGAGCAGTTCCATGGAATGAGACTATATTTTGGCTTATGTTTCTGATTTTAAACATGTTTTAAGAGTACCAATAAACACCAGCCCTGGTAATGTTGTTTGCATGCCTCAACACTGAATGATTGATAACCTTTTATTTGGCTTCAAGCCTCATGTTTTACTCTTATGCTTGAAGTGTTGAGGAGATACACTGGGGTTAAAACCCCTGCTTCTGATTTACCACTTAGTTGCTTCACTTTTAGGCAGGTGAAACTTAGTTGACTTGATTTCACAGGAATTGTATCAGTGGAAAACTGGAGTAATACAGCTGAGAACCAGCTCTGACACACTTTAAAAGACATGTTCTATTCATTATTATTCAGACCTCTGAGATTCTTAGCTTCCAAATGGTTATTTTGGGTCCCTTATAATTTCAGTCCTAAATTTAGTGGTGGGGTTTTTTCTTTTTTTTTTTTTTTTTTTTAAACTGCATGCAAGCGGAGTTGGCTCAGAAGTGGTGAAAGAAAATCATGTTTCATGTTGCTTCCTGACACTGTATAGTCTATTTCAGTTTGCATGTCTTGGGCATTCTCAGATATTGCAATATTTTAATTAGAAATACTGCAAGAAGTATTAGAGTTGAAATGGTAGCAATAATCACAGAAGTGTTAAAGTGCCTTCAGTCCTGGTTTTTTTAATAAAATTTAATCTTTGCATCTCTTGTGAATTAACTGCATAAGAATCTTTTTACATGTGTCTTTCACATCTTTTTCTATATCCTTTTGTTTAATTATGAAGTTCTTTTTTTTATATTAGCTTGGCAAAAAAGCTCTTCCTACCTGCTGATAAAATGGAAATGGCACCTTTATCCTGCTGATATCATTAAGTATCTTTCTGTGGATTTCAGCAGGCCAAGGCCCCTGTGCTCAAGGATCATTTTCTCAGACGACCTGCTGTGGTGTTAGCCATTATATCTGCCCCTCATAGATTATGCTTGAGAGCAATGTGGTGATTCCTGACATGTTTGACATTCCCTACTTGTAACCTTAGACCACTATGTTAGGAAGCACTTTAGGTCACAGATTCCTGATCCTGTTCAAAAAGCCATGCATTTTAGGCACAGTTCTGTTCCCACAATTGTTCCTGTTGCTGTGACTTTTTAGATTTTAATAGTTTTTAAACCCAATTCTCACAAGAGCATGACAGTAAAACTGGATCTCTTTACTAGTCTGTAGTGTGCAATTCCTGTGGAGGGACTGTCCCATTGTTCAGGTAGCCTGACTGAAAGGAAGGGGCCAAGTAGGTCATCGGTAGACTGTCTTCTAGACTAGCCCTTAAGAGAAAGGGACAGCTGCTAATGATGTCTAATTTACAAAGAGGAGACTCCAAATTTGCCAGGTCCTCTGATGTCTACATGTTATAAATAATACTGGTGATTGTGGACAGGCTGCACAGCCACAACTGGAGACCATTTCCATTATCAAGGTCATTGTCATCTTCTGCTGATTCATCAACACACAAAACTTCTTTTCTTAAAAATGGAGCAGCTGCCCTATTAAAATCACATGTAAAGAAACCTCCCTGTGCTTCTCCTGTCCTCTTCACCCCATGATACTGTCTGCTTGGCAGCAAAAATAAACACAGCCCTTGCTTTTCTGGGGAGGAAAACTTCTGACAGCACTGTGTTGCTTTTATGAGCTTGGCTGTGTATGCATTTCCACAGAGAGACTTCCAGGTGAACAGTAGTTGCAGATCCAGCTTTTCTGGAGAGATGGCTCGGTCGAGAGTATGAGGCAGAGGTCAAGGTTAATAAATACAGTTGTAACAAGGCCCTTTTCCTTGACTCAGAAAGCATTTCTTCAGGGCAAAGCAGCTTCACAGGACATTAAAAATATGTATCTTTCAGCAGAATTTAGCAGGTGGATGATAACTCTCTCCTCCATCTGGATTAGGCAACATCTATGTTACTTTAAACTTATTTGCGTAAAAGTTCAGGTTTTTAAAATTGCATCTATTCATAGTTTATAATTCATAGTTTATTCTCTTAGTTCAGCCTTAATGTAGTTAGAGATGTGGTGCACCTTGAATTTCAACTGACTTGTTTTCTTTGAAGAAATGTTTTAAAGTACTATTGTCCAGGTATGTCATAGGAGGCATGCAAAACAATAATTTTTATCAAATTTTCATTTTAATTTTACTTGTATTTGTTTATGAACTGGAATTTATTTCAATAATGATAACACTTTGTTAGTTATGATTTTAGACAAGATCTAAAGAAAGATCTTGTACTATAATGAGAAATCAGAACATACAGGTTGCTTTTTCACTATTTATTCTATTTTCTTCTTTCTTTTTTTCATTTTGTTTGTGTAAGACTGTTAAGTAAAACTAGGTCCTTCATACACTGTATTGCTGATGCTAGTTCATGCCCTTTTTTTTCTTTTTTCTTTTTTTGTCTTTCTTTCTCACACATGCTGTCATTATGGTCCTGTATTTTCCTTCCCAGCAGTTTAGAGGAATGATTAGCTATTAGGATAAGGTGTGGGAATTAATCTGTGCTTTTAATAAAACTAAAATATTTCATTTCAAATGGAGCCAAATTTTCAAAAGTAATTTGTTGGACTACCTGAAGTTTTACACATAAAATTCCATGTGAATGATTGTTTTCAAAAATTCATGAATTTTTTTGAATTGGCAAATCAAGTAACTACATACTATACTTTCCTGGGCGATGCAGTTAATCTGGAAAACTTTAAATATACAAAATGTGCTTGTAAAAAAGAGCCTTATGTATACCACTGATAGTTAACTGATAGTAACTAGCTGCATCCTCAGCACAGCAGACATTAGTCCTCGAGTGCAGTTTGTAGTTCAGGAACGCAATTCATCAGCCAGCCACATTAATGAAATCCAGCCTCAAATAATGACAGTTCCCTCCCCTCTGTCTCCCAGGGACAATTATGTTTTCTATAACTCTTGCTGAGAAAGCTATTTCATAATGCAAATGCATGACCAGTCTGTCTTTAGAGCGGGCATGAGGATTTGAGTTCCTGGCCATGCACAGGAGTGAGAAATGAAGGGCTTTTGGCTGCCTGCAGCTTTAGAAAAGGGGTTTTCTATAATCACCCTCTGTTGTAAAGGCAGGATTATTTGTATTTGTTTCATTTGGAAATGGGCCTTTTTCACTCTGAACAAAATACTGTTAAGCACCTTCCTATCATCCATTTGCTTTCCCCCCACAATGGCTCGGAGAAATTAAGCCATTGGAGGAATGGGAGCCTTTCAAAGGAGCATTTATGGGCCAAAGGAAAGATGACCAGATGGGCTGTCACCCAAGAAAATACTAATCAAACCCCAAATCACACCCCAGCACACTCTGCCATGGAGATTCCATAATGCCTGTTCAGGATTTCTGTTTATTTTTTGAAGAGAGGGATCATATATGGCTTGGCTTAAGCATTTCAATTTATGTTTCTGGCTGTCGGGGGATGCTGGCAAAAGATAAAACATCATCAGCTCATTTTCCATCAGTAGCACTCTGTCATTACATTAGGGCAGGAAATAGCTTGCTCTGTTACTGAGTGAATTTGACTTTAGTGTGGATCAGAGAGAGAACCCCTGGAGTTAAACACATCTCCCTATGCCAGCTGTTCAGCATAAGACAGCAACGACATGTAGCCAAATGACCACCCTCAGGATCCGACACGTGTTGGCACCACTTGGTTTGCAAAAGCAAGCAACATGGGAGCACTTTCAAGGGAAGTGAGGTGTTGGGTGGGTGGGGGAGGGTTAAAGGAAGTTCCAGTGAGAGGAAGGTTTTCTTTGGTGCTTGCTGAACGGTAAAATAAAGACTTAAATATTTCCTATAATGGGCCATAATTGTAGCTAGTCAGATTCCACCACAGAGAGGTATAATATCAGATCCATGATAGATGGTACTAGTTTAATTGGGTTAGTCATTTGAGAAGAAGTTCAGAGCTGCTTTCCAGATACCACTGAGTGATATCCCTGAGAAATCCTGCCAACGAGTCATTCATCCTCTCTGTTTTACAATTAAAGTGACTAAGAAGACATAGCTATAGGCTAAGAATTTCCAGCACTGAGTCTTGACTTTTTAAAAAGTCACACACTGAAGTTGAGCCTGAATGATATATGCAATGGGTACTGAAGAGTCTTGCTTCACATCACAAGGTCACAGTGGTGCTGAGTGTAGATCTGGAACCCTGATTTCCTGATATACCACTTTTTTTAATGGCATTGCCTGACTTCGAGAACCTTATTTTTTGCATGTATTCCACTCATCTCTCACTGTAATTTACAGTGACCCACAGCATCTTCAGTTCCAGTTGACTGCAAGCTCTAGTTATCTCAAGCTGCATATTGGGGGAAAATCTAGTCTCCATGTGCTTCAGTTCACTTGTTAAAAAACAGGGACAGGGATTTTATGATGCTCCAGCTTTTTGCAGTAAATGTTCCTAATTAACAAGGGCAAAGTGTATGAGGAAAATCAATATCTTAAAACAGGTGATATACTTGGTGTGGGGAAGAAAAGTCAAACTTGTATGTACACAAGCTGTAACTCAGGGTACTTGCAGGCTGTTTAGTCACTTGAGGAAAAAGCTTTTATGCTTTGAAACTTGACACACAAGTCTGGGATTTTTTTCTTCTTTTTTTCCCCTCCAAATCCCTCCAGCCATGTCAGTCTAATAAGATATTACCTCTCCCTACAAACTTTGCCTCATATATCCATAGATCACCACAGCAGATCACTGTTCCAAATTAGGTACAGTTTTCTGAGGGCATACTGGCAAGTATGATTTTTGGGGGGTAATCTGAGAACCCTAGTTTAGCCAGTGTGGTAAAGTGGTATGCTGCTGCCAGTCCACATGAGCAGCCTCATCTGGATTCAGTTTTGTAGCTGAGGCACTGCTTTCCTGGTGAAAGGCTGGCAGACACCTCTGCATGGGTTGATAAGATAGTTATTTTTCACAGTTCCCTGTCTGTCTCTTGGCTTCCAGGCAGCCCGAGCTATCCTGATGGTCATCTTCTTTTCTGAACAGATGCAGACTCTGTATGCTTTCGATGAAGAAGAAACAGAAATGAAAAATAAAATAGTTGAAGACTTGAAGACAGCACTGAGGACTCAGCCCATGAGGTAATGTTGTTCATCTTTGATCACAATTCACTGGCTCCCTATGGTCAGATGTGACAGGGGAAGGAGTGGCAAGGACAGAAACCTCATTGTCTCACCTCACACAAGCTTCTCTGATATTTCAGACAATCCACAGAAAGCCATACAGTCCCTGGTCTGAACCTGCCTAGTTGGGAGGGCATGCTAATGCTGAAGGATGTAGCTTCAGGAAAATAAAAGACAAAGTCTGTGAAAAACCTGTGGTAGATATGTGTGAACACAGGTAATAACTATGAAGATCAGATTTTAGACTTCATAGCCCCCTGAACATCCCATGTAATTTGATTCATGTTGGGCAAACTCTCAGCCTCTACTCTGAACTTTGAATTCAAGCCTCCCCTTATCTTTAATAATGTGAACTGTTTGGTACAAAGCAGCTAATCCATCTGACATCACCTGGTTTGGCATTCTTCCTGTTCTATGTGTAACTGTGGCATAGAGAAATGTTAAGAGACTTTATTGTGTAACTGTGTCTTTGAAGGTAAGGTCATCTTTGTTTTTCTGGGAACAAAGCTCTGAACAACAGCAAACTAACTAGCATAGAAACCTTCTCCATTTAACACTTAGAAGACCATTCTGCAGAAGCAGTAACTATAGTTAGTATGATCTCAGGAAACACTCGGTCAAAAAGTTTCTGAGTGTCTTTGTATTGGACCCAAAATAGGCCAAATGCATTTGCATCCACACTATGCTGAAGTCACAGTTTCAAAGAGCTTCCGTAATGCCTAAGCAAACAGGTGGGGTTTTTTCTCGGGGGGAACCTAACCAAACATAAATAAATAAATAAATAAATACAACCCAAAAAATAATCCCAAAGGATTTGCATTGCAGTTATGTTGACTTGAAGTGAAGATATTTCTGGGACTTGCAGAGCTAAGTGCTGAATGTGCTTCTCTCCTTCATGATGTTTAAAAAGTTGACTGCATGCAGCTTCTCACCTCATGGCAAGTGTGAGGTAGAACATGTCAGCTTAAACATCAGTTTTTTACCTCCTGTTGTGACAGGCTGTAAGAGAGTACAAAGCCAGATTCTCATGCTCCTCTGAGGCATAAAGATTCATCAGGCTTTGGTAACTTTAGCATGTGGGTAGGTGAGTGCTTTTAACATGGAAATGAAAAAACAGTGGCCTATATCAACACTTAGCCCAAGGGGATAAGTGACTGTTTGATCCTGTCTATCACTGTCCTAAAGCAGAGAACACAGTAAAATGCAGCTGGACTTTATGTTAAAATGGCAGCTAAGACAACTGCCAAACTCCTAACTCTCACAAGGATTTTAAAGCAAAGTCCTGTGCTGTTGAGACTTGATGTAGCAACTCCATTACATTAACGTGGAGCTGGTTTGATGCTTACTCTGTGAAAGTGATAGCTTTCACTGAGCATAGCCACAGCAGCAAGGCCTCTCTGCTATGTTCAGCTGAAACACTTTGGTGGCCACCATTGGTTGTTCTGCCCTGTCATTTTGAATAGGACAGCCTGGCCAACTTGTTGAGAGCAAGGCAATAGAGAAGAAGAAATAGAAATGTCTTCTGCTCAAAGCCTTGCAAGGTTTTCCTTCTCAGACCTATATTGCTTCTCCTGCATCCCCTTGACAACAGCCTGTTGCTTCATCTGTTTATAATAACCCTAACAAGCTTCAGTACAAGCATCTATGAGCTGCCCTATAAAGTGTTCTCTTCCAAATTGCTGGCGATGGTTATGGTTTGTTTTGTTTTTTTTTTTTAATAGTTAAGCCAAGCCAAATTTTTAGTTAAGTTCTATGTCTCAACTAATTTCCAGCGACTCAATTTGTTAGCTGCCAAATGGGCTGCATGCCAGTGCCTGATCAACAAGCCAATTTCTTCTTGATGGAAAGGTTGCAGTAGAGAGGCCCTTGGCTCCATCAGATCCCTCTCATAAGCAGTACAATACCCAAGCCTTCAAAATACTAGTCTTTCTAGTTGAATTTGGATATCAAATCCTATTTTCCTTGCCACTTCTGTTCATCAGGCCTCTGAAGAAAATAGATACCTAAATTCACACAGCATGAACTGTCTGGAATCCATTTGTGATGGTAGGGTACACAGGGGCTCTGACAGCTTACCAATAGGCTCCTCTGCTTGAATTCTCTGATCTAGAGGAATCAAAAGAAGAAAAATGCATGTGTTTGGCTCTGTTTTATTTTACTGTAGAACTGTGTCTCTCCTAGTAGAAAATGCAGAGTAATGGTACTGATCTGTGCCTCTATTCCAACCCACCAGTTCAAACAGCAACAAAACCTGAAGCAGACCCACCCAAACTCAAGTTCCTCTCCTCTTTGGAGAAAGGTGATAGAAGCATCCCTGGGCAGCTAGTTGGCCCCCTTTGAGCAAGTGCATTTTGTTCTGGTATTTAGGAACTGCCCTGAAATAATAAAGCCAGGTTATGTCCCAGCACACAGGAACAACCCCAGCCTTAGAGAACAAAAACCCCACATCTGCATCATGTAAGGAAACACATTTTCTTTTAGGTTTGTAAGAACTTAGGACTATAAACAAGTGTGATGACAAACTGTTGAACAGAAGCAGTGAGAAAAGAGCTTTTCTTTTGGTATTTTAGTGCCCAAAAATGGAGGTTCAGAAGTGCAGCAAAAGCAAAAACTTACAAGGGACTGGAAAAAAAATCACTTTTTGGAACCCCAGAAAAATACCTTCTTTAGTCTGAATCATCACTAACTCCCTTTGCTGTCTGCTTTTCTCCTTTTGTTTAATTCAGATTTACCTCCTGTTATTTTTGTTTGATTTAGCCATATTGCATTCAAGTGCATACTGGAGATGATCATTTATGCATCCATCAAGGAAAATCCATTATGCTGAATTTTTCAGCAGTTCAGTAGTCGTCAGGATTATGCATGATTCAAAAACTGATGCTGCAGGGAAGTGTAGCTTTGGCTGTTAACAGGGTGGGAACATCCCACTCTCTGCACACCCACTGCATATGATCTTTCTGTCTTTCCTGAGCTGGATCAAGTATCACAGGGAGGCTGTCACCCCATACACTTGGAATCCATCAGTGGGTCATTACCTCTTAGGCCACCGCATCTGTATTTGGATGAAAGGTTTGTTATTAGAGCTAGTTAACTCATTCTGATCAACACTCTCTAAAACTTGAAAGGCTAAGAGGTGCCCTGCCTTTTAAAGTGTGTGAAACTGGTCAAGTGAGAGTCTGAGGTAAGGTTGGGCTTTAATTTGCTTGTTTAGCACCTATTAAAACACACCCTGCTTTATTTACTCTTGAGTTTTTTGAATGTGTTAGCCAGAATGCATTGGCAAATATGCTGAACTTTACACCTTCCAGTCTAGAAGAAGACCTTACTTTGCAGCATACAGGATGTATAGGATGGCAGTTAGTTACACATGTGTATATTGTAAGTAAGAAGGGACTTTAGGTTTGCTTTTGCGCATGCACACCCCCCCCCCCCCCTCTCCCCTGCTTGCTTACAGACATACAGATGCACAAACACCAAACAGTGTGAGGATTATGGCTCTCAGCCTGTCAGCTAGAGTCCCACTTATTTTTTTCTCCTGTACAGACATTTACACACATACCTCCCCACACCAAGAAAATCCTCATACTGAGAGTGTCTGTTGGCCCAGAAACTGCTATTGCCATTTCTTTATCTCCCTCTTGCATGATTTCTGTTTTTTCTGGAGAATAGGGAGCTAAGTGTTTTGGAAAAGGAAGGTGAAAATCATCATTTGATCCCTGCTTCTAATGTCAGCTGAAATGGGAAGGTACTTGGGTTTGCTTCCTATTAAGTAATGCAGCTTACTGTTTGCTCTCTGGACTAGGAAGAGCGCAGGAAAATCCCAACACTGTTTTAAATTATGTCATTAATCAAGATCTGCGACACACAGCATTTTCCTGCGCATGCCTCCTTTTTGGAATGACCTCATCCAAACAGTCCTAGAAAAATTGCTCTGTCAGTGAATTTAGTAAGGGATTGTACTTAATTGGGACAATGTGACTTTTGTGCATTTACCATTTTTTTTCACATGGTCATTGGAGCAGGCTAAAATACATGAAGGTTGTAGTGCCTTGTATGTCTTGTTGTAAGACCAGGTGTTCCATCCGAAAGTATGTTTAAGAGACCCTTTGTTCAGCTGCTCCTTCAGGATGTTTTCTTTTGTCAGTAGAGCTCGTATCTTCAGAAAGGTATCTATCTTAAGTCTTCCCTCAGCCATGGAACTGAAAAGAACAGGAAAACATCTGGGTTTTTTGTTTGGTTTGTTTTTTTTTTCTCTCCCCTAAAAGATGGAGGGAATAGCTAAGGTATAGGGTGGATATGGATAGCTAAGGTATGGAGGTGAGAAGAAGGAGAATTTAAACTAGTCCTTCCATAGTAGAGGCAAAGAGCAACTCTGCTCTTTAGACGCAGGGTTAGAGAAATGCTCAGAAGTCATTGGCACCCCATTGTTTGGTAACATGTTGAGCCTGTGCTTATTTTGGTTCCAAATACATCCTTAGCAGCAACTCTTAGGCGTGAATGCACTTATTTCAGTCGTCTTTGGCATGTGTGCTGGTTTTGGCTAAGATAGAGTTAATTTTCTTCATAGTAGCTAGTATGGGGCTATGTTTTGGATTTGTGCTGGAAACAGTGTTGATAACACAAGGATGTTTTTGTTACTGCTGAGCAGTGCTTACACAGAATCAAGGCCTTTTCTGCTTCTCAACCCACCCCACCAGCAAGTAGGCTGGGGGTGCACAAGGAGTTGGGAGGGGACACAACTGGGACAGCTGACCCCAACTGACCAAAGGGATATTCCAGACCATATGACATAATGCTCAGCATAGAATGCTGGAGGAAGGAGAAGGAGGCGGGGGGGACATTCGGAGCGATGGCGTTTGTCTTCCCAAGTAACCATTACATGTGATGGAGCCCTGCTTTGCTGGAGATGGCTGAACACCTGCCTGCCAATGGGAAGTGCTGAATGAATTCCTTGTTTTGCTTTGCTTGCATGTGTGGCTTTTGCTTTACTTATTAAATTGTCTTTATCTCAACCCATGAGTTTTCTGACTTTTACTCTTCCAATTCTTTCCCCCATCCCACCGGGGGATGGTGCTTAATTGCTGGCTGGGGTTAAACCACAACAGCATGCTAGCAGCTAAGTGTATTACAGAAACAGAACTAAGTATTAATCTTCCTATAATCAGTTTAAATAACAAAATGCTTTGATTGACTTACCAAATTCCTGGTGCACAATGTTGATCCCACTCTCTGGCCTGGAAGCAGAGGGGCTTTTGCTCCTATGATTTGTTAGGGTAGACAAGATGATGCATCCAAAGAATGTGCAATCAGACCTGCGTGAAACTTGACAGATTGTGTTAGCAGGTTTCAACTAAACCTTGTTTTCATTTTTGGTACACCTGTTCCTGTGTGTGCTTGCCCTTACTCAGATACTCACTTTGAAATTCAGTTTTGAACAAAACCCAAACCTCAGACCGAAACTTAGTTGAAAGCACCAGGCTTTGCCATATTTCTGGTCAACCTGCTGGCCCAAATAAGCTGCAAGTTGGCAAATCTATCATCATAGTGAGCGTAACTTTCAGGTAGGCCCTGAAAATTCCTGTGTGGTGTGGCATGTAACCACCAGAAGACCATACATATGTCAAGTCCATACTATCCAGGAGATATATAAGTAGGACTCAGGTTTGTTTGGCTGGTGCAGAGACATGAACAGAGACCAGTGAAATTCAGTCTTTCACTATGGTGCTTCCATTACTGATGCATATTAGGAACAGTATCTCACTTAAGGACAGACAAGAGAAAGACAGCACATTAGGAACTATCCAACAGGGAGGAGGAGGGGCTGGGTAAAAGCACAATGACACAGACTTCTGGTATTTTTAATTTGTTACACAGGTGGCAATTGTTAACAACCTTTTAATTCGAGATATCTTTCTACATTATGCTGTTTAGAGCATGGTTGTGGACATATTATTGTTGCTGTCCTGGTTTTGGCTGGGATAGAGTTAATTTTCTTCCTAGTAGCTGGTACACTGTGTTTTGGATTTAGTGTGAGAATAATGTTGATAACACACTGATGTTTAGGTGTTGATAAGTAGCTCTTATCTGAAGTTAAGGATTTTTCAGTTTCCCATGTTCTGCCAGCAAGCAGGTGTACAAGAAGCTGGGAGGGATCATAGCCAGGACAGCCGACCTGAACTAGCCAAAGGGGTATTCCGTACCATAGAACATCATGCTCAGTATATAAACTGGGGGGAGTTGGCTGTGAGGGGCAGATCGCTGCTTGGGCATTGGTCAGCAGGTGGTGAGCAATTGCATTGTGCATAACTTGTCTTTTCTTGGGTCTAATATCTCTCTTTTTGTTATATTCCTTTTCATTACAATTATTACTACTGTTATTATATTTTTAATTGTTGTTGATGTTATTATTATATTTTCTTTTATTTTAGTTGCCAAACAGTTCTTATATCAACACACGAGTTTTAATTTTTTTTTCAATTTTCCTCATCTCACTGGGAGTGGGGAGGAGTGAGTGAGCAGCTGTGTGGTGCTTAGTTGCTGGCTGGGGTTAAACCATGACATTGGTGTACATTTTGGTAGACTGAAAATTCCAATGTAATTCACATGGTTTTGCATTCAGACATTCTAAAAAAGTGCACCTACCTGAACGACCTGTTAGAGGAAGCAGGAGGTAAACAAAGCAATCTAGAGAAATTATTTGCAGCCCTTTTCATATCTTTGAATCCCCATTTTTAAGCCTGGGAACTCTAACTGAAACATTGCTAGAATGATTGGTTTAAACTGACTTTTATAATTCCATCCTTTTCTATTGATTTGTCTAGGAGGCTCTCTGCATGGTCTAATTTGACCCATCTGGATTTTTTAACCGTGGTTTGCAGCAAAACCTTACACTTTTCCAAGGACTTTCTCCTATATTGTTTTCATCCTCAGTTTCCATAATCTTAACCTGAAGAAAGGCAAATTTTATGGTAGAATACAGTAGAAACAGAACTCTCGTGATGTCAATAGTCAAAATAAACCTGTCCTACTATAGGTTCAGTCTTTGATGTGTCAATTGGTAACAGATTAATTCTGTATTTCCTCTATTTATGATGTTTTTACTGTACATTTTGCTACTGCAGGTTGACAGTGGACCTGTTCCATCCTTTAATATACATCCTCAAACTAAAAACAAACAATCAAACCAATAAAAATCAGCCAAGGCCATTATAGGAGCTTTGCCTTTTACTGAAGAACATGTCCCTTTTAAATATAGCATGTTCCTATATGTATGTCAGCACAGCTGACACGCACAGTGGTAATGAGTTCGCCTCTGTCACTGTACCCAACTCCTGGATGTGGAAGCCTATAAGTAGTATTGGTTAAAAGTTTGACCTAGGTCTAAAAATGGTTTTCAAGATTATCTGAACTCATAGTTAAAAGTGTGGTGATGTGTCTGTATGAAAATGTATCTCGTATTTATTAGCAAGTATGTAAGATGTAGCAACTTGAAAGAATCCATTCAGCCTTGAAAATGCAGCAAATATAGGGGTGGACCATAGCAGGTGTTTGGTGGTAACTGCAACAAAGACCACAGTGATGGAACAGTAGGGTCTTAAGGTGATAGAATATAACTACCCTGAACCTATGTGACACACAATTATTAGCTAGTCTGTTTTCTGTCTTTTTTGTTTGTTTTGTTTTGTTTTGCTTTGCTTTGCTTTGCTTTGTTTTCCTTAAATACCTGGGAATTATTCTGTGAACTTTAAGCTAAAAACTAGCTAGCTTTTACAGATGCAGGGTTGCATAATATGTTATCTTTTGAATAAATTGCCTTTGGTCTACTTTCCTTATTTTTCCTGGCTTTTTTTTTTTTTTTTTTTTTTTTTTTCCCAGGTTTGTGACAAGGTTTATTGAGCTGGATGGCCTAAGCTGTTTGCTGAACTTCCTGAAGAGCATGGACTATGAGACTTCAGAGAGCCGTATACATACATCCGTTATAGGGTGTATCAAGGCACTGATGAACAACTCCCAAGGACGGGCTCATGTCCTGGCTCATCCAGAGAGTATCAACATCATCTCCCAGAGCTTACGGACTGAGAACATTAAGACCAAGATTGCTGTGCTGGAGATCCTAGGGGCTGTCTGCTTGGTACCAGATGGTCACAAGAAAGTCTTGCAAGCCATGCTTCACTACCAAGTCTATGCTGCAGAAAGGACAAGATTCCAGGTACAAGGAGGATACTTTGCCAGAAATAGCCAGTATGATGAATCTCTGCAGGGAGTGGTTTTTACAGTGCACATATTGCAAACTTGCTAGGTAGTAAAAAGGCAATATTTCTCATTTTGTTTTAGGAAGGGCACTTCCTCAAATAGAATATCAGCATATATATAATTTTTCAGGACCAGATTGCTTGTCATTAATGCTAACTTAAAATCCCCTATATTTTACCTGAAAATAGGGGGTTGCTATGTTAAATGAAAGCTGCTAATGTGTTCATAACCTAACCTGATGGCATTTGTGGGGTGGTAATGATTTTTTCTGCCCTAGAAGCTGAAGCCACAGAATTCCAGGAGCCTCTGTCTTGATTTTAAAACCCTTAATTTAGTAATAAAAGAGTTGTGGATTAAATAATGGAGACAATAGGACATGGTTTAGTGGGCATGGTTGATGGTTAGACTCGATGATCTTGAAGGTCTTTTCCAACCTAAATGATTCTATGATTCTATGATAAATAATGTACAGTGGAGGTGTTTCAATTGCCACTTAGCAATCAATTTGTGAATCTTCACCACTTAGCAATTGTTGGCTCAGATAACTCCCATTCAGAACACAGATGGGAATCTCAATCTTGGAGACCTTGAGATAGATCAGTAGATCATTGACAGGATCTTATTGTGAATACTGCTGGCTGCTATTATAGTGTTCCTCTTCCTAGTGAACTGAGCAACTTTGCAAAAAGATATAACAGAATCTGTTGCTCTGTATGAAGCTGTAGCTCCTAAACTTGGGGGTAGCCTCACCCATTTACTATTCTTTCTTAGATGAAATGATTAGGGTGGAGTTGGGCCAACAGGCACAGGATCCTGGTTTCTGTCAGCCATTATCTCCTACCTCCTCCTCAGCTAATGCATCAGTGGATTTTGGGCTACAATGAGCCTACGATTGTAAAAGTGAATGGAGAAACAGTCAGTGCTCATGAACAGTAGCTGCCAATGTTTGTTGTTAGAACTGAATGCACTATGTGATTCACTGACTATGTCTCAGACCTGAGACTGGGATGCAAGAGATCTTGGCTTGGTATTAACCTATGTGTGGCATTGCCAGGTCCACCCCTCTGTGTGCACTGCCCCATTTGCATTGTTTGTCTATTCAAACTTGGTGTATGTCTTCAATATGCAGGTATGACACGTATGATGTATGACTCCAGAACGTGGGGGCCTTTTGATCTCAGTTGAAAGCTCTTGAGGCTATTTCAATAGAGAAAATAGTAATTACAGTAAAAGTTGGAAGGTGAAGAGGTTACAGCTGCATTCATAAGAATGCGTGACTGTTCTTTAGTACAGGAGTAGGATAGGAGTGACTGATGCAGAAGCAGAAATGTAAGCCATGTACAGAGTTATGATGTGCAGGTTAATGTGGCCTGCCTATGGAAGAGAGAAGGAAAAACTTTTAAATCAGCTTGTTCTCTAGTAATTAGCTGAAATAAAAGATCCTTCCTGAATTAATTTGACATTCTTGCATAGCTGGGAGGCAGGTGCAGATAACCTTAGATGCTCAGCAAAAGGCGGTGATAACTCAGCCCTGACAACACTCGTGGTCCTTTGTTAACTTATCCTTACTTGACCAAGTGACTCTGCTTAATAAGCCCATATGGGAGTTAGTTGCTAAGTTTACTCAATGTCTCCTGTTGGACCCTCTCTCTCTCTCTCTTTTTTTATATTGGTTTAAAATTTACTGAATAACTGAGATAAGTCATTGCTGGGCAAAGTGTGGTAGCACAGGTCTTGTACAGCTGAGCTTTTGAGAATCTGTTGTAATGATTTGCAGATGCTTACCAACTCTCACATTCATGAAAGAGTACTTTGCATAAATGGTTGTTTTTGTCAAAATGCTTTTCCATTGGGCAAAAAAATGAAAGATAAATGGATACTCTCTTTTTTCTTTGTTAAACAAAATAAAAAGCCCCACCCCAAACCCAAAATGATTTAGCAGAAGGGATGCGTTCTTGTTTGCAATTTCTAACACTTGTGTCTAAATGCTGGAACGAGATTTTCCATTACACTCAGCAACAGTTTGAGTTTAATTTTGAGGAGGTAAGGGTTTATCCAAAGTTGTCCCTTATCCATCTTCAGTCATTTTCTTCTAACAGGGAGACTGGGGATTTTTTAAGTGCTGATGAAACAAATGTGTTCATGGTCTTCCTTACGTTCTAGTGGAAGATTCTCTGATACTCTAGGACTTGTCAGTTGAGACTATTACTTATCTTTGCCTTCCCACACCTGTGTCTCAGAATGGTCTTGCAGCTCATTGTCTGAGAGAGAGAACCATCCACTGTAATTTGACTATGGGAGACCATTTTAAGAAAAGGATGAGCTGACAATGCTTATCCTATACCTTTACTGTAAACGTCAAAGATGTGGTGTACAATGAAAGCCAGTGAAAGCCTTTTTTTCTTTATCCTCGTCCTGAGTGTAATCTTCGTAACCCAGACTTAGCAAGTATCTGAAGAGATCCTTTAGGTTTCAAACTGAAATCTTTTGGGGACATGTTTCCTGTAGCTTGAGCAACTAGCAGCATTGCTCAGTGCATTGAAATGTCCAAACAGTTTAGAGTTTGCAGCTTTAGGTTGACTTTGACTGGTCACACCTAATCACTGTTATGTTGAAAATGATCCCCCACAACTGGGGATCTGGCAGAACCAAGAAACGAGAATTCTTTCTGTGAAAAGTAATAAAAAATGAACTAAAGTGTAGGAAAAGGAGAAACATACCTTGAATGTGCAGAGTAGGAATTTATTCCTTTGGCTTTACGGTTCATTATTGCAGACTGATTCTAATGGGGAGAAAAAAGGAAAGCTGGGAACTGCAAAGGCACTGCTCATTCTTTCTCTATATCTAGTTCTGTAAGACAATGGCCAAATTAGACACACAATACCTAAAAGGAGAATAATTTCAGATTCTCAGTTTTGGAAATCAAACTCAGTTCTTGTGAAGCAAGAAGTGTAGGGCTTTCTGGAAACTGTACTGAGCTCACTTTTATCGAAATGTCCAATAAATAACTTTACAGGTAACGCTGACCTCTGATCAGTGCAATTGTTGCTTTTCCTTAAGTTGCCTTCCTGATGACAGTGATTGATAATATTCTTCATCCCTTTCAGCCACCTCACTGTCAATTTATCCCTCCTCATCTATGAAAGCTGGCACTTTGTATACTATGTGTTTGGATTTATTTTCCCCTCTGCAGACTGCAGTAAATCTAAGTGTCCCACTCTCCCCACATCATCTGTGGTGACCAGCACTATGCACCTTGAGGAATCAGGAGGTAAATGTAAGAAACACTGTTCCAGATCTACTTTTCCCCAACATAAATTGTTTTCTTTTTTTTTTTGCCTTCTCGCAGAAGAATATCATGGTGATGAATAAAAATTTGGAGTGCATGGTTCTGCTTCCACTCTTCTTTGTCAGAAGGAGGAAAAGAGGTTCAGAATTGTTTACTGGCAACCATCTAAAACTTGAGCTTGTGCATAACTTGCTGCTAACAACTTTAGATTGGAGCACTGATTATTTCCAATTTGCACATGCTCAAGTGTGGTGGAGTGATGTAGAGATCATGTATTTAACATGGTAACCTAAAACATGACATGTTTCATTGAATGTCAGAAGTTATTGCTGGTCAGTGTTCTAAGCACAACTCTTGCTACCTGGCACAGCTAGCCAAAAGTAGTCAGAGGACCCAGCAACTGGTAAATTAGTAGGGAGGGAAAGCTGCAACTTAAGATATGGTTCTTACTCAACTTGCTATAACTAGTCTTGCTATAACTCCTGCTATTTGAATTGGAAACTTACAGTTTGATAACAACGTATCTGAAGTAAAAATCCAAATTACAGTGAGATTCCTGAGTGATATAAACACCTACAATCCCAATTAATTTAACTAAATTGCACCAGGTCATACCAACTGAAGACTAGTAATCAAACTGTGCTGAAATGTCTTGGAAAGGATGTCTTTGCTTTTTGATGTGTTCTTTTTTTCTTTAATTGAAGTTAATGGAAAATATAGATAGAACTTTTATGAATATGAAGGACTATCTCCTTAACAAAATTTCATATTTTACTCTGAGTGGAAACTCTGATGTAAAATATTGCTTCTTTCTAAACTGCCAGCATTTTGTCTACTGACTGCAATTATCAATCTAATGCACAACTTCAGAGAGGAGTCACTTTAAAGCTATGGGAGATTCTCCAGAACTTACTCTTCTTTGTTGAAACTTCAGTCTTCACTCGAATGCCCTTTAGCACTACAGCTGCACCCTATCTCTGCTGTTCAGTGTGTTCAGGATCATCTTTGTCTTGGTACTTGCAACAAAATTCTATACTTTATGTTTGTGTCTGAGTTTACATTGTGGCTATTCCTATTTTCTCACATTTGCCACAGCTTTTTACCTGAGCTGATCCCTTTGCCTGCTTTGATCTTTGACCCTTCTTTCATGCTGCCCTTCAGCCTAGAATAACTCTCCCTTTAATGTCCAACAGGCAGTCTGCAGCTCCTCTTTTAAGATATTCCTTGAAAACTGTCTTCTTCAGAATAGTATTCCATCTTTATTCAAATACCACCATAATATAAAGGCATGCCTTCAATCTCCTTCCTGAGGCAATCTGGAAAAGCTCTGTCTTTTCCTCATCCGGTTTTTGTTTGAAATATGCTGCTTTGCCTACAAATTCTACTCTGCCCCTTAAAGAAGAGAAATGAAAGAAAACATTGGAAATCCAGACAATAAACCATCAAAGCAGAAATGTGGAATTAGAAAGATGAGCCCTTGGTGTCCTTGCTGGGATTCTTTTCCATCTGATGTGTTCAAAACCGGTAGCAGTGTAATTCTGTCACTGGCTCACTGTGTGACCATGAAAACATTGCTTTATCTTGAATTTCTTAGGTGCTTTTCTTGTGAAGATGGAGGTTTCTAAAATGCTATGAAAACTGAAAAAGAAGAGTCTCTGACTTCAGTGTCATTCGTGTCTGCATTATTCTATTTATGACCGGTTTCCTTTGTGAAAGGGGCACAATCTTACTCTTCCCTAAGCTGTTGCCCTCCTGATTATTGTTACGCTTGCTGCTTCCCCTTATTTCACCTGTGGAGTGAATGCATTGCCTTATGATATTTTAACACGTTGCACTTTTTAACATGCCAGATTTTGAGTCAAACTAATGTTGCGAAGTCATAGTGCTGTACTGGCCCAGAAAAGTGTATTAGGATGTTCCAGTGCCCTTCCAGCCTAGTTTGCTATCTGAAACACTCATTCAGCTGGGGATCCCTGTGGGGAGAAAGTTTTCCTTTCAGTCTTGAGAGAACCTACATGTTAGATACTGTCTGAGAGGAGCTGATTTCACTTGATGATGAAAATATTAACTGGGCTGCTTTGGGCAGAACACTCTTGTTTTCTTCCTTAATGCTGCTAGGAATTTTGAAGCTTGAGGTGAAGGAATAAAGGAAGCTTGATATTGTCAGCTGAAAGGTGGAGATTAGGAGCATGCCTTCCAGAGCCTCCTTGCCTGGCTTGTGCTAAACACCATCAGTACAGACTATAATTTGTAGGGAGAAATCTGATCAATTTGGAATTCTGGAAGAGGAGCTAACAAGGAACAAATTAAAATCCTGTATTCCCACTTGATTTGCTTCTTCCCCTCAGGGTTCATCCAAAGCCTTTTGAGGTTTTCTGCAGATTGAATGAAACCCTACTGGATGTCAGTGATGAGGATTAATGGGATTAAGTGAGGAAAGTTTTGCTTAAATAGTAGGAAAAACCTTTACAACCATAAGATCAATTGAGCCACAGAGCTGGCTGCCAAGAGGTGTGGTGAAATCTTTTTCACAGGAAATGTTCAAGTGAAGACTTGAACCACAGCCATTTGCAAAGAGTTAGAGATATTGGAGTTCGGCCACAGTGTGTGGTTGTAGACTGATCTTTAGGAATTGCATGAACTTATAGTGTTTCTTTCTAGAGCTGAACAATCACATGAAGATGTGCTGCTCTTCAATTAGCTTCGTGTAACCCAGAGGTTTTTTTTTTTATTGCCCTGAATTTGGCTTGGCCCCCGCTGCATTCCTTCTGAAATGAAGGCCAGAAAACTTTTGTTAACATCCTTCAACCTGTCTGGATGCGGTATCTGATATGTTGTTGCATAGAGTCTAGCATGTTCATAAAAGTCTGTAAGAATATATGGTAGGAATGAGGCCTCTGAAGAAAACCAGCAAAACAATCCTTGGATTTGAAGCTTCAGTAGTAATGGCTACTTAAATTATTCCGAGAAGACACATGTGCTTTGGATTTCAGTGTCAAATCTGACTGTAACAGAACTAAATTCTCACATTTATTTCACTTCTGCTTATTTGTCAAGTGGAAGAGTTGGGTTGTTTGGTGAATTTAAAGACCTTTTAAATATTCTCCTATTGTCATTGTCAAAGATAGGATGTTGGACTGGACTGACCATTACTCTGACTCATAGGGCATTTCATGTATTTTTATGTAAGACTCATTCCCATTTCTAACAAAATGGGGGAAGGATTGGTGTTTGGCCATAATATAACTACTGGGAAATCATGGATGTGATGGAAGTTCAAATGTCTGGAGTAGGGACATTTGCAAGCGCTAGCTGGGCAATTTAGAAGATGCAAGAAAAAGGAGTTTATGAAATCAAGCTTGCTTGATAGTGAACATACTATGCTCAGATATAAGAACAGTTGTCAGGAGCAGTGTATGATAGATCAAAAGATTTTTACACAAAAACAAAGGGTTTGCATGAAGCCAGGACGGTATACTTTCCCCTGGGGAATGCACCGGAGGATATTCCCCCTGTTTCTTAAGGCATATCTCCATGGTGATGTCTGTTTTCTACAGGAAACAAGATAGACCTATGAAACTGATGGCTAGCACAGGAAAGATTTTGCTTTGAATGAATGCTTTCAGTAGCCAGGGACAGAAGACTGACTAAAGGAAAATGAACTTCCTTATTCAGCATCATAGCTTCAAAATATTATTTAGACAGATCTGCTGAGCTGAACACTAAAAAGTTATTTTTGTCTTCATTCTCCCTTTATGGCCAAAACTTCTTGGGAAGAGTAAAAAGAATTCTGTCTTTTCTAGTGGATCAGCAAAACAAATATGTGAGTGTGGGGTGTTTATTATTAACACTGGAGTGAGACGCCTACAATTGAACTAGCACATCTCAAATGGAATTTGTTACTCTTCCAGTAAGGAAAATCATCCTTGGAATTATGAACTGATCAGAGAAGGTCCTGAAGAGAAGATTCATGGTCATCAGCATAAAGCTAAAAGTAGAGTTGCTTTCATGGCTAATCAATTTCTACATATAACCTCTTTGGTAAACATTTAAGTGAAATGAATCCTAAATAGACTGTATAAGGTACAGGCTACCAACATTATCTGTTTAGTCTTTTTTCTCCTTTGTCTCCTGATGCTCACAAGATTATGGTGAAATATCTATAAATGTGTAGAGATTAGATCAAAAGCATTTCTGTGCTAAATACCTGCTGAATGCTAAATATCCCTGATATTTGGATATATGGGGAGACATACAGTCTCCAGGGAGACCTTATAGTAGCCTTCCAATATATAAAGGAAGCTTATAAGAAAGACAAAGAAAGACTTTTTACTAGGATCTGTAGTGACAGAACAAGGGGTAATGGTTTTAAACTAAAAAAGGCTATATTTAGATTGGATAAAACAAAGAAATATTTTTACGATGAGGGTGGTGAGACACTGGAACAGGTTGCCCAGAGAAGTTGTAGATGCCCCACCCCATCCCTGAAAGTGTTCAAGGTCAGGCTGGATGGGGCTTTGAGCAACCTGATGTCCCTGCCCATTGCAGGGGGGTTGGACTAAATGATCTTTAGAGGTCACTTCCAACCCAAACCATTCTATGATTCTGTAACAAGGCAACTGGAGCTTAACTGCACTTCCAGTGTAGCTGTGTAATTCACCTTTGAGCTTTGGAGCTGTATGCACAGGGGATATTCCTGTTATTTGCAAATCCCTAAAAGGAGCTTACCAAGAGGTAGGTAATTGTCTGCTTGGTGTGAAATGGTTGTAAGTGAAGGAACAAGGAGAAATCTTCCAAGGTCCATGTATAGGTTTTATTCCTCAAAAGACAGCTTCTCTTTAGAATTCTCTCCCCCTGTATATGTAAGTGAAATCTGTCTTGCTGAGATCCAAGAAAAAAATGAAAATTACTTGAGTGATGTGAGTAGAAAGGATGTATGAATCTGATGCTGTTTTTCTGCATGTATAAACTCCCTGTCATATTCACCATACAGAGTTATGTGACTAAGAAGGACATCATTCTGCTGCGTTCTTAGATCATGTTGGCAGGAACGATAAAGGGCATCTGCTTTTTCTCAAATAATAGCTTATTTAAAAAAACCTTTTTTTTTTTTCATTAGGATCAGGTGGGTATTTTATTCTCATCACTATTCTTCATTTGTTTATTGTGGCATGCCCAAAATTGCTAAAAACCTTGCCTGAAAAAATTATTTCTTTAAGCAAATATATAGCAAATCAAAAGAAGACTGTGTGCATATCCTATGAACAGTATGCAAAATGGTGCAAGGAATTAGATTATCTCCTCTAACCCAGCCTGCTGTTCTGTTTCAGACATTGTTGAATGAGCTAGACCGAAGCATGGGGCGATACCGAGATGAAGTAAATCTCAAAACAGCCATCATGTCCTTTATCAATGCTGTTCTGAATGCTGGTGCTGGAGAGGTGAGTCACTGCCCTGGAAATTCCTTCCAAAATGTTATGCTTGAATTATTTTACCTTGGAAATGGCTAATAGATTAGGTCACAAATCTTGTGTTATTGAGTAGATATAGTTTGTGGACAATAATGCTTAATTTTTAGTATCAGTCTTATAATGTCTTCCATGTTATTTCATTCCCAGCCTCTTCTAATATAACATAAGACTACTTGCACTGAAATGATTGCTTCAGGGTTTTTTTTTAAAGAACTGCAAAGCATTTACCTCTTGATTTCAGCCTTTTAGAAAACATTTTGGTTTACCTTCAGAACTGTTTTGAAATGTTGTTTTGACTCAAAGCCAAACTCAAAACATTTTGATTTAAAAATGTCAAAGGGAGACATTTCAGAAAAGACAGTTTCTTGTTTTTCTTTCATTAACAAGACTTTCTTTTGAGTCTGGAGGATAGTTTTAACTGATTTTGTTTCATTAAAAGTGTTACTTCTGTTACATTGGCTTTTCTATTTTTGGTTAAACCACACCAGACAACAAGTTCGTAAGAGCTCTGTCTGGCAATGTATTTGTCTCGATCTCCGGCAGTCCTGTAATATCCCATTGAATAGGTGTCAAGTTTGCCAGAGTATATAGTGATTTTATGACAAATAAACATAAAAACTAGGAGGAAGACTGTAGTACTGTTCATCTGTAAGCAGGAGGTAGACCTCTAATGGACTAGCAGAACAAACACAAATAACTTTTGTTCTTTATGGAACAATATGGAGTGTGCTGTCCTAACTGGACATGGAGCACTCACTGTAGGTAAATAAGGACTGTATTTTTAATTTAAACAGAGGCAAAGGCATTAATTTTTTTTTACTTACTTTACTGGAATTAATCATCCTGTGAGTTTGGTGTCAGGATAGATGACATTAAAAAGGGAAGAAACTGAGGTTTTAAGTAGTTGTCTTTTTTTTTTTTTTAATGTGATTAAAAGCTTTTAGAACTGAATAACTTGGTTTCCCCCCACTTTTTAAGGACAACTTGGAGTTCCGATTACACCTACGATATGAGTTTCTAATGCTGGGAATTCAACCTGTCATTGACAAGCTAAGAGGACACGAGAATGCCACACTGGACAGGTAAGACATGTTTTCTGACAACAGTTATTGATCAACAGAAAAAGTTCTTAGAAACTCTACTCTATTTGGGTTTCACATTTAAGCACAAAGCTGTCTCTGACTCTTCCTGAAACTGGCTCCCTTAAAGATAAAAAAGGAAATTTTTTCTTAAAATCAGCAGATGAAGTAGGAAACATACATACTAAATTGGCAGTGGCTGTGGCAAGGAGTTGCTGAATTGCTTTTCTTCTAAGCTGGGGATGGCAATCAGAATGAAAAAAAAAAAATGTTCTAATTCTGTTTCCTTGTAGCAAAACTGGAACAAAAGCTTGTCCTGGTGGGAGGGAGGGAAGCTAGTAGTTCATTGACTTCATTGAGACTGAGTATATGTGGTCAAAGCACAGGTTCTGAGTTTCCAAGCTTTTTCTTTAAGCTCAGTCTTTTTTGTGATCTAGCTTGTACTACACCCTCCCAAACAGCGGCACTGGCACAACTATGAGAGAAGAGGCATCTGTGGTGGATGAAGGGGTAGAGATGCCAAGGGGGCAAGAGAGAAGAATGAGGAGCATCTTCAAACAGCCCTGCTACTGCACAAAATGTAACACTGAATGGCACCTTCAAATTACTGTGTTAAAAGTTATGCAGATAATAAATGCTTTCTCTACTAGCAAGTCCATATTTTACCACAGTAATTGAAGCTGCTAAGGACCTTAAATTAAACCCTTCACAAAGCCACATGCTGAAATAAATTTGGAGTAAACAATCTGAACAATTTGACTGAGACACTTCAAGAAGCTGAAAGACTGATGAACCAATGAGGAGCCTGGTGAAATCCATGTGCTTAACAAAATGAAGCATTTTAAGGTGTAAGAGCAGGCAGCCCTGGGAATCTACCTTGTCCTGTGACCACATTAAGCTTTATGGAGAGGCATTGACCTGCTGATGTGCTGCTATCCCTTATTGTCTGCTACTCCAAGACCCTTCCTACAGAGCCGGGCTGATTTGTAGGTATCTGATACCTGGGATTCCTTAGATAGAAGTGTCAAGTTTGCCAAAGCACATTGTGAAAAACCTGTGGATCAGGCCTATCAAGCTTTCAAGGCTCCATTTTCTCAAACATCCACTGTCAGGAGCTGCTGTAGGGTGATAGAACTATGCTTGGGGGCAAATGTAGTGTGCCTGAGATTCTGCATAAGCACCAGGTTAGCACCAGCTGTCTGTCATAAAGAGTGGCCTCACATCTTTGGGCAGGTGGAGGCATATACCTGTGTATTAATGTCACAGGGAATGGTTGCATGCAGTTGTATGTGTCTACAGTTTGCTGCAGAGCTGGAACCAGTAATGTTACTTTTGATCTACAACATTATAACCAAGAAGAGAATCTGTCCTATAGGCAATCCCTGTTCCTTTGGTCAGTAACCAGGAGTATTTAGGAGGGGCTTAGGGGCACTTTTGGATTTTACAAATTACAATGATGAGAATGATAACAGAGGTTTGAGAGGATCCCAGATGCCTGGATTACATAGACTATATGCCAGGTCTATACAGGGGGATGTGCCACAGCCTTTCTCCACATCATCTGCTGTGCTCTGGTCTCCATGCGAGAGAAGTCCAGATGCCATGGTCAAATGTGTCTGTCACCAGGTCCCTTAGATCTCAACAGAGGCATGCTGCTGTGCTCATCAATAGGGAAATGTAAAGACAGCTGTGTGCTCTGCTGTTTAACTAATTCACTGAATGCATACCTGTTCCACTGCGCAAAAGAACTTGTTAATGGTCTAATACCTGGTTAGCAAGTATGGCATGGACTTTTTAGAAATGTATTATCACTGCAGGCATTGCATTCAGAAAAAATAGAATATCTCTTTCCTATTTCATATTTATTTTTGGCAGCCTTACCTCAACACAGTGACTTAGCACAAGGATTAAAGAGCATGTACACCTTAGCCAGCCATTCTTTTTTCCATGAGTTGCCTTGCTTACCTATCCCAGCACTTCATGTAAGAAAGGCTTGCCAATTTCCAAGCATTCTAGATGGAAAAGAGGTGTTGCTGCTTCTGTAGTGACACGCTTAGTTTATGTCTGAATTATGCCATGAACTTTAGCAGGTTTTGTTTGTTTGGGTTTTTTTTGTTTTCTCTTAGGCACTTAGATTTCTTTGAGATGGTCAGAAATGAAGATGACCTGGAACTCGCCAAGCGGTTTGACCTGGTAGGTTTTTCTCTGGAGTACCTAAACTTGCCAAAGCTGAACATCCACTTTGGATGCTTGGTGCAATTTCTCTTTGTGTTCCCTGAAAACAATGATTGACTTCGGTGCTGAGAGTTGCTGGTGCTCTTGTTTTCATTGTTTCTCAGTTAGCAAGTGGGGGTCTGTGATGTGTGAGCAATGAAAACAAGGCTTCTGCCAAGTATCTTTGACAAAGACTTCATTCTTTTGTTTGGCTGAAGGTTCAGGAGTAGAGGAGGTTCTCAACCCTGCTCTCATGTTCTCAGTCCTGATGATCCAGATGCATTCTAGTTTCAGACATCCCCTTTGCAGGACTATGGGTGAGGCTTGGGCTCTTCTATGATACTTTTCCCAAGATTACAGAAATCTGTCCTGAAGACTGTCACCTCAGAGCCTCTGCAGAGGATTGGTATTTTAGATTGGGTGAATTTTAAAGATGAGCATAAAAAAGGACAGTTTCCACAGACTCTAGCAACAGTAAGAGGCTGTAGGGTCCAGAATAGTTATGGTTTCCTCTTTCTTTATGCCCAGCACTTGCCGCACACCAATACAGAACAACAAGCCCTTTCCTGCTTAGCTTCTACTATTTGTGCTACCACTTTCAAGGACCTTAATGTTTTACTTGCTCCAGAACAGCTCTTGGTGGTTTTGCATGCCTTCCACCTTTCTAGCCCTTTCCTTTGGGGATCTCTTCCATACTGGAGTGGGGTTGGCAATGCTGGTCTCAAAGACCCATGTGCCTGGTCCTCACTGGAACTTACAGCTGGACACTGCAGGAGAATCTTCAGAGGTCCAGTTGCTGGAAATTCTCCTGTCTCTGTGTTGATCAGATCTTTCACTGTTAGTCAGGCTTTCACTGTGCATGTTTTTTCTCTTACTTGTTCTTTCCTTACCTTCTCTCACTTCAGATCCACATTGATACAAAAAGTGCCTCTCAGATGTTTGAGTTGATCAAGAAGAGATTGAAGCACACAGATGCCTATCCCTATTTGTTATCCATCCTCCAGCACTGCTTGCAGATGCCATGTGAGTATATCACAGTTTCCAAGAGCAAGCGGTATTGAAGAACTGGGTGAAGCTTTGGTGTAGGTACAGGGTCACAGATACCAGGACACACACTGCCCTTGTCTTCCATTCTGAACTTGGCAGTGGCTAAGGAACTTGGTATCTTACACTGATTCCATCCAGCAGATTTTTGTCGCAATACTTAAAGCAGCATCTTGACCTCTCTGCACTTGCAAATAAAATTAAGTAGCTGAGACATTCCATTTAGTCACTGACAGAGCTTTTAATGATTTTAAATTAGAAGTTTAAAAAAGAGTCCTTGTGCTCTAGATCATGGAATTCCCAGAAATAGATACCATTTTCAATATTAACAAAATGCACTGAGGAATTTTTCTGGTGAAACAATACAGTACTGAAAGCTGTTCTGTCACTGGGAAATTCCATGGTAAGTCTTGAGGCTGCTATCTCATGGCAATGCATCAGTGGAGAACTCCTGAACTCAAACTGAAAAATAACATTGGCATTTGTTTTCAAGAGAAGTGATAGCAATCTTCTTGTTAACTGTAACAAAATAAATCAGTTATGCTCCAGAGTGTAGCAGATGAGCAAAGGCATAGCAAGATCACTAAAGAACTGCCTGCCTTGATCCTGTTAGGTGTAAGGTGCTAGTCTTCATTACTTTCAGCCATACTTGAGCAGTCAAACTGAGAAGGGAACATGAGGGTAATGTACTGTGGTATGGTTTTTCAGAAAGTAATGTGGTATGTTTTCAGGCACTCATGAGATTCAAGTACTACTGTGCACAAATTCAAGTGGTTGTTTGTCTCAGTGGTCTCCTTGATATTACTCTTTAAGACAGTACTTTAACTTTAGATATTGACCTGCATTTTTGGTGGAAGAAGGGCTAAATCCTGCTAGGCCAGGAGAGGATTGTACTGGAGCAGTTTTAAAGAATCTAAAGGTCTAGGTTATGTAACTCAGGGAGCTGAGATGAACTTCATGTTGCTGTAGCTCTTCTGTTTGATATCCATGGGATCAGTCCTTTTGGTTCAATTTCTGTTCTTTCTCTCCCCACTTTTTGGTCATGTTTGTATGAATTTTTCATGCCAGTTGAGTTTCACTGACCTGCAGATAGCTGAGCACACAGATAGAAGATCTGATTGTTTTTACAGTGCCTGGTCACAATGTTACCTAGGTACCAAAAAAAAATCCCAACACCAAGCCCTGGGAAATACTGAGTAACAGCTATCACAAAGGAATCACTTCTGTAGGCATTTAAAGTGCAAGTTAGGCTAATCTGTCAAAAGGGTTGCACAGCCTGAATGTGCATATCAGGCACAGTTGCCCATGCCTGTTATGTGCTGTTCCAATATGCCAGGTGTTTGTAAATAATCTGCTAGCAACACTTTGGGGTTAGGCCTTGTGTTCTATAATTTACTACATACAGGATTGACATGGAAGGTGGAAAGGAAGGAATGCCTGTCTGTTGGCAGGTCTTTGCACTTTGGCATGGAAATGGAAGTTCTCATGGGCTGGTCTTTTTCCATATAGATAAGAGGAGTGGAGGAAACTTCCAGCAGTGGCAGCTGTTGGACAGAATACTCCAACAAATGGTTCTTCAGGATGAACGAGGAGATGATCCAGATATAGCTCCGTTGGAAAACTTCAATGTCAAAAATATTATTAAAATGTAAGCAGCATTATTATTGTTTCTTTCTGTTATGCAGGTATAAGTATATGATAGGTATGCAGGTGCTTAGTAAATAAAATATCATATCTGAGGACTTTCTGATTTTACCTCACAGCTTCTCGTTGTCTCGTTAGTCTTCTAAATAGTTTCCTTCTAATGACATCTTACCCAGACAGTATTTTCTAGCAAAGTCCTTGCCTTTGGCTTCTAATTTCTATTAAATATTAAGCTGGTTAGAAGAGCAGAAATACCCATGATATTATAACAAGGCTTCCTCATGTGCCTTTTTTCATTCAGAATATTGATGAAAGCTTTCACTGATTTAAAAAAAAAAAAAAAAAAAAGTGGTCATCTCTACTTAGATCTCATTCCTCACTAATGAGCACATAATTTAGAAAGATTTCAAATAGTGCAAAACAGCCCCCACCTAGCACACAAAACCTTGATATTACTCTTTAAGACAGTACTTTAACTTTAGATATTGACCTGCATTTTTGGTGGAAGAAGGGCTAAATCCTGCTAGGCCAGGACAGGATTGTACTGGAGCAGTTTTAAAGAGTCTAAAGGTCTAGGTTATGTAACTCAGGGAGCTGAGATGAACTTCATGTTGCTGTAGCTCTTCTGTTTGATAAATGTCTGCATGCTCTCACCCACAGACTTGGTTGAGGGCACTACCGTTATTTTTTCCCATACGATGCACCATTTGAGAAGTCTAGCTACATGAGCTGGCTCTCATCTCAACTTCCCTGTTTTCAGTCCTTTTTTAGCCAAACTTTTGGACTCTTCATTGGATTCATCTGCCTCTGCAGGTAATTCATGGCCCATTAAATTTCTGATTTATCCATTGAGAAAAGCATTTTATAGAACATAAGCCTCATATGAAACCAAATTCTACTGTACTTAAGATCTTACAGTCCCTCCTGTTACAGGCATGAGCCAAAATCAAAACTGATTTCTTATCATGGAAAAATACACTGGTGTTGATCTCTTTCTGTCTGTCTGGATATCAGACTTCATTGTAGACCTCGTGCCTGATCTTCCCTTTCTACTTTCATAGCTACTCCTCATTTTGCATATCTAATCAATCCCCAGCATGCCCTGCATATTTTCAGTCAGTAATAGGAAATAGCTGTGCCAGTATGAGATATGAGCATTACCTTGTTACTGATATATTACCCAATACATAAGCATCCTCCCTCCTTGTAAGAAAGAAAAAATAGAACCACAGAAAGTAGAAAAAAAGATGGCAATCTGGTCTCATATTAAGGGTGGCGTAATTTGTAACCCACAGCAGCTATGATTATTTTAGTGATGACTTCTCTCTTTCAAAATAAGTAGACTTGGCACTTTAAGGGCATTACCTAAAGACAGGAACATAGCACGATTTTTCCCCCAGGCATTCCTTTATCCCTTTTCAGGACTTTGAGCAACAAGCCATCATATTTAAATTAACTGTTTGCTGCAGTAAGGATCAGGATCTGGAACCAGACTGACCAATGGTATGATTCTGTATAAACATGTAAATTCACCAGGTTGCCTTTTGCTGATCACTACACATATTGGCCACTTGCCTTTCAGCCTGGGTAGCTCAGAACAAGTTTAAATTACCTGATTTCATCTTTCAGGCTGGTGAATGAAAATGAAGTCAAGCAGTGGAGGGACCAGGCAGAGAAGTTTCGGAAAGGTGAGTGCATCCTCTGTGCTTGGGGAGGCAAAAGAGGGGGCAAGACTAATCCCAACTCAGTCACAGAGCAGTGAGAAGCAGAGGTGGGCACAACTTTTCCTTTTGCAGACAAACCCTGCTTTGCTCCCTCCGGTACCTTTTGTCTCATGGTGATCAGTTTATGTGTTTCATAGAATGGGGCTTCCCTCAGTCCTCACATGAAGTGATTTACAGTCTAAGTGAAACTTGGGCATTGCTGTCTTGATCACTGAAGATCACTGTCAAGACAGTCAGATTCTGCTTTCTTTTTCCTACTCTGGGAAATATCTGGGGATTATAGATCCCCAGTTGAACTGACAGATTTGTCAGCTTTGTTTCAGCATAACCTGCATCTCTTCAGGGACTGTTCATGAGCTTTATTTCATCAGCCCCACTTACTTGTTCTCCCTAGATCATGCTGAGCTGATGAGCAGGCTAGAGAAGAAGGAGCGGGAATGTGAGACAAAGACCCAGGAGAAAGATGAAATGATGAAGACACTGAACAAAATGAAGGACAAGCTGCAGAAGGAATCCTTAGAGCTGCGCCAGACCCGGGACCAGATGAACGACCTGGTGGCTCAACTTAATGAGTTCTCGGTATGAGACTGGGACTCCTCCTATCCTTGTTTAAAGCCTGCTAACTAGTGAATGATGAACAAAAGCACGTTATGAGTGAAACACTTTCTATGGTATGTACAGAGAGAGTCTGCCTAGCCAGCTACAAAGATGAATACTTAGAAGCTTCTCAGCTTTTAGCTGAGACCAAAATCCCTGAGCTGTGGTATAGAATGGATAATGCATGGGCTGCTCCATTCCTTCTCCTCAGTCACCTTCCTTGCAGGAGCTGCTGAGGCACACATGTCCTCCTCCAGCCATAATTTTTACTGCTGAGTGGGGTGGCCCTCCTTGTTATTTCAGTGGAATAGAGAGAAACTCCCAGATATGAAAGCAAATTTAGTGAAGAAACAGTTTTCCTGTCATGCTTCAAGAGCGTCTGTACTGCCTGGGAGCTCTGCAGAAGTGACATTTGCAGCTGTTCCCTACTCCTTCTGTCCCAGCAGAGTGCCTGAGCCTCAACTTGCCAGGACACAGCCCTGAGAAGTTAGACACTGCAGAAAGCAGATTAATTCCCTCCTCCCCTCTCCTACTTTGCATTAGTGGGGCCTAATGACAGGTATTCAGTATTTCAAACCCTGAGGTTTAAAACCCAGGAGTTCAAAAGTTCATAAGATTGAACTTTTCTCTTTTTTTCATACATAAGGAGAAAATAATACATTTTGGCTTCTTTTACTAGCTTTCTGTTTTTCTGAGCCATTTATGGTTCCTTTTTCCAAGCTTTTCTCCATAACTTCAAGGGCTTGAAACTTTCTCTTAAATGAAAGCTGAGATTCCTCCCTTTATTGCATGGCTTTGAGTGCAGGAGGCTTTAAAGAAAACATCAAGTATTTTGAGGCTTATAATAAAATCACATCAGCTGGCAACATGGAGTTATTGTGCCTTTTAAACTGTTTGCCTTCTTTTTCTGTGTGTTTTTTATTTTCCAGCAAGGGGGCAGTATTTCCTTCCCACCCCCCCCCCCTCCAGGCAGCCCATTAGCTTTGTCCTCTTCTCACATGTCTGAGAATTTGCCTCCGTTGCCACCTCCTCTGCCTTTCTCCAGCTGTCCTCCTCCTCCTGCTCCACCACCTCCTCCAGGAGGACCTCCTCCCCCACCGGGAGCACCACCTTTCTTCGGCATGGGAATGCCATCCCCTTCAACAACTACCTTCAGCAGCAGTGGCACCAGCCTGAAGAAGAAATCTATCCCACAGCCTTCACATCCACTGAAATCCTTCAACTGGGCTAAGCTGAGTGAGGTAAGAAATTGCAGTACTCTCAGCAATTAATTTACATTCGAAGTATGACAGTGTTGATTAATGCCATGAAGTGCAAGGTGACAGAAGCAAGTGATATTGTGGCTTTCCATGGGCTAAGCTCAGTAGGAGTCAGTAACTGTCCTCAGGGAGTCTCTCCAGTTCTCCAGCAGTGCAGCATATCTCCTGTGATGACCAAGGTACTGGTTAGGTTGAGCTGCAGTAGATCTGGGCATGCTGTCTGTTAGGCAAAGCTGTAGTGGCACTGAATAAGTAAGCGAGAGCTGGGCATCTCCAGGACTGGTGTGCCAGAGCTACCCTCACTTGCACGTCAGAGAAAAGGATGTCCAGAGCCAATGTGAGCAAAACATGGTGAGAACCAGCTCCAAAACCAGCCTCCTCTACCATGGCAGGAGCTGTCACCAAGGAGAGAAAGGTGGCCTGATTCTCCTCACCATTTGTTCATGGCCATGAGGGAAGCTGCCCTTCTCCTTGCATGTTTACAACTCTGTCTCTTTGTGATAAAACTCCACATTGGCAATAAAAACAGGGGACTTGGATTCTTCCTGTTGCACTCATTTTCTGCTACCTTGGTTGCCTCTCCTTCCGCTCCACTCCTTTCTCTTCCTTCTCTCTTCCCCCCCCCCCGCCTCCTTCTCTTTAGGTCTTAATTTTTTTAAAACTGATTTAGAAAGAAAAAAGTGTTTGTGTTGAGTTTGGATGGCTGCCTAGAAACCCAGGTTCTCTTTTAGACTGAAACTCAACCAGGGCCCAGCTCCGGCATTTGGAATGAGTATCCAGGGACCTCTGGAATGCCACAAGAATTCTTTCTCCCTCTTTCTCGTTTTCTTTAAAATAAAGTGAAGTGAAATATTTGCTGCACTGTCTGTGCTTGTCTGTCAAGGCCACATGGGGTGTGTGGGAGAGAATGTATGGATGGGGATTTATTTTCCTTTGCAGAACATGGGACTTAGTGCTCTGAAGAAAAGAAATAATAACTAATATATGTATATATATGAATGTATATGAAAAAGAGAGAGTCGCAGGTGTTTCTGTTTAGTGTACAATAACTGTAGGCTTATCCTGCCCTCTGGTTAGGAGTGAAGGCAGCTGTGCTAATAAAATTGAAGACTTGGGTGGTGAGTTGGGTAAAAGATGCTATTTTGAGGAAGGCAGAATAGTTGGAAAGGGGGGCATAAGAGGGTGGGGGCTTCATTTTGGGGTGTTTGCCAGTGTTAGTGTTTTGACCTAGTAAGGCCTTTGCAGAACTGCAGAGGTTGTGGTACAGTTACAGGTGGCTTGCTTTGTTATTTGGGTTACACTTTGTTATGGAATTATTTAATTCCACTGACTGCTGGAGGAGGCAATACGTTTTGGCCATCTTCATCAGTTATCCTAGATTCCCTGCTTCAGTACCAGACACTTTCTTTCTGTTCACATGGATATGAATCCTCTGAATGCAGTCATGGGTAGGTCGGATGGCCTCATCTTGCCTTTTGTTACCATTGCAGCACTTCTGTGGTGTTCTCTTGAACTGTCAAAGTAGCCATACTTGAATGAATGAAGACTCACAACAAACACACTGGCTGGGAGCAGCGTATCTCGAGTTTTTGAGCCTGGGAAACAGGCCTGGAAGTATGCATAGTATTATTGTGGTTCGTGGTAGTGTTTAACTTCCAGTTCACATGAATGCAAGTTTTCCCCACAAAAACATTTTGAGGAAAAATACATCTGACACCATGTTTATGTTTTTCTTTTTTAAAAGACCGGACTAGTTAGCAAAGAGCACAGGCATGTCTGCACCATGCAACACAGTGAGGTGAGGTGACACAGTGTTGGAAACACAGCTGTACACAAACTTAGGGCTGCAGCCGGGTCAAATATGTTATTCTCCTCTTAGGTATCTCTGCATACTGTTTAGACCATCCTTCTCAAAGCAGTTAGTACAGAGTCTCTCTCCTAAGCTTTCTTCAGTGTGAAGATGATTCTGGGACTGAGGCAGCCCACATGAGAGTGAATCCCTTTCTGTCCGTGCAGCCTGCCTCAAGGGAGTAAGAGAAAGCCAACAGAGGCTGAGAGGAGTGTGGACGGGGCTGGCCGAGAGGGATTTGTCTGCAATATACTTTCTCAGTAGTGGAATCAAGGCTGTTCTCCAGGGCAACTCACATGACACCTTTTTTCCCAATACTGATAGTCTTTGGAAGGAAAGGACTGAGCTGTTGGGTGTTAGGAGAATGATCAAATATATTCAAATTCTTAGCAGTTGAAAATAACAGTTTGTCCACAGTTCCCATGGGCAGCACAAAAAAAGGTTTGACTGGAAAATATTCATGCTTCTAACAAGGGAACTCCAACAACCCACTAATTTCCTTTTAGAATGAAAGATTTTGTACTAGCTTTGATGTGAGCTGATGATCAGTGGCAAAGCCATTTAGATTGCATGGATGGACTGAGTTCTGATGAAGCCCTTGCACACCACAGCTCCATTCATACAGCACTGTAGCATTGTCTGTGAATTCCATTTATACAGCACTACAGTAGTGCTGGTGCCAAGGATCTCTGTTTTTTAAGAAAAAGATACTGCAATGTAACGACTGTAATATCCTGGAAAGATCCCTTTCTTTGTTTCTGGACAGCAAGTGGAGTTTGCTCTCTCACTCTAAATTTTACACAACACCCAAGGTCAAACAGGGACTAGACATATATGGTTAATCCAAATGATGGACTGGTTTCAAGCACACTGGAAGTATGGATTAATATAATTACCTCTTTAATAAATATAAACATATTGATTTGAAGTTACCAGAGTAAAACAAGTCAACCTTCAGCTGCGCTGCTTGTTTTCTCATGGATGGAGAAGCAGCTTCCCATTAAAAGTCAGGCTGGTAATGACTCTAGTCAATGATCTTAAAGAGGCTTTCTTTAGCCAGCCCTAAATAGACTTTGGTGAAATTGTCTCAGAAGAAAGGTATTTGTTCTACATACCACATAGGATTAAAAAAAAACCAAAAAACAAAACATCAAACCCCCAAAATCCCAATCACATAAACAGAAAATGTTCATTTTTGACACTAATTTTTTTTTTAAATGTTTCTGTAATGTTATTGATGATTCTGATTTCTGGAACTTTCTTCCTAAAAGCAGCCTGAGGATCATGGCAAACAATGATGCAGGACTGCTGCCAGAGATTCAAAATTAATGGAAAGATTTCTACAAAATCTGAGTGTGAAGACACACATAATAGCCTTGGTGGTGCCTAGTCCTACAGTGAGATAAAACAGCTGCCTCAATTAACAAACATGCCAAAAATACAATTTTGCTCAAAGTGGATTTTTCTTACACTGGGGAAAGGATCTGATATCAAGAGAGAAATTTGAAAAACACACTCTGTTCATATCCCTTTTTCAGATTCATAATGGAATTATGAATTAAAATTTTAACTTGCTCCACTTTTTGATGGTTAATATTTTACAAATATTAACCTACTAATAAGTAGGATTGCCTGCTCTAGTATTCACAGAACACTCACAGTTGCTATGGTTTCTTTGGACCTGCAGGACAAATGAAAGGCTTTCCCAAATTACTGTAGGTTTTCACTCATGCTGTGAGGTTATTGAGACATGATGGACTTTGGGGGCTGGCAGAGTATCACTATTTATCTTTCAGGGTAAATAAAATCACCTGTTAGACGTAGCAGAGGACAGCTTGATACAATTTGCAGCTCCATGAAACACTGTCATTCTCTAATCTTGGTAGGTGTCTCAGCAAATTGGGCTTTGTTACAAAGGTGGAATGACATAACTGCAGCAGCTCCAGCAAGAAAATTGTTAAATGCAATGTACCAAAAACTCAGCTTCATGGACCAAATGCCTTGTCAATACTTGTTCTGATAATAAGATGTTTCCATACCTAGTATGTACTACCATTTTGCTAGAGGATGCTGGGAAATGTGGTTCATAGGATTTGCTTCTCAAAGGGGACCAAGACTTTGCAAAGCAGAGGAATCAGAGATCTTGGAAGACTTGTAGAATGAATGAATGAATGAATAAATAAATAAATATGGGGAGAAAAGCATGTTACAGACAAAGTGACCTCTCTGGGTTTTTTTTTTTTTTTTCTTTTTTTAAGAAGAGAGGGAAAAGGAAAGAAGAAATAAAGAATTTACTTTATTTTTTTTATTGTTATTTAGGGACCATAAATATTTTTTATGGTGCTGAGGGAATCATTTATCATAGCAACCACATTATGCAAGTCTGTTTCTCTTAAAACACTGTCTCTCTGGCTGATGACAAGGGACTATCAGCCAGTTAATCCATAACTGAGTAGCAAGAGCTCAGTGTAGGAAATTATCTGGCAGCAACATGAAAGTTTTCAAGGGCAGAGTTTAGGGTAGAAATAGAAGGGGCAGCCCCATTGCAAGTGTTTTGTGTAACAAAGGTTGTTTATACCTCTGCCTGCCTCATTTTTTCTTTGACAGGGTTAGCCCATTTGGGTTTTAAGCACTAAAATTGGGTTGTTTGGGTCAAATTTCTGTTTGTGCTCACCATTGCAATGGGTGCTGCTTTGGAATTTGTCTTTCTGCTACAAGTAGCATACAAACCATCCTGTACAGGACCAGATTCAATCTGGGTCTTAAAATTAATCTCAATTGAAATGAGAATAATTTTCACCTCTTTGGGTTGTTTTTCTGGGAAAGTATGGATGAGAACTACTCTCTGCAATCCCTTTGTGAGTCTCAGAACTGCCTGTTCTCTCTCTGCAATGCATTGGGACTACCCCGTTCTGCAGCACGTTTTCACTGTTCTTGCTGTTTGTGGGGAAACTTCACTCCCATGAGAGTTTTGCAGCTGGACAGGTAGATGGGCAAGACTCTCATGAGTAGCTGTCTCTTGAGGCACATCCAGCCTTCGGCCAAACACAGCATATAGCTTTTTGGCATCCTCAGGGCTCTATCCCAATGATGACTCCAAGGATTGCTCCTGAAGTCATGTCCACTGGCTCCTGTCAAGAAATATTCTTCCATTTCAGTGTCTGATGGCACAATCTGAAACAGTGAGGAACTCTGAGAACTGCTCTGCTGTTCAAATACATCCCTCAGGATTTATAATCCAAAGTTTATAAAGCCAGCCTGGAAATCAAAGGAGAATGAGCAATCTGCCTGGATGTTTCTGGCTAAGATTGGCAGTAGAGTTCAGGGTTAGGATAAAATAAAAATTAACTTTGTCTCCTATTCCTTTGGCTGAGGTGAACCTCCCAAACTTGTTTGTTCCATTACAGTCACAGGGTCATGATGTTTTTCCTACTATGGAAAGAGGTGCCACACTGATTGCAAGGAATGATACAATGATATTGGTGAGCCTGTTCAGGGGTGGGTGCTGCTCCCATCTAGTATATGCTCTCACTGTAAATAGCACTGCAGCACTGCAGACACCATTCCTTGCCCTCAGGCACTCACAGGCTGCCTGTGGAGGGAGGATGTTAGTTTTCCTCCACAGTGTCTGCCCTGCCAGGAATTTCCTCCAGAACACTTCACACTTTTATTTCCCCCTATTTCATTCTCCCATCAGGTTTTTTCCTTACTCCTTGAGCCTTGTGGCTTAGCACATTTACCTCATTCCTTTGATGACTGTGAATAGGAAGTAGAGCCTGTTCCTAATTAGTTCTGATAATGAAGTGTTAATGCACTTTGCTGTGTAGGTACAAGTCAGGTACTTCAGAGCTGGAGCCTGTGTGAGGGTTTCATTGTTATTGCTTGCTGTTCCTGGCTTTCTCTGCATCAGTGTTCTGCTGGCTCTTCATTTCCTGGGGTTTGCTTAGGTCTTTTTACAATCCCTTCTGTCCATTTCCTTTTTCTTTTAATCAACACCTTCCTTATTTTTCCAGTTAATAAAGTGAAAGAAATGTACACTTCATTAACTAAATGAACTGAAAGGCAGTGTTGTCAGGTATGAAGAGCAAGTTTTTCTTTTCTGAATGGGTAATTGCTCCAAGCTTGTCCCACACAACATGCACCTTAACAGTCAGTAGGAAGGAGAAGGTAGTTCAATCTTTGTGTCTTTTTTGCCAGCAAAGACATCTGTCCTGAGAAGGTTAGCAGGAGACCCCAAGGCCTTCTACTGGTTTAGGATGACTGTTGATTAGCTAATTCATGTACTGCAAGAGCTTATTTCATCCAGGGTTGGTGGACAGCAAAGTTGGAGGAGGACTCTGTGCCTGTCTCCCTCCATGCTAAGCATCTGCCAGACAGCTAAGATTCCCTGGCGTTCAGGATAGTGTATCACATGGGTTGTGAACATTTCCAGTTAGTGTGGATGATGCTCTTTTAGAGATCTGGGTATAGTTTGTGTCTATCTGAGTCAACAAAGAACTCATGTAGACAGGGGAGATCATGTCATAGGAAACAATTAGACTTCAAAGACTCAGAGCCTTAAAAGTAAAATAAAATAAAATCTTAAACTAGTTTTACAAGCAGGCAGAATGAAAACCACACACCCTTTGGGCTTTACAACAGAACCTGGCAAAATTTGCAGAAGGGAAGATGCGTCTAGGGTTTGTCATGCATCGGTGCCCTTCCTAAACTTTTTCCTCATGATGGTAACACTTCTTTCAGCATGACCACAGTCATTGTGTTAGAGAGATGGCCACTCTTGAAAGGAATCGTACTGTGGGATCATGGATATTGCTTGAGATATGGTCTGCTAGTCTTGGACTGTGCCCTTTCATCAGAGGCTTGCTGTGACAAAAAATACAAAATACTCAGTACATTTAAAAAAAACCAAAACACCAAAAACACACCACTATTTTTTTCTCCTTTGACTCTTGAAACAAAGCGTGCCCTCTAAAATGACAGCAGTAGTACATAGGAGTATGGCCAGTGAGCAGGAGAGAATGATCTGTCCAAATGGGATTGGAAGTTCTTAGCTAAAACCTTTTGCTGTCTCATTAAAATATGACCTTTTCTTTCAGGAGAGAATCCATGGCACAATCTGGAATGAGATTGATGATTTAAAGGCATTCAAGGTGCTGGATCTAGAAGATTTTGAGAAGATGTTCTCCGCGTATCAGAGACACCAGGTAGGGGTGAACCCTTCCACACCTTGCCTTCCTTGAATTTCTGGAGGAGGAAAGAACACATGACAGTGATCTGGGCCCTTGTTCACCTGCAGTCAGGCTGCATCATTTGCTGCTCTGCCACTGTTCAAAAAATCACAAGACCAAAAGAAGTGCAGAGGACATATAGGGCAGAGTATAACCTTCTGTTATTGACTTACTTCATGCTAATAAGCAGCTCTCAGAGACAACAGCTCCCAACAGGTAATGCTCTATTTGATCTCAGCAGCCACTAGCTTTCAAAAGCTCCTGGGCTTTACATTCATGCTTGATATCCATCTTTCTGTTTCTCCCATTCATCCAGAGAAAAAGTCTGTAGTTGCCTGAGTACTGAGCAAGGTGACTGAATTAGCTTTCACTTTGTTTATTTTTTCTTAAAGAGCCAACTGACCCAACTGGCTAGGTGACAGAAACTGTCCGAATTACAGATTATAACACAAACAGCATACTTTAAAAGCAGCCATTTATTAGAATGTCTCTTTTCCCTCTTCTTTTTTCTTGGAAAGTAAGTCACCTTCAATCTGTCTGTCTCTGCTGAATGAGATTTAGCAGGAGAGGGATTGTACTTGCACTCCCTGAACTCCCCCAGCTTTTCTTTGCTTTTGGAATATGTTTGGAGAAATTCAATCTTTTGTACTCTACAGAATTGGATCATTGCTCTGAAGTATTAGGAGAAGACACAGACATGATTGCCATAAGCAGCCTTTATGATTAAGCCTTAGTGATGATGACTACTTCATTAACTTATTCAGTACCTTAAATTTAACAAACAAACTCCTTGTCTTTGGACTTTCCATCTGTTCCTTTCTCTCTCACATTTTTCTATCTAATCCAATAAACATAATGAATAACTGTTCTGATTTACTAGCTCACAGCCACATAGATAAGCATTCCACTTGAACTGTGAAGAATGTGATGTTACCCACTGCATGATGAGATTTCATTTCTCATTCTGCTCCTGCAAATAGGTGTTGCTGTTTCAGTGGTTCCCTCTCTCTTTCTGTGAAGCCCATTCCCTGAAACAAGAACTTAGTTCACAGAGGGGAAGAAAGGCACATGAAACTTCAGTGCTGTTACAAGATTGGATTTAGACCCTGTACCAACAGCTTAGCTGTGGTGGTGAGCTCCCAGTTGTCTTGCAAGTAGCGAGACTGTCATCTGTGCACATGAGTGGCTATTGCAACATCAAGGTGCCATTCCAGTGTTTTGGGTGCAAACATTGCAGTTTCCTCACTAGAAATGACCTTGCAAAGCCTTCTTTCCTTTTGGCCCCAAAATCCAAAGCCAAAGCTGTCCTGGTCTGCTGACTCTCAGAATCATAATATTTATGCCTGTGTTACTGATCACTGAAAAGCATCCTGGCCTATTCAACTGTAAACTAACCTGACCCTTACCCCTGTCCACTGGAATGGAGCAATCATCTCAGAGTGACCTCCATGGGTCTCAGAACGTTTCTCTTCCATCCTCATTAAACACACTTTATGACAATGGCTCCAGACACTAGAGTATCACTTATGTAAGCTACTCATGTTTTTGTGTAGTTAGGTGTATTGCTGCCCTTCTAGCTTTCATTGAGGGTTTGGGGGTTTGTTTTTTTCCCCCTTAAATATTCCATTGTTATTACTTTATGTGATACTTTCTTTTTCATCCATACTCACTCCAGTGTGAACTGGATTCCAGTTAACAGGTCCTTATCAATTTTCTTTCTTTTTTTTTTTTTTAAAGACCAGGCAACCAAAATTGCTTTTGAATCAAAAGCTTATGAGAACTTTTCCAGTTGATTCACACTTAGTCTTTTCTCCTCTTTTATTTTTGGAAATACTCCACTCTGGCCAAGTATGTGTTTACCCTGCGTTTGTGACTTTTAAACTTCATCCGAATGTCTGCAATGAAAAATGTCAACACAGAGACCTGCTCTTTTGCATCTGAAATGTTGAATGAGTACAGATAAAGGCATTTCTTTCTTTGCTGTTTTTAACGTGATCTTCATATTTTTTTCCAGTTTCGTTTACATTAAACAGATTTTCTTTCTTCTTTTTTTAATTGACAAAGGGTCTCTTCTCCTCTCTCAAGCCCAGTGTATCATTTTTGGTGGCTATGAGGGAAAGCAGAATTGTCCAGTGTACAGAATGCTGGAACAAGAATTCTTACACTTGTGTTTTGACCTTGCTCCAATCTTACTGTGTAATATTGACCAGTATATCTGGTGTTTTCCTGGAGTATTGAGTATGTTGAGAAATAGTTCATGTCTGTCATCCAGTAGTGCTGTAAGGCTTCTTTGGTGGTTACAGAGTGCTTTCAAAATACTTGGCTATAAGTTGTTAAAGGGTATAACGTGCCGTTGAAACAAGTTGTTACTAATAATGGCAAGCTGTGCCTGTGCATCAGAAGAGGAGAACTGACCCTCAAGTTTTAACCTTGGCAGTTCTTTCAGTAAGGCTCTGGACTAGATTTGTAAAGCTATTTAAGCGTTATCCTAGTTAATGTTTCAAGACCTAAGAGATTTATGCTTTGGAGACTGAATTTATTCTTTTCGGAAAAGATCTAGAGCTCTTAGTTCCCCAAAATCTGCTGATTTAAAATATGCAAAGAAATGCTGAAATACCTTCGAACCATCTGGGCCAGTATTACTTGCTAAGCGTTTTATTCTTTTAGAAAACAGTGTGTGTCTCAATTCAGCTGCCTTGTTGAACTTGATATCTTTCTCTGTGACTAATTTTTGGCATGTTTCCTTCTTTGTTATTTGTGGCTGCTGCCTGCGTAGGACCTGCTAACTAACCCTTCCTCCTGTAAGCAGGTGAGTATCATTGTCTGCCTCCTGATCCTCTTGCAGTGTGTGGGAAGGTGAAGTCCTGAATCATGCCATTATAGTGTCATGACTCATCCCATACTACTCCTTCATATGCCCTTGCACATCTGCTGTCTGGGTGGGGAAGGTGGTACAAAAAATTCCTTTAGTTGTGTATTAGCTCTGCGGTAGGAAGTAGTTCGTGTTCTTTTACTTAGCTATAACCTCAATGTGGTTTCTGCTGGTGTCTGTAGTCCCCTTTTTGATGATCCTGAGGAAAATGACCAAGGACAAAATAGAATGTGAACATGAACTCTTCCTTAACCAAAGTAATAGTCTCTCTAGTGGAGAACAAAAGGAGCTCTCAGGGAGCCTTCACTCCCACTGTTCCCATCTGTGGTACATCTGCTTTGGACATTACTGAAGTCTCCAGATGTATTCACTAGCCACAGACTTTCTTTCTTTCTTTCTTTCTGTAGAACTGAAAGGCTCTTTCGTTGAGCAGAAGGATTTGTGCCAGCTGAGGAGCCGAAGGGTTAGACTGGAGGAAAGCCTACTTCATTTCAGGCTGCTGAAACCCTCAGAAAGTTCAGCGAAAGACTGAAATGGTGTTTGGGTGAAGCAGAGATACTAGACCGCCCACATGCCTTCAAACTGGCTACCTCTCAATTTATTCATCATCTTAAGCAAATTCTTAGCAACACTCTTGGGAAGAGCAATGCTCTCAGAAGAGGGCTGTTCAGATGTCATCACAAGTGTCTCTGGTGGCTTCAGAAGAAAGTAGTCCTCACCAAGAGTGCTCAGAGAACTGTATCTGGAAAGTCTAGTCAGGACCTCTGCCACTGGGTGAAGCTAATATGTGGCTCTGGGCCATTTACTGGCTTTCATCATGGCAGCATGCACCATGAAACAAGTCAAGATGGTAGAAATAGTTCTCTAAAGTATTGATAATCACTAGAACCTAGGGTGCTGCCAGACCACAACTTCTGCAGCTGACCAAAATCAAACTGTATTTGAAACAGGGCAGCAATATGATGAACACATTCCACATGTCTAGTCATTCCAGCACTGAAATTTTAGTTAATTTTTGAATTTGCAATTAAAATCTCAAATCTGAAATACTCTTTGAAGCACATAACATAATGTTATCCCAGATGGAAAGTTGGTAAAGAATGATGGGATGAAACTTAGGGATCTTGTCTGTCAGGTTGACAACAGTTCCAACTATTCTTGCTTTGTGTGCTTAGGCTATCTCACAAAAGCTAGTCACTACTACCCCCTTGCTCCTCTTTTCGGTGTCTAAGAAAATGCAGATAGTCCATATGCAATCTGTTTTCCTTCAGCTAAACTTGCAATCTGGCTTCAGTAAAACCTGAGGCTTCATCTGCTTTTGCTTACATACAACTCCAAGTATCTATAAATATCTCTCTTCTCTATATGAGTTGAAAAGAATATATTTTTAGATGAGACTAGCCCACTCCTTATGACCAAGGAGTGGGCCACGTCTAAGTAGTTCGAGTTATTCATCTGTGTTGAACATTGTAGGTTGGGGAATTGGAAGTAGCATGGAGACTATTATACCAATCCCTGCTGCATGGCTTTAATGGCTTTAGGGGAAGCCATGTAAGCCCCCACCTCACATACACAGCCAAATCCTGAAATAATTTTTTTTCCTTGGGATGGGTACTAGTTAACACGAACCAGGTGTCCTTCTCTGCAGGCATTAGCTAGTGAGGGAGAGTGAGGCTTTTAAACCAAGAGCACAGACCAATAAGTACCTTTCTTACCTTTAACAGCTGCCTATCTTCCTGTTCCCCTGTCTTCCTCCCCACAAACTGAGGAAACTCAGGAAAACTTTGACATCTCTACATGCTGGAGGTGCCCTGCTTTTTGTATTGTTAGTTATTCTCTCAGAAATAATAAACTTGCCCGATGCCCAATTTTTCCTTTTTTGGAAACGCTATTTGATGTATCGAGTAATGTTGCAATTTTTTTCTGCCAAGCTAGACACTTTGGGCACATCCAGCAGAACTACTGTGTGCTTGTCTTCAGCTGGTGCATTGTACCTGCTTATAAATGCACTTAGTATTGGCGGTGGCTCATTGCAGCACATTTGGATGTGGTTGTATGAATCCTTTGTATATCCAGGAACAACACAGGCTCATTATAGCTGATTGTACCAAGAACTCAAATGACAACTAGCAATATGAATCTACGACTTACATTTAACTCTTAAATACTTGGGTGTCAAAATTTCTTGGAGTGGATTGGTCGAGCTGATATAAGTAAGCCTTGACCTGCAGAGCCTTGAGTACTGGGAGTAAATTCTGGGAAGCACCACTGTATGCTTGCCATGATCTTATACCTTTCCCTGGGTATCTGCTGTTGACCACTCTCAGGGACAGGATACTGGGGTAGATGGACCTTTTGATCTGACTCAGCATGCTTGCTGTTATTTCCTAAGAAAGAAGTCACATTGCTAATTTGATGGGTGCATTCAAAGCTAGATTATACTGGTAAATCTCAAAATCTCAAGGCATGACAATATGGATATCATGGAAAGGCATTTTTGAAGAGGTTCCAGCAGCAGTTAGCTGGGAAAATAATAACTGTCCTGTTTCCAATTCTGTCTTCTCTGTTAGTAACTAGAGAGCTATTATCCAGGATTAACACCTTTTATCATTACATCTACTTCCCTTTAAAGGAACGGTGTTAAAAGATACTCAAAGTAACTACAGAAAGCCAATCTCTGGAAGTGAAACAAAACCCATAACTCTGGTGTGTAGGCAGGACAATAGGTGTGTGGATGGTCAAACTGGGTTTGCAAATAGTTTCCGTGTGCTGTGACAAACATTTTGGAAGGGGATTTTTCCATTTTTCCAGGTGATGAGTTTGGCAATGGGGATATACAGATAACTTCTTTGAAAAAGGGTGGTTTCTGTACGATTAAAGGTATTAATTAATTTAAAAAATAGAGGCTAGTTCAGATGTAGATGTTGCCCATTTAGTAAGATATATTTAGTAAGATAAATGCCATCTTGCCCTACTCTTTGTATCTCTCATATAATACGGCTTGGATTGGTCCAGTGGCAGCCTCAAGAGATGATGGAAGGATTTTTCCTGATTGTGCTGCAGCCTTTCAAGAATGCTGTGTAACCCCTGCAGGAGGCCTCTGCTGAAGGATATGCTGTGACACCACACCAGTGGGCTTTACTATAATCTGCCCAAGTTTCCTGTCATGCCAGTTTTGTACGTTAACATAATAACATAACTGTTGGTAGAGTCAGTCCAATAGGTCAGAATCAAGTCCTTTATTTGGAATCAAAGATGATCTCCTAGGTGGTAATGAATGACTTCTGTTTGTCTAGTAATACAGGATCTACCTACATGTTTTCTGCCCTTCTTGTCTCCTTTTCTCACCATGAGGGTGGATTTTCCCAGGTTGGAATGGGTTTTGCTCATTACACTCAGCTAAGTCTATCAGCCTTGGGTGAGAAACATAATACTGATTGTTTTCCCTTTCTTTTGAATTATATGCAGAAAGAGATGGGTTCAACAGAAGACCTTTACCTCTCCACACGAAAGGTGAAAGAGCTCTCTGTGATTGATGGCCGGAGGGCCCAGAATTGTGTCATTCTCCTTTCCAAGTAAGTGTGCTAAGCCTTAGCTCACAAGGTATGCCATGGTCAATGTAGAAACAAGAGGGGATGGAATTAAACAAATGGACATGTTTCTTTTCCCAGCTAGACCTGCTGTCTAATACCTGCAGAGCTTGCTTCAGAGAAACCTCTCTTGCAGTGTCATAAAAGCACATGTCTCTCTGAAGTGTTAGCTCACAATAAACATATGCACACACACATTTTGTGCATTGAACCCATAGACACCAGGATGTCTCTGAAGACTCATCACCAGAAAACTATCAGTACTCATAGGCAGATGAAAGCAGCTCTTTGGCAGTGCTTGCACTTCACTCTAAATAAGTAACGTGTCCCCTATGCTCTGTGTATGTAATTTGTCTCTGTTCTGTACGTTTCTTTCTAAATGTTGCTCTGAGCATCTCCCTGGAATACAGCAGAGCTGTGAGTGATATTCATCTTTGTCATTTTTGACTCGTGGTGAGAAAAGTGGTAAATGTAAGAAGATATATTCAAGAATTAGGTCTTGTATTTGTAAATTAGGTTTTGGAAGCCAGGAGTTGCCTTTGCATGCTCCTGCAGTGACTAATGCCTTCAAATGATGTGACATCAGGGCACTCTATATGCTTTTCATGTCTTTCTACCAACATGAGTACTGGACTGGATGTCTGTCACTAACTATAAAATTTGTGCAGACACTGATCCACCTGAGAAAGCTGCCTTTCCTACCAGAGAAGGGACAGCAGGGCTGGAGGCGGAACCTGGTAAAGCTGTGCCAGTACTGAGCAATAAAACTGTCATTGATCAGTAGAAAATGCAGGTTCGTATGGATGTGATTGCTTGTCTGCCCTAGCATGCTAACGGTTAAAAGTAAAGTTGCAGCCAGACCACCAGGGCTGGAGTGAGTTCTTTCCATTGCTTAGTGAAACCTATGGAGGCTCTCATTATGCTACTCATGTGGCATTAGCCTGCATGTCAGCAGGACACCCACCATCCAAACCAGCAATGAGGGAAGGCTTACATTTCTCTTTCTGCAGCAGTTGCCAATGCATGTCTTTGCTGGTCTTGGCAGCTGACTGCAGGCTGGGGCAGAGGAATGGGGAGGCATAGGGGCAAGAGGATTTTCATGTTTGACAGACCTGCTAAATTGTGTCTGGGGTTCAGATTAACTCATGTATGCAAGTGGAACATTTCCTAGAAGTGGTAACATAATGTGTGCAGCTGGCTGGGCTGAGGAGGATCCAGGAAGGTGGTTCATGAATTGCTATGACACTAGATATTTATTTGTAAAAATCTGTCTCCAAAACAAAAGCAGTGTGGATGGCAGCAGTATGTGTTTTTCACCATTCACCTCTTCTGCTGTGCAAGTCTGGCCCATTCTTAACTGAAAGGAATCCTCTCTAAACGGTGAGAGAGAGAAAAGACAGTCTGTGGTTTTTCTTCCCTTCTGCTGCCTCCGGCAAAGTGTCATTGAAACATGTACCTTGCACTTCAGGGTACACGGCGTGTGTTCATACCAGGTGTGCCATGAAGCCAGTCCATCTCAAGCTGCTAGTCTGGACTCAAACCAGAGATGGAAAGCTGTGTTTTGTGACTGTCAACTTCTCTACTAGGAAATATCCTGGTCTTATTGTTAGCAGGCCTAACATGGATGATAGAGATTTGGAGACCGAGCTTGCTGTCCCTAAGGAGCTTGCCAGTTTGCATTGTGCCCTGTTAACTTCGCTGTGCTGCACTATGGGAAACACCAGTCACCAGGGCTGTCGCTAGCTTAGATCATTTAATGTTTGTAACAGATAGTTTACACCCAGGATATGAGAAATATCTTACAAATTGGGCCAGGATTGCTACTCCTCCCCAAACTTCCTTTCTAAATGCAACTAGAAAATCAAAAATCTTTGGGAATAAAATGGTACCTCTACATTCATGCCTTTTTCTGCTCTTTGTGCTTATATGGTTCTATTATTAAAGACAGTAATTGGGAGGATTGGGTGCAGGCAATAATTGAAAGGGTTTTATGACCCCTTTGCAGTTTTTTCATTCAGCCACTTCTTCCTCATTTAGGTTAAACCCTGAAGGAGAGACACTCCCAGCCAAATCATCCCTGACTGCTGCCATGCCCTTGCTGTTCCTGCAGCGCACCTTGCACATGTGTGCATGTGGGTGTGCACACACGTGCAATGAGAGGGGATTTAAAACTGGTGACAGAGTTTGTGCAACCCTGAGCTGCAGCCCCAGCTTTCAAGTTGCCACAGTATCTGCCAACAGCTGTTTCTAATTGACTCTTACTGTGCATATATTCCTGTAGTTTATTCCCCCTTTGTTTACACTAAACTGTCGTGTCCTTTAAAGTAAAATAGCTGCATGGGTTGGGTTTTCTTTCCCTCCACTACTCAAATGTTATTGTTTTACTAACACTGTGTTAGAAGGGGTCAGGCAGCACTCATATTTCATATGGTCCAACAAGCCAAAACCTAGCTAAAGTGAGAAATAGATGTCTTTTGCTTTCTTTTGCAGAGAGACAGGAGTATAGTAGACTGAAAAGAAATTAAAATTGAATTGCTAGTTGATTTTTGCTGGCAGTTAACAGATTCGCAAGCCTTCCTCCCCATTCTCATCTCTATTTTCATTTAAAAAAAGCTCTATTTCAACTACTTGATAGCAGCAACCTTCAGTTTTCCTGCAGTGGAAGGATGTAATTGTCCTTGTTTAATGGAGTCTGATGGATCCAAAATGAAGCTCTGTCCCATAGGCCAACTGTAAAGATTTGAATAGGCACAAGATCAGTTTATCTCACAGTATTTCCAGTAGGCCATAATTCAACAAGGACATGGAACCATCTGTCTGTGGTGAGTCCAGGTGCCCACCAGATTCAAATCTGTTTTTCTTAATGGTGTTTCCAACATACAGTTATTTCTGTCACACTGGAAATCTGCTGTCCGTCATGAATTTCCTGATGTCTTCAGTTTCCACCAGGCTGAAGATTTACTGTCAGAGTTGTGTGGTCTGGAAGAGTCATCCCAGATCCCTGTGTTTCCCTGCTTTCACCTAGCAGCTGGAAATTTCTCTGATCTCTCTCACCAGTATGGCTTCTCCTTGCCTCCGTTACTTAAGTAATGGCTAGTACTTTTGCTGCTCTAGTGTTTTTGTTGTACCATATCTTTAAATGTTCTGGCATAACATGAAATGGTCCTTGCAGAACATGCCTAAGACATATCACTTACTGTCTTGCTTTGTGAAATGCTCTGGAGAGGTCCAGTTCTATGAGACATGTTACTCAGAAGAAGGCTAAACGTATACTTATGGAACTTTTTTGTGCAAGTTATTTTGCATGAATTCCTGCAAAATCATTATGTCAGTGTTCTTCTGAGATGTGTTTGTTATTCCTGTGGCCCAACTAGTCAGCAGTAACCCTCTCAAGAGGCTGGAAACAGTAGGAGTGCTAGCAAAATGTCATAAAACCAGTAGTAGGCAGCATCTAACTACACAAAAATAGTTTTAAATGTGAATATGACAGTAGATAGATACTAGCAGGCAGCTTTACCAAATGTTTGTGGCTTTTCTGATTGTTGATTCAAACATCTATCAATAAGGGAGAAGAAAAGGGACTTGTGCAGCATTTCTAACCAGAATACTAAACAGACTGAGTATTTCTCTCACATAGCTGTGCCTCCTCAGTGCTTCTAAACCCTTTCAGTTCAAACATTAAGAGGACAAGCTATTCAGCCAATGTCAGTCTCTGTGTACTGCCTCTGCTGTGCCCCCAGTCCTGGTGTGCCTTTCTGCCATGTGACAATACAGTCTTCACCCTTATTTCAAGGTAGATTCCAAGCAGTATGATATTTTGGGGTACAGCTCATATCTTGATACAGAAACAGCTCATTTGACTCAGCAGTTCAGGTCCTCAGTGTGGTGTCTTGAAAAACACTAGGCAATAAACAGTGCCTCCTGGGTTCCTAGAGAGATTTTCTGGTTTTAATTTAAGGTCCATAATAAAAGGCTTTACCTGCAATTCTGAGTATGATAAACCCCAAGGTTAAACTGAGTATGTCAGTTGGTGCCATCCCATCTTTGATCACAACTAGGAACCAGTAGGTAGGGTTGTGATAAAAGATGAACCACTGCCTCATCAATATGTCACTGTAATTTGGGGATTCCCAAGTTTGGCCTTGCTGTGCCCTGCTTGGCTCAGAAAGACGGCCAGCCCAGATCCTTCTTGAGAGTATTTTGTTGCAAAGTAGCTGGGTCCCTCATAAGCTTTTGCTGAAGGAGGAAAAGAAAAGCCTGTTTCTTTATGCACTTGGCAGAATACTTTCACAGTGAAGTGCTGAAAAGGCACTGGTGGATGTTTTTCCCAACATGTTGATATAATGGTGTAAGATGTACCTTGTAAAATGTTCCAACTGTTGTCCCCAAAAGGTTAAGGCGCTGTCTTCTTCACTGACAAGATGAGTTGGCAACTGAGATAAGAGGATGTGAAAAGAGTGGCTGCATCTTTCTGAGTGAACATGCAGTTAGACCAGCCCGACACCTGAATGCTTCTTCTGAGAGCAGGGAAAAATCTCCTTTTCCTGCCTTTATGGGGTAGTGACAATGAGTATTCCCAAAACACAGACATTTAACAGCCTGCAGCTTGGCAGCTGTACAGAGCCTTAGGAGAGCTCAGGAGCTAAGAGAAGGCTTATGTCCCAGTCACAAAGTTTGGGAGTGAATTGACTAGTAGCCTGTGTGAAATGAGTTGTGGAGATGGGGAATTGTGCAGTCAGTAAAAGCTAAGATTTGCATGAGCTGTACAAACTGGCCTTAGGATGCAGCTAAGTATCAGTCAGTGCCTCTCACTGTCACAGCTACTACTGTAGCATCTTTTGGAAGCACTGTAGTTCAGTTCAGTTTGAAGCAGAAAATGGCCTTGATACATGATAATCAGTCCCCTTCTCCAAGGTAAAAGGAAGAGTGGGAGTGTGATCCCTGTAGTATGGGATCTTAATGTAGCTCCAGCAAAACTCTGGATTCTTTGGTAATAGGCAAGCATGCTTCTTTCTCAAAAGCTAAGCAAGATCCAAGGAACAAGCCCATGAAGTAACCTACTTTTTCCTCTGAGGGGGAGATGGTTAATGAGTGACAAGTATTCTGCTTTGATCCATGGGAAGGAGGAATGAAGGGCAGAGGTTACTGTAAGTTAAATCGATGGGTATATTTAAGGAGGAAAAATGAGCAAGCACTGGATGTCTGTAAGGGAAGTTGATGTAAAACTGCAACGTGTCTCCCAGGCATGTTCAGAGTCAGGTGCTGGCTTTCTCCAAGAGGACAAAACAATAAACCATTTGACATCTGCAAGTGATGCTGGTGTTAAATCAGCGGAGGTGTCCTGGGGAGATTAGTGATGAATTACTCTGCAGAGTCAATAGAGATTATTTATGAAGCCGAAGGGGATAGAGGGAGGCAGGGTAAGTACCATATCAGAAGTTATTTGGTACTTGTTGAGCTTTAACACTGCTTGAAGATGACTCAAGCAGTTGGACTTCCATATGCTGCCACCAGATGTATGAGTGAGGGAAGAAGGAGGGAGTATTCTCAGTAAAGATCCTTTTCCTTCCTCATATGACCAGCATCAGGCTGCTGTTGAACAAAAACAGTCAATATCTGCGCTATGAATGAATGTACTGCAGCTGAGGAAAGGGGCACTGTGTTTTCTTCTGGTCACATTTACTTCCTGAGTTCTGATGCCAGGACCTGTGATTGGGTGAAGTGTAAGGCAGAGAGAATACAGCTTGAATCGTATGCTGTTCCGAATTGAGTTGTCTCCAGCAGCTGAAGGAAGAGTGCCTGGATCTGCAAAGCTTGTAAGAAAGTCATTGCAGACTTTCCAATAGATACTGAAATGTAATTTCTGTAGTGTAAATTTTTGGGCCATAATTCCACTTTAATTTGCTGTCTGTCCCATATGAGTTTCAGGCTTTGAGGGATGCCTCTATTCAGTTCTAAACTGAAAGATTTCACACATCTGCTTTAGGTTCCTCTTTAATCAGTTCACCTGTTTCTGCTTAAAGGAGCACATCTGTTTCACATTACTGCTGGCCATCTTTAAGATCTACTGCATGGCTGGGTATCAGTTTTGAAAATACAAGAAGAATCACTTGATTAACAATTCTTTGGCCAGTTATTCAGCTGGTTTTTAAAGCGGGAAAGATCCCTGTTTTGTGCTGTTGATGCTTACAGCTCTTGAAATAGGTCCTGCCCCAGGAGAGGAACAAGCCCACTTTGGAAGAGTAAGATTGTTTTGCTGTAAATCCTTCTGTACTTGTAATTGGATTGGTAATAAACTAGGATGCACACCTGCAGGCACTGTGACCGCGTTACAGGCCTGTAAGTGATGAAGTTAAACTGCTTCTTGGCAGGGGGCTGGCAAGCTTTCTGCTTCTCTCTAGTGTGGCCTAAACCATTCAAGCCAGATGTTTCCCTGCTGATGGCAGGGCACAGAATCATCCAAGAAATCAAAGTGTTTGTATAACTGTCTGTCCTTGGGGCTCTCAACTATTTTTGAACAGAAGATGTTTTCAAGTGTATTTAGTGCTAATGAATGGGAGCAAACGGAGGACCTTGGAGTCTGAAGTCCTTGGGCTCCTGGGCAGAAGAAGATCAGCAATAATATGCACTACAGCTTCTGTTGAGTTGACATCCCTCAAACCTGTATATTTGGTGCTGTTTACTGCATCCCCAAACACACACAGAGGTACTTGCGCTGTCTAATGGGGTGGTCAGTGTAGCAATTGCTCGAGTTATTTGCGTGGAAAAAACATGAAACTTGCCCTCATTCTTTTTATCCTCAGTGAAAGTAGCAACACACACACACACCCCCACCCTGGTGTTTCATGGGTTGGTGTATTGCATGCCCTCTGACAGGCTGTGTGCCTGTGTTACAAGACAGAGCTAATCTGTGGACTCCGGATCCTGGAAAATCTAAAGGTGCTCCCTAAAGGAAAAATAACCAACAAAATGTAGCACTTGAAAATCTGCAGGCACCAAATTGTCTGGGCATGTGTATATGTGTCTGCTAGGGACGAGGCCCACACCCACCAATATGCTTCTCAGCCCTCATGCGATCACAGGGTTTCATCAGTTCAGGGTCACACAGCCATGGACTTTACAATTCATGATTATTAAAGCCAAAAGAAACTCTTCAGTTTTCTGATTGAGACTGTAGAGCTTTATGCAGAACCCCATGTACTGAGGCTTGTTGTTTTGATCCGGAGTCAAACTGATGACCTAAAGTAAAAAGTTTCCAGCCTTTTCATTGTAAAACAACTTCTATCTCATCCAAGCGTGGCCGATTATGTAGCTTTTCTGGAAATTCAGTAGCTTTCTCTTACTTAGCTGGTGTCATTTGCCCTCTTTGTCAGAAGCAGACAGGATGACCAGCTAGGAACAGAGTGAGAGCAATTAGTTCAGAGGTGTAATGCTTAAAAGCTTTCGAATGTCTGCTAATTCATATTTTAGTTTCCAGCTGTTGGTTATATTGGGTAACATTAAAATGCTTTAAGTTTCTCAGATTTAGTAATATTTCTGCCTGTAAAAAATAAAGCTTGCTCTTTTGCTTTTACCTAGTTCCAAAAATATGATTCTATCCAAATGGCAATAGCAATGTGAAATTTAAACATGGAATTTCTTAGCACTGAAGACAAAAACGTTCTGCCTCGTGCATCAGCCTGTCTCTCATTTATATTTGCATTTTCTCTTTCTGCTGTTAATTAATTATATTGATTGTAGAACGTCCATGGAGACTGCAAACTTCACTCCTCAAATACTTCTTTTCACACTTTCCTGTTTCAGTCACAAAATTGAGATTTTCTTGTGCATAGCCTTTCCTTTATGGTTCATTTGGTCCTCCCCTATTCTCCTGAAATGACTGATGAGGGTGTCATGGGTTGGGGGTGGTGGGATAGAATTTGTCACTTGTGCATTTCTTCATTGACATCTACATGAGAACCACCAAGTTCATTTCATGTAATCTATCAAGCAACCTCTCAATAATCATGAATTCTGACTCTTCCTGCTCTGCCCTGGATTTCAAGTGGAGACCCTCAGAGGTTTTTTTGTTGATTCTGTGTTTTGTTGTAACTGATGGCCCTTACTCATTCCACACAGATGAACAGGAGTAGGTGGGAAGGGGAGTGTAATTTTAATACCTCAGATAATATTTATAAGTTCTTGTTTTCAGAGCTTGTTTCATACTGGATATGAAACATGGATATGTAGATGCTGTCAATTCTTTCTTCCGCTGTGATTGCTGACAGAGTGAACTTACCTAGCACAACCAGTCTTCTTACAAGAAACCCTGTTCCTAGATCTAGAAGGGAAAGATATGTCCCATTATTTGTTACTCTGGGAGACGCTTTAATATTCACAAGCCAGGCTGTTACATGGGCTCACAGTCAGTTACAGGTCACATGGATTTAAGGGGTTTTACTATAGCAAAAGAACTTGATGAGGGAGGTATCTGATATGGGGGAAGTTGGAATCACTTTTGATCTATGAGGACCTGATTGTTCTTAATCACCATGTAATTTCTGATGTGTATTTGATTAGCTGAAGAGCATAAAGATATATGATCTATAAAATCTCTGCCTTTGGAACTGATTTGTTCATCTTACTGAATACTCTAGAAGAGCAGCTTCATAGTAGAGCTTCCTATGGTTCTTTTGTGCCTTTTTAGTGCAGCTTTTCAGGCTTCCTACTTTCTGAACTGTGAGTCACTTAAGCTTTGCACTAATGGTACAATGTTGATACTGTTGAAAGGCTGAAGCTGTCTAATGAAGAAATCAGACAAGCAATCTTGAAGATGGATGAACAAGAAGACTTAGCAAAAGATATGCTTGAGCAGGTGAGAAAGATTACAATCAGATATATCTTACTCTTAAGTCCTTCACTGCCTTTTTTCACCTAAAGTAAGTGGATATATGTACTGGCTCTGCTGGTATGTCTGCAGATCTGAACTTGGCCCTATCATGTCAGTGGAGCTGGACACAGGAGCATGACAAAAGTATTTTTCCCAGTGTTGTCAGATATACCTCCCTCGTGTAACTCTATTTGTATCAGGTTGATTTCATAACAGTTTTCTCTTCTTGATGCAAAATATGCATGATTAGAGTTGGTATGAGGTTTCCTTTCACATCTTCTCTTGTAACCTGTGACTTTCCTATAATTTTTCCCATCTCTTCTTTGTACTGCTGATTATTTTTTTGTTGTTTTTCTAGTTTTCATTTTTCTTTTCTTTTTCTTAATCTCCCTTCTCTGCCTGCAGCTTTTCTATTGGGAAATGCCATGAACCAGACCATGTAGGTCAATGGTGAGAGCTGGGACTAGAAAGGATCTCACATTCTAACTAGAATAGTTAGAAAGGGAATCAGTGCCTTCTGTCCCCTGCAGTTGGTTCACTGCGTAGCATGTGAGGGGGAAAAAATCAATTAAACTGCCACTGCCTGATTTCCCCAATTTATAGAGGGTGAAAGATGATGCTTTGACCAAAGATGTATATAATAAAGTTCCTTAGGAGTGCGCAAAATGTTGTAATTCTGAACTGCCTGACAAATGTGATTCCTTCTTTGTATGCAGTCACAGTATTTAATCGTGTACAAAAAGCTTTTCCATTTTGGAAATTTATAGCCTACTTGTCACGTTATCTGAATGCTCACAGCTGCTCTAGAAGTCACTGCAAACTTCTGATGCTCCACACCTTTGAATATCACATTTTGGGGGAGTGGGATAAAATATTGAGAAGTGGTAAAAAGCAAAGTGCTTGATATGCCTTGTGAGCAGTTTTTGTGGGTGTGCGCTGAGGCTGTGTGCATGGCAATATTTATAACCATTCTAAAGCACAATTACCACCAGATATGTCAAAAATCTGTCAAAGTATGAGCTTTTAAGGTCAGCATATGAATAGCAGCCAGTGTCAGACACATATCCAGTCGCTTGGTAATTGTTTATTGTTCCAGCAGAATAGGGCAGATCCAAGAGAGAGATAGATGAGGCTTTGTGTGTACTCTAGGACAGGCATGATGGGTACTTCACACTGAGTGGGACACATCCTTCTCTTGTTTGCACCAATCTAAACTCCAAATAATGGTGTGGGAATCAAAGTTCTCTCTGTACTTCCCCTTGGGTAAGTTGCAGTAGCACTTGGCCTTTAGGATTTAGAAATGGGAAATTCCCCATAGAATTAAAAATTAATCTAATAGGGTCAGTGAGGGATAAAGACAGAACAGCAATCAAAGGTTTAAAAAAGGTCAGTTTTGTAGCCACAGCTGCACTTTTTTGAAGTTATGGTCACATGGCTGAGTCAACGTAATGCTTCCCCATGGTAGTAGAGAAATCGGAGGGCCCTGTCTCCATCAGGGTTTGTCTGTGCCTCTCTGTCCCTCTCTCCTTTTCCCTGGATCTCTCATCTCAGTGTTTGGTTTGTGTCTGTCACTCTAGCTGCTGAAGTTTGTTCCTGAAAAGAGCGATACCGACTTGTTGGAGGAGCATAAACATGAAATTGAGCGCATGGCCCGGGCGGATCGTTTCCTCTTTGAAATGAGCAGGTCTGTTTGATACATTATGGGAAAGTGCACTGAGGACTTCTTGGAAACAGCTATAATTGTTATTGAAAATGGATCATCTGGCACTGAGGGGGAATGTGCAAGAGATTGTGGGCCAGCATTATACCCTGCATTTGCCAGAAGCCCACAAATGTTACAAATGTTTCCATTTATTACACAAACTTTTTATTGACGATAAGCACTCTCCGTGCTGTCATTTAAGGACCAGTCCCCTGATGACAGACAGAAACCTGCCTCCTCTGCCTAAACTTATTCACACAAAAAGGAATTCAGATCCAACTATCAGATGTAGTGTAGCCAGGGATTAGGATTTCATATAGATCCCTTTTTCCTTTCAGCTATCCCATCTCTTCATCCTCTGACCTTCTTTCTTGTTCCAATTTTGCTACACCCCCAATCAGGATTAACATTTTGTTCTGCTAATTGAGATGCAGCTGGCATCTGCTGTGACTCTCATATTTTGAGAGTAATGGGAATTCTTCCAGCTCCTTTTCAGTTGTTATCAAAACGTGCCTTGAGGTCCTCCATTTTCATAACAAGGTTGATTATGTAGTGTTAGATGTTTGAACTATGTCCGTAGTTCCGTGCATAGGCCTTGTGGCACTCAACATCCAACCATTAGATTACATAGACAGCATACTGGCCCTGGGCTTCACAATACAGTTCTAGTTCAGTGTTGGCTTTCCTCTACCCTTCATGCAGGATTGACCACTATCAGCAACGGCTGCAAGCATTATTCTTTAAGAAGAAGTTTCCAGAAAGGCTGGCAGAAGCAAAACCAAAAGTGGAAGGTATGGCTAAAGCTTTTGCTCAGAGTTGGGTAGAGGGGCAGGGAAGGTCAAAAGAGGCTTGTCTTCAAAGGAGGTGCTATGGCTTAGAGCCAGTGAGTCCAAGGCATGTCATGTGCCAGGAAATGAATTGTCAGATGCTCTTCTTGTACCCATTGACTTAATAAAGTCAGTTTCATGATTGTTACACTGTAAATATGACTTGACAGATGTGACAGTGTGCTACCAGGCTGTGCTGAGCTGCCAAAAGCTTTCATGGCCTTTCTGTGCAGGTCAGCCTTCCCTTCTCGCCCTCAAATCCTTGCACCTTCCCTCTCCATGGGGCAGTTAGAATAGATGCCTCAGGACAGTGGTATTCTGAGAACGTGCAACTTACAAGGGGGGGGGGGAGTGTATGGCTTCTGTGCCACATCCCTGATTATTGCAGAGAAGAGGTGAGTGTATTCTACTCTGCATTTTCAGATGAGCTCAAGCCTTCCCCCTGTTCTCGCTGGCTATGTTTTTAGTTTGAGGTCCAGAACAGACTCGCTCCTAGGTTTAGAGGAGCATCCTACAGGCTATATGTAGTGCATCTTCCTTCCATTTGTCCTTGTTCTGGTCATATGAGGTACAGGAAGGACAGTACACACAGAGACTGTGTTGCAGCATTTGCCGAACAATAGTCAGATGGGCATTTTAGGGTACTTCAAATTACGGGCCCAGGCATGTTAAAAACAGCCACTGTGCAATAACCTGTTCATTTTTTTCTCTTTTCAAGCCATTCTTCTGGCATCTAAAGAACTAATCCGAAGCAAGCGTTTGAGGCAACTCCTGGAGGTAGTTCTGGCCTTTGGGAATTATATGAACAAGGGCCAAAGAGGAAGTGCTTACGGCTTCAAAGTCTCCAGCCTGAACAAAATTGCAGACACCAAATCCAGTATAGACAGGTAGGCTAGAAGGCCATAAATGAGTTAGCTACTGTGCTGCTGCATCTCTTATCATAGTAATGAAACTGGTTTTTGTTTGGTTTTAGGTCTGTAGACCATTTAAAATAATGTCTTATTTAGCATTTAAGTAGTGCTTTTCACTCTAAAAAATCCTGCAGCAATTAAGACCAGCTATTAACACAGCACTCAAATTCTGCTGTTTCTTTGGATAACGCACATCTGTTGTTGGATTGTATTTCTGCAGCACTATGCAAGGATGACAAAATGTAGTATTTCACAAATAACTGAAATACGTTTTGGGGAGAGGGGGATTTCTATGGAATTTGCCCTTTATACCAAAGTTTTATGACCATGGTTTTGCAAAAAGAAAACACAAAAAAACTCTGTCCACAGTTGTATGTCTCCTGTGAAACATGGCATATGTTTCTCATGCCGGACTAATATAAACTGGCTCTCTCTACCTACATCAGTAATGGAACCACAAGGTATAACTCAGAGAGACTGATCCGGGTTGTATCTAGAGCAGCTAAGGAAAATAGCTGGGTTTGGGAAGGTGGAACTTACTATTTATGGACATGGGCTGCAGGTCTTCGTAATTCTACCCCATGTTTTGCCCCATATCCCCATACTGGTTCTGGGAATTAATCCAGCTGTGACTGGGGAGAGAATACTACTTTTGGGCTCCAGCAACACTAAGTTTTTCCTTGGAGATCTCCTATACTGGTTCTTACTAACTCACACCTTCCTTGACTTGTGAGGCCTGCTGAGACCATAGTTGTGGTGAAATGACTTCAGGCTGTGACAGAATGAATAATGGCAGTAAGAAGCTATAGGAAATTCATCCCTACCTAATACAGTTTGAACTAACAGAGTTCTGTTTTGACTACCACCATGTCCTTTCTGTATTCCAAGGCTAACACTTGTGTAGCTAGCGTTGAACATTTTTTTGCCTTAATGTACCTTGGCTTGATTTTCCATATGTTAAATGTCCTGTGCAGATTCTGTTTTCTCACCGGTTCCCAGCTCCCAGGCTCTAGTCTGTGTGAAGCAGTGGCCATCTGCTGTCTTGCCTGTCAGTTAACCATGTAACACCCACCACAAGTAGCTGTTACAGCTGGCAGTTCTCTCTACATGCAAAATTCACTGATGCAAAATTCATCATTTACTTTACAAATTTTCTTAAACTTTCTCCTGCATCTCTCATACCTCTTATTTCTATCTACTCCTACCTGAGCTGCCATTGCTTTTGTAATAGTAAGCCTGACCACTATTCATAAGAATAGCAGTTTCATTAGTGTAGGAGATTTCTTTGCAACTTCCTCACTCTTCAAGAACCTTTTCCTCTTCTTCGTTAACTCTTAAGTTTTTTCCACATTGCCTCTGAGAACAATTTACTTCTCCCTTATGAGTTAATGTCATTTTAGTACTATTAGTTGCTTATTCTCTGAAGCATCTGGGGACAAATAGTATACAGTGTTACACAATTTTCTTTTCTGTTACACCATCTACACAGGTGGATGGAAGCATGCTGGTGCTTCCAGAATGAATCAAGGTACAATATATTGCTTGAGGTTTTAGGAAGGATGGTTCATAAAGGACTGATTCATTTCAGTCTGTGATAGTTTTCTTTCAATAACAGACCTGCTAACTGCTGATATATTGTTTGTTTTGTTCATGCAAGCACAATTGCTACCCAAGTATTTTTCACTGATTTGTCACAATCCTCCCACCATCCTTTTCCTTCTTATCACCATATTCCTTTTCATTTCTCCCTCCTTTTTTTCTTTTTTTTTTTTTTAGGAACATTACACTGTTGCACTACTTAATTATGATCTTTGAAAAGAATTATCCAGATATCCTAGATATTCAGTCTGAGTTGCAGCATCTTCCAGAAGCAGCAAAAGTCAAGTAAGTCCAGTGCTATTTGCTTGTTCCCAGAACTGGAGTTCCCAGTGATTTCTGTTAACTTAATAATCATCAGGTTTTTTATTGCTGTCTTCTAAACTCATGGCCAGCTTTACAGCTGAAATGCCTTTGCTCACATCCCTGATGGTATTCAGAGGTATATCAACAGAGAATTTTGGTCCAAAAACATTTGTAGGTAACCAAATTGACAGCTTTACTCAGATATACCTATATCTACTTTATTTTTGAATCAGACACTGTAACTAGACTGGTTGTTGTTTGTAATTCACTCACCATATTCTATGGTTGTTCATTTAAGTCACTTGCTATTTTTTCTGGATAATTGAAGGTTTGTTTCCAAGGCAGATTCAATTAGGCACAGAAGCTACAGTAAATCCTTTACAGGAAGATTGTTCAAACTTTTGCACAAATCAGTCTTGCACAGAAATGTGGAAAGCATCATACTTTCTGCACAGATTTCAATGATATTTTTTTCCATTTCTGTAGCTGTTTGTGGAAAATGAATACACAAGCCATCCCCCAACATACTAGCTTTTTTTTTTTTTCCAAAGCACTGCTCAAAAATACTTTTGCATACTATTTGCCTAGCCATGATTCTTTGTATAGGGAACTATTCTAGCTAATGAAAGACAAGTAAAAAATAAATGTAGGTTCACACTTAAAGGCACTTAATAAGGCTTTAGTGGTGGTTTGGAGATGTAAACTACTACTCATCAAATACTTGGAGATGCCTGCTGACTCACAAATAGGTACTAACTAGTTACCTGGAAATGAAAAGTCATTTTTTCATACAAGTCCTAGAAATAAAAACTCTTGTTTGTATATGTGAGCAGAAATTCAGTACAACACTTGTGTCTAGGGAAGCATGTATTAACATTAACAGTAGGGTTATACGCTCAGTTACAATGTAAGCTTGCAAGGACTACCATATGGTAGAAATGCAAATGGAGAAAACAATGTTTGGACTGTGAAGAAAACAAAAATCACATGTAAATGTACTGCTAATGGGATTTAGTAGTAAGTGGTTAAAGAATCATATGTAGAGATAATCTGAGACCCCAGTAATGTGTGTGCTAAAGCTGGGGTTCTTGCTTATGTGTCAGCTGATTACTGCAAGCTGGCCATGTGGCATATGCTCCTTGCTGGAGGGTCAGTCTCAGCTCACAGGGCAGATGTTCCGAGGGCAACCCCCCTCTTCTTCCCAGGAAAATCCCAATCTTCAATGTGACCATAGGAGAGCAGGGTCTGCCTCATCTTACATCTCATACAAAAAGCAGCACAGAGCATTAACAGACCCCCTTCCCCTCATTTCTAATCATCTGGCATGGCTGATGCCAGAGGCCAGATACCAGACTTGATGGGCCAATTGTATGCTCTGCTGCACAGTTCCTGTATTCCTGTGTAACACTGCTTTTTTTGTTTTATCTGCTCTGTGTCTGTCTCCTGTGCAGCCTGGTAGAGCTGGAGAAGGAAGTCAACAACATAAAGACCGGATTGAAAGCTGTTGAAGCTGTAAGTATCTGAAGGTTTCCACAGCGCCATACTTAAAATATCTCACTCAGAATCAGGGGCACTATATATTTTATGATAAGAGAAAGTGGGCTTTCTTCTTCCGTTTCTTTCCATTCCGTTCCAGAATGCATTAACCAAGAAAAAAACAAATAAAAGCTTTTCATGTGGGGCTCCTGCTGATGATCTTGGCAGACTTAAGCCTAATGAAGAGCTTGTTTGCTCTCAGCCTGGAAAGTAAAAGGACAGCTTGACAAATAGCATGGACTGAAAGAAGAAATAAAATGCTTGCTCTTTGTTACTGAGGGATGGCTGGCTGCTAAGCAAGTGTTCCACATGGCTCTTAGAGTAGTAATAAACAGGCAGTGCACTGTTATATGCAACCCTAACCTATCCTAACCACTCCTTGGAAAGGCAAAGGAAAGGATAGACTAGTTAAAGATGAGGGAGTTGAGCTGGCAAGCAAAGCAACAATGGCATTTTTTCCTGCTATTAATGAAAGCCTTTTAAGCTGGACTTAGGTTGCAGTGTTCAATTTGTACTTAGGTAGTGCAGAACCTTCCATTTCAACAGAGAACAGTACAAATGGTGCATTGATGCAGTTGTGTGTACTGAATTATAAGAGTTAAAGATGACGGATGGGCCTAAATGCTCCCGGGAGTCACAAGTTCATGTGTCAGCTGTGGTTCCCCTACCTGGAAGCCTCCTTTAGTTAACGTGTTGGGTTTGTTCCTGGGGAAAGACTCCAGCCTTCCTGAGGCAGGGGAGTACAGTGTTTGGTGGGACACTGTGTTTGGTGGCAGGAGGTAGGAAATCTCATATTTGCCTCTTGGTTATGCCATTGATGTATGTGTGTGGCTTTGAACAACTCCATGTGTTTGCCTCCTCACTGTGAAATGGCAGCTACAAATAGCTACCTCTCACAAGGGCTGATGTGAGGAATGGCAAGTTAGTGTTTGCACAGCAGTTGAAAAAGATTAAAGGCTAAAGTCACTCTGTTGTCTCTGTCCCTTAATGTCTCCCATCATTCTCACAGATAAACATATTTGGACCCTAAGAGCATAATTCTCTCTTTCTGCAAGTATAGGAACAAAATCCTATGTTCAGGTTGGTGCTGGCATCTCTTGCCTGTTGGATAAACTAAGGCAAGGGTAGTGCTGAGAGACAAGGCAGAGGTCTTTGGAACTCAGGAAGGTCCCTGCCATCTTTAGCTGTTCTTTGCCTTTTCAAACAGGGTTTTATTAGCTACAATTCTCAGTGTCCCTCTGTCTTCAGGATGTTTCATTTGTCTTTTTCAACTTATGCCAGTTTAATGCTAATGGAGCATTGCAGATGGGGAGCATTCTGCACTGGGATGGCTGGCAAAGGGACCACTTGTTGGGAATTGCATTGGGTGGTTTCTGTGCAAGGATTACCTATCTACAAGGAACTGACACAGGACTCTCCAGTCCTTCTCATCCACTATGAGACAGTGATGACTTCATTTTCCTTTAGTTTGGTTTGGTTCTGGGGTTAGAGGAAGGGATCTTTGTCCTGTCAGTGGTCCCCAGGCTGTCTGGCTGCCTCCAGCAGTTCATCATGTAATTGGCCAGTGATCCTCCTGTAAAAAAACAGACTTTCCAAACCTTATTTCTGGATTGTTTGGGTAAGGAAGAATGCAGCAATGAGAAGAGATACTGCTGCATACATGGAGTGCAGTGTTCTGGGAATTAAAAGCACCTGTAAAGGGAAGGCTAACAAGGAGTTCATGACATGAAGAGAGGCCCAGTTTTGGCTGGGACAGACAATTCCCCCCATTGAAATGTGAGTACCTACTTCTGTTTTGCTTTCTGTGATTGGGTTATTTGTCCTTTTGCCTTTACAGCCAATTTTTCTAGTCTTTCCCATACATGGGTTCCATGGGCAACCTATCCTTCCCATTCAATCACCATCTTCCCTCCTCAGTCTTCTCCCTGCCATGGTATTTTTCATCTGGGGCTGCCAGCACCTCCCAGTCTGCTTGCTCAATTTGTGGTTTTCTGGCGTGTAAAAAGCAGCATTATAGCAACAATAGAAGATCACTGTCAGGTTGAAGGGGGAGGAGGGGAAGGTGTGATTCTTGATTCCATTCCACTGTGTTCACACCACAGCCTTGGCTCCAGTGACTGAGAAGTTTCTTCAAGGCCCCTTAAGAATAGAAAGCTAAAAATAGTTTCACAGTCAGATGTTCTTAAAGGTACAACTAACCCTTTGCCGTCCTGGACTTGCAGCTTCTTTGTAAAAATAAGACACATTTGTTTTCAAGACATGCATGCAACTATTGCCTTTGTGTAGGATGCTCCCAGAAGGACAGCTAAGTAGTTCTTGGTCTTCTCCAAATCAGGAAGTGAATTCTGTCAGCAGAGTCCTTCTTTCACACAGCAAGGAGACCATAACCACTGCTTGAGAAACCACTGCCATGGCTGAATCATTTCACCTCTCTAGAGAACCAGCAGCCCAGCCCACCAGGTGCAGTGCTGGCTTCTGCTGTTGTGCTGTTATGACTAGTATGGACCATTTCTAGAAGATACAGAGGAGTTTCTTATTCTCTGGCATTGCTGTCAGGTTGACTACATAGTCATGCAGGGAAGGACTGAATTTAAAAATGAAAGGCAGAGCACCTAATCTTAATTTTGCTTTGAAAAACATTACTTTCTGGTAACAGCCCCAAGTGTCATAGCTTTCAACAGTGAGTAAGATGCAGAACTGTTATACTCACCTGCTTGGGAAGGTGGGGGAGGAGGGGATAGAACAACTTTCAGCTAAAATTAGCTTAAAAACTAGAATGGGAAAGAGTGGCTGAAAAAATGTGCGTAATTCTTAGAAGCATTTGACGTGACATTTCCTGTACTTGTAAGGTCCAATTCAGAGTGATTTTAACACAGAGACAATTCATTGCAAAGTGATGTAACTGAGTAGTGCTCCTGGGACTGTCTCTTGTGATGTATTAGGAAAACCGGTGGAGGAGAGGATGTAATATAAAGCAGGGGAAGTAGCACTTCTTTAATGTGGACTTTTCTCTGCTCATTGCTTTTCCTGCCTCTTTTCTGCCTTGTGGTCTTTCCTTGTAGTGGTTACATTATCTTTCCAACTCACATCAGATCAGAAGATATATCACATCTGATTTTAGATTGTTGATGTCCAAAGTCATTCTTTGCATTCAGCAGCAGCGTGGAACAAATCCCAAGGAGTTTCTCAGCATAGATGCTTATAAACCCACCCACTTGGCTCAGTGAACCAGTATTTTGATGACCAGTAACAGAGAGCACCAAACATGTGTGTAGCTGGAGTTGCAGCCAGCACAAAAATATTTTTTTCCAAAGGGAACAGATGGTCAGATTGTAACTTGACCTGTTTCATGCTGCTTTCCCTACAGAGAAAGTAAGGCTTTATCATTCCCACTGATTATTCAGCTGAGAATAAAGATGCGGCCCAGATTGCAATTTCATTGTCCCCATGAGACTGTCAACAGCACACAAGCCAAGCACAGGCATGTGAGACTGCCAGTCTTACTATAACTTAGTCATTTTGAGGAGCTCTGTATTTCTTTCCATGCCACAAGCATGGTGAATAGAGTAAGGGAAGAGATAGCATGGGTAATCTTGGCTTAAAACTAAAATACTTGAGCCAGAAAGAAAGAATCTTACAATTTTTTTTTTCTTTCTGTAGGTAGTGGACAAATAGAGCTCAGTTTCCTATGGTTTTATGTCTTCCCCCCCCCCCCCAATCTTCTTATTGCAATAGCCTCAATTTATACCTCTGTAACTTTTATGACATCCAAGCTAATGCTTATTGCTTAGCAGGGTGCTAGCAAATGTTACACTTGATGTCTGTCTGCTTGTTCTTCAGTGGGAGAATCAATTTTGATGTCTTTTTGCTGCCCACCTAGTGCTTTTCGAAGAACTAAAGGGGAGATCCAGAGCTAGGAACTATATATATTATTCACACATGTACAAATTTCCCTGAGTATACAGCCTTTCGAATCATCACGGGAAGAGAAGGTGGAGGGAAACTCACTATTAAAAATTCCAAGTTCACTTGCTACACAGAGTTCTCTATTATAATTTGTCACTTTGCATAGGAAAACAAAATGCAGCATTTCACGTACTTGATGCTTAAATTATAATGTTGCTTTAGAAATTCAACATGTTGATGGCTTTCTTGGGAGCAGTTGTTGTTCGAGGATAACAGGAACCGTAGCTAAGACCTTCCTTCATCCCACCTTAACCTGCTGTCTCATGCTGAAAAGGCAAAACCTTTGTCTTAGTGAGAAAGTGGTTTCTGAGTTACAGCTCTGGATGAATGTGTGTGGAGTGGGAGCAGAGCATGCTCTGCACTGAGTGAAATAGATGGGCTTCCCTGCTCCCTTCCTTGTCAGCGAGGAATCTTTGACACTTGCCTGTTTATATCTCTTACTTCTTCTCTTTCAGGAACTGGATTATCAGAAGAGACGCGTATGGGAATCAGGGGACAGGTTCGTTCCTGTCATGAGTGATTTCATCACTGTGGCCAGTTTCAGCTTCTCAGAGTTGGAAGACCTTCTCAATGAAGCTAGAGACAAGGTAAGAATACCTTTTGAAGTGTTTGGGGTTTCACTGGCTCAGTCAAAAGCTTGAATCAAAATGGAAGCAGCAATTTCAGATGCTGGGACTGTAGTGATAACTATAATAGACACTGAAAATGGTTTAGGCTGAAGTTTCTTACTTTTCCTAATCTGGTCTATAGCCATTTAGAATGTATTTTAGGATTAAAGGAAGGTTCAGTGCTCTTGCCCACTTCTTGCTAATCTTCCTTAATATTATCCATGTGTGGCATAGAATTGTGATGGCAATGTCTGTACCAGGATACCACACCGTGCCGTGGTGTTGAAGGGACTGCCTTTTAAGCAATCTCTCAAAAAGAGGCCCTTTGGTGATGAGTGATAATGGCCTCATATCTTTTACCTTCTGCTTCTGACTTCATCCCACTCTGCTCATTCAGCTGGGAGCATTTGTGCTTCATTCCTTTCCCTTAAAAATGCACCTCTGGGTAGTTTGGTAGCCCTGAATACCTTATCTTTTCCACTTAGGCTTCTCTTTTACTGCTTGTATTTCATTGCAAGGATAGAAATCGCAAACAAGCGTGGTTTGTCCAACATTCTTGGATCCTTCTTACACAGCCAGCACCATACGCATGTTATTCTTCAGGTACTGCTGTGATCATTTTGTCCTTTCACTGTCTGCATCTCCACTACCAGATTTGTGCAACTAAGGAGGTGCTTGTTCTTTGCTGATGATTGGAGTCTGGCACTAATCCCTCTGTCTCTCGGCTGAATGAGGAAGAATTTATATGAAAAGATCATAAGCATATGAAAATGTTTAGAGAAGAGCAAGTTCTAAAGTAAACAATATGTAATGGCAAATCTGCCCTTGTTGGCTGGCATGTTAAAAGTGCTTGGCTTTATGAAGCAAATGTGTTATTTCTTTTGGATTGAATTGTTTCCACCACTGGTGTCAGTTCTTGTAGAGTTAAGGGAGCTATTGCATTATTAATGAAACCTATGCCATTGGATTGGTAGGCCTTAGATTTCGAAGGACAGGCAATTACAGGCTGAGAATCTGAACAGTAAGACTCCTCACTCATCCAGTTGCTCTCCAGTAATGTCATTCTGTAATTCAAAAGCATTTCCTTGCTGTGGAGATAATGTTGGTAATATTGACTTGCAGCTGCAAACACCAGGAGCTACTGGCTGTCAGCTAGAGCTAGCTGCCCTGGCAAATGCTAGTGAGGCAGTAGTTATTGCAGCACTCAGAAGGCAAAGCTGGGCACTCTAACACTTGTTAATGTTGTAAAGGAAATTCTGTGGAGAATAACGTGCCTAATGTTTTCATTGTTGTCACTTTGCTTGAGAAGATTCAAACCGCTCCCAACATAATAAAGTTCACACCATACTGGCTTTATAATCACAAAACCAGTATTTTACATTCCATGCCTCCACTAAAGTTACTGAGAAAAGCTCAGTTTTCTATGGTTTGGGGGCTTCTGTTTTATGACTGGGTAAACTTTTCACCTTCATTATAGTTAGGTGCACATTTCTGGAAGCAAATTCTCTCTGTCCTTGGGTTAGACTGCCTGCTTTTGGTTTGGTGTTATAGATGCTGGTGGTCCTTTCTTTTGGCACGCTAGGACAAAAGCCCAATGCAGATTCTTTACAAGGTCAGTCAGGGGTTGAAAACCAGCAAGTGATATATGACCAGCACAGCAATGCAACTTTTCTTGGTCAGGCACTTGCAGGAAAAATGCCGTTCTTTTGCTTTAAGAATAACCGGAGAATCTCCCTACAGACAAATCAGTATGTCTGGAGGTTGTTGCACACTTTTTTAGACATAGCCAACATAAAGCACTCGACATACAGAGATGTTTTATTTTAATGACTATAACATGCTTAGGAAATGTTTCTCTACCTTCTCCTCACACACCCTTACTATGTTTGAACACATGCCATTCCAACTTCTTCTCAACCTATGGCCTTGGTTCTTCCACTGGCAAAAAACTGCTTTTGGACTCCTAAAAGGGAACTGTCTGCCCTTACCAATGCTGAGCTATTTCTCATGTTTGCCTCATAGTATTTTTCCCCTCTCTTCTTCCTCTTTTTCCTCTTTTTTCTTAAAAAAGAAAAAAAAAGAAAGCTGGAAATTTTCAACAAACCAGATGTGCAAAGCCTATAACATCTTCCAACCTCAATGGGCTCTCTGTGCTTGTTGAATCACAAGCTTTTTTCTTACCATGGAAACCTACTATAACTAGCCAGTTAAAGGAAGAGAGGGACCAAGACATCTGATTATCCTGTTCTTTTTTTGTTTTTCAAAGCAAAGCAAATTGAAAAAAAAGGTAGTGGGAGAAGGAGGACTTTTAAAAATATCCTAATGAGCCCAGGAAGAATTGGTCTGGTTCACAGATTTATTAATAATAATGAAGCCCTAGTTTTAACAGCTGGAGTTGGATATCCTTCTAAATATAGATGTGGCTAATTGATTGCCATGAGTTAATCAGAGCCATGTTTCCTCAGCTGGGATTTAAAACAATACAAATTATCTTTTCAAACCTGGGAAGTTTTTTATTTTTTTAAATGTCTTTAGTATTAGCAAAAGTCATTTCTTTATTCCTTTTAGTTATGGAAACAATCCATTACCAAGGTGTGGTGCTGACCTTCTCTGTAGAGGATATTTTTCACAATCCCATGCAGTACTTTTTTCGGCCTTTTTGCTTAAACAGGACCATTTACAGTTAGTGGCCATGGGGACAAAGTGATATTTTAAATTTAAAGGGCCAGGCTGTCAGATGCAGGCATCCATGTTTGCAGAGGAAGCCTTGTAACTGTACTTATCTTCATGCAGTAAACAGATGGCTTGATTAAGAACTGACTGACAACTTAGACTGACTCTTTAAACAGGCTCCCTAGCACAGCTGGTTCTTGTTCTTTTTGTGTTTTTCTCACTTTCAATACCACTTTATAAGGGAATATATAGATTAGATCAAGGGATAATGTTTTCTGCCATTTCCTGTAAACTGGAAGTTGGGGGCAGGAGAAAGTGAAATTCTGCCCTGGAATCCTTCACCAGTTTTTATATGTTTGAACAGATGAAAATTTGACTTTTTTACATCAGAAAGACCAGAATGGGGTTGAATTTTGTTTGTGAAAATTTTTCCCTGTGTTTCCAGTGGGGAAGCAATGAAAATACCCAGGCAGAGGAACAGTGACCTCCCATAGTATGAATTTTATTTTTCTACTTGAAAAAGTTGATATATGCCCTATATGAAGCTTTACAACATACTTAAATGTTGACAGGTATGAACTTAGATTGCTAGGCTGCTTCATAACTGTTCTACTTTGTCCTTGGTTTATAACAAGCCTGTTTTTAAAATGTTTTGGATCTTCCTAGAGGAACAAAGCCTGCTTAGTCAGGTATTGCCATTCCTATGATGAGTATTAAACTTAAGCCTCTCTGTAGAGGTGCAATGGAGGCCACTGCCTGGGCAAGGCTGATGAGGTTGGTAGGAAAAGTGTCCATCCTCAGTCTTTCTCATGACAGCTCCTCTCAAGCTGGGTTTTTGTCATCATGGAGAACGCAGTTCAGAATCTGCACATACATTTAAAAAGCTTAGCACATATAGTAACTGTTTTGAAGAACAGCAAGGTAGTGAAAGACAAAATCCATTTAAGCAAATAGTCATTAATGGCAGAATTCTATAAAGCACGCAGAAATATTGTAGTCCAAGCGCCAGTTACAGGCTGTGCACTTCAGTCAGTCATTCTGGGGGACCAGTATTTTCTGTCAGCCACTGGGGCTAATGAATAAGGAATGGATCAGGACGGAGACTAAGGAAGTCAAGATGAGATGTGTTACAAAGGGCATGTGCAGGCACCACAGCTTGCTGTCAGAAACAGCCACTTGGTAAATAAATTACGTAGCTGTTGCACAGTACCTTATAACTAGAGATACTTCAGGGCAGGTTGGCCTCTAACGTATCAGAAATGTTTATAGTATCTGTATCTCAATTTTGGTGCTGCCAAAGTCACTGTTGAACTCATGGGAGAATCATTTAAGAACATTTAGGCGCAAGGAGAGCTGGGCCCAGCCCTGCCTGAAATTGGCTGGGCTCTTTCCATTAACTTATCTGAATCTGTCCCATAGAGAACAGACATTTATTTGAACTGCATCAGTACAGGATTGGAGGCTTCATAACAGCAAACTCAAGATTACTTCTCTGGGGAAGACAGTTCATGTTGCATGCCTGCATGGTATAATTAATTTGTGCATTGGCTCCTCCTCCAATAGCAGACAGCGCAGGCAGCACAGCCAGCAGGAAATTTTTATCATGGCTGTTTTTCCTCCTCCTCATAGAGCCCCATTCCTGCTGTTTCCAGAGCTCTTCTGCCACTGTTTAACATTTCATTGGCAATGTGAGCCAATGACAGCAGTGAGCTGCTGTCCCGCTTTCCCTTTCCTTGCTAAAATGGCTTTTTAAAATAAATAACTGTCTAAATGATTTGCTTTGGCAAGAGGATGAATTCAGTGGAAAGTTTGGCAGAAGAAACAGAACTGTCACTGAGCTTGTGGACCTGTTATATCATGGAGCTTGGGGGCCCTTATGCTGTGGAAATGAATTTTTTAATGAAAAAAAGAGATACCATCCTGTATTACAGTGGAAAACCTGCTGAAACACAGTTTTCCATCTTGCTTTTGCCCATGTCATCTGTCCCCAAATGACTTCAGGAATAAGCAAGTTTCAGACCTTGTTCCATGATATTACAGCATGTCACAAAATTCTGGGAAGTCTTTTGCATGCATGAGGACTTAGCTACAGATTTCACCATTGTGCACGAGAGCAGGTACTGTTTGGCAGGGAATCTGCCCATGGAGAAGTCGAGTGATTGTACATGATGACACAAATCCTGCGGAAGAGAGCAGAAGAGAGGGCTGGCGTCCAGAGCACCTCAGTCTGCGTTGTGCTGCCTCTGATACCCTGAGCAAGGCAGGCAGTGTGGTTTTAGCCACTGTGGGCAGGTAGGAGCCTGGGCTTCATACCAGGTTTGGGGAGGCTGCCTCCAGCATCTTGCTGCCCGTCGTTCCCGCACTGGTGCTTTGAAAAACCACACGTGATTGCAGAACCAGAGCTACGGGGAAATAGAAGAAGTAATAAAAACAGAGGGGTCCGCTGCAGTTTAAACAGTGAAAAGACAGCGTGGCTGTCTTTACAATAGTGCATTGCATTGATGTGGTGCCCTACAGACGTCAACAACTGGTTTTTTTTCCATTTCCTGTATCAGATTAGTGGGGTGACACTTTCTGTTCTGTAACGAATAGAGAAAGGAAGGCTCAGAGAGGGAGCATGAGTTCCCAAGCCACATCATGGGCAGAGTTGGCAGCAGAGGCTGGATCTCCTGACTTGCCTTCCTCTTCTCGGCCAGCTTTTTTCCGGAGGGGATGGAGATAGAAGGAAAATATTTACTTCAGTGAACTGCAGATTTCTCTTTTGCAGTTATTTTAGTACATCTAGCTCACAGATTTTTGCTTTTCATTTTTCACTGCTTTACAGTAAGTGATTGTGACCTACTAAGCCATGTTACAGGGCACCAAAGACAGGCTGTTCTCAGCCTCCTCCCCACTGCTGCTTAGAGACTACAACACCTTATACTCATGAGTGTCTCTGGAAAGCTCCCAGACTGCTGGGTCCTTCCAGCACAGCAACACTGTTCCTCCACTGAGTGGCAGTGGGGAGGCAGTGGCAAAAGCCCCTCTGCCATTGTGACAAGAACTAGCTGGTGCTGGTAGTTGGGTGACAGTCCATGTGCAGAACATTTGCAGACAACACCACCCTCTAATGGAGAATTCCATGTATGTTGGATCCAAGAGCCCCAGGCAAGGACTCCCTCCTTTTCAACTCCCAGCCTCCCTAAGAGACTAGGAAACCCCTATGGGCACTCATGGGCTCAAACCAGCTCACTTCCTGTGTGCTCCCTCACTCACCTTTGCTGTGCACAGGGGAAACACAGAGGATGGATCTGGTGCATCGCTAGGTACAGCAGCCATCTCCTGTGGGCTGTCCCTGGACTTCAGGCTTTGCAGGAGGTGGACAAGCCTTCCTTCTAGCTGGCAGCTCTAGTCACTGCTCATAATTTGTGCCTCATTCTCAATTTTCACAGGAGTTAACCACAAGTTAAGTGGGAAGAGATTCCAGGTAGCGCATCTCCTGTGAGCAATGAGCTTCAGGTGCTCTGTGTGCTCAAGCAGCAGTGGCAATGCCTGTGCTGAAGTCTTTCTGTCACTCCTGCTCCCCTGGCTGATTGGCATGCTGGAGCAGGCAAGCCAAGAAAACATAGTACACGGAGATGCTTTATCTCCCTTTGCAGTATTCACAGCCTGCATTGTCTCTGCTGAAGAGCTGGTGCTGGTCAGCGTGGATTACTGTGAGACTGCTGCACTTTCCTAATATTCACGCAGACTGTGTGTACATTATTTACGGAGAAAATACATATATACAGAGGGGAGTGGGGAGAGGGAGTAGGTGTGCATACTTGTGTATATGTGTCTTCAGAGGTTTCAGAGAAAAGAATTTAAAACAGAGAAGTAATCTGTTGCTGTTCCTGTACTCTGAAGTCCCTCTATGACTTGCTGCTGTAGTGCTTCCTTCAACTCTTGCCATGTTTGGTAGCTCAAAGCAACTTGCATTTCTTCCAACACTTTTTTTTTTTCCAGATACTTTGGGCTTCTTTGTTTCTGGCTGAGAATGCAGCCTTTTTAAAGAAAAAAGAAGCTATTGCTTCAAACTGCTTTGTGGGCCTGGCAAGGAAAGCAGAGGAGGGGAGATGCTGAATCTCAGGCTGTGCCAGAAGAAAGCTGCTTTCCTTGGAGATTTCTTCCCACTGCAGTTGACTGGGAGACATTGTTTATGCTTTACCTGGTACAGGGCCAGAGGGGTTTATAAGACCTGCTTCCAAACTCATTTTGTGCTTGGGATGGGAGCCTGAACTGTCCTTACTGTCTTTTCTGTTCTGCATGAGCACCCACCTAAGGAAAGGGAAGCTGGGCTGTGTTAGTATGAGCTAAATACATACACAAGAGAGTTTGAAGGCAGTCCATAGCCTGGGAGAGTCTGGGTTTGGTTTGGCAAACGTTGAGGTCTGTAAGGATGCTCTGCTGCTTAGTGGTGGTGTGTTAAAGCGCAAGCGGGGAATGCTAGGGGAGCTGTGCATCGGGGCACCAGTGCCATCAGGAATATGTTGCTGGTGTTGCCTATTGCGATACAGAGGTGTGTGAATGAAGGTGGTTGGACAATGATACAGCTTTTGGATGTATACGCTTATATAGGACTTAGTGGACCTGTGCATACATGCTGTTGACAGACTATATGTGAATGCCTTTGAGTGCGTTTTGGTGAGTACAGAGGCATGCTTGTGTGTGTGAGAGAGCAAAGAGAGTACAACTGCTGCAGCACTGATGTCCAAGAGCCAGGGGTTGCTGTGAATTTACCATATCCCAATCAGGACTGCCCTGTGACTGAAGTCCTGCCAGTTGGCTGCCTCCACATGCATCCTGCAGCCTCAATATTTGCCTTTTAAAATAAAAGCCACTTGTGATGTATTTGCTCTCTTTTAAGACTGCCCGGGAGCCCTGGCTGCTTTCCTCGCCCCTCTGTCATGCCATGTCTGTCCGTAGTCTCCTCTCTCCCAGGCAACACCCTGACTCAGAGGACTCCAGAGTGATGGATGACATAGCAAAAGGCTCCTGAGAGGACAGAATGTAACGTTATTGCAAAAACCTCCTCTAACTCCAGCCATTTTATTAGTGGATTTGAGGGCAAGGTGGAAGGGGAAAAGGTGGGCTAAAACTACTTATTTGGTAGTTAGGATGGACTAGAACTACTTGTTTCCCTAGCAAGCTCACTGTCTTCCATGCCCCTGCTGTCCCACAGCTGCAGCTGAGATGTGGCCAGACGATCGTCCTCTGAAATTACTTCATCGCCCTCAGGCACTGAACATGCTTTTTTTGTGTAGAGTGGACAGCTAGTGCTCTCCAGCACTGTTGCCCCGTGTTGCCCAAAGGATATTCAGGAGAGCAGATTCTTCAGGGACAGAGGCACCTGCTTTAAGGAGAGGCACTTCTGTTGCTGAGGGAGTAGTTTCTGCTCTCACCACATGAATGCTCAGAGGGTATTGAATTACATGTGTGGTTACTCATAAGCTTTCCCTGCTGTCTTCACCAACCTGCCTGCCTAATTATTGCTTGTGTTTTCTGCTCCCTTGACAGTATGCCAAGGCACTGAAGCATTTTGGAGAGTGCGAGGGCAAGATGCAGCCAGATGAATTTTTTGGCATCTTCGACACTTTCTTACAGTCATTTGCAGAGGCCAAGCAAGATCTGGAGAATATGAGGAAGAAAAAGGAAGAAGAGGAGCGCAGGGCACGCATGGAGGCCATGGTGAGGACCTGGGCACAGGAAGGTGTTTCCTTCCGTCGCCTTTTCATGTCTCAAGAGAGAAAGGTTGAGATAGCCAATTCCAATGCTCATGTGCTGTCACTGTTTTATGTCCTTCTCCATGCCACCTCTCTTTGACATCATTCTCTTCACAAATAATGACATTTTTCCTGCTGGCTGTCCTGTCAGCTCTCAAGGGCATACTGTTTGGCTCTAAATTACCCTCTTTCGGATTCAGATACCAAATCTAGCCCTGCTTGTTCTGCCCTGACACTTTGCAGGATGGTGCTGCCCCTGCCTAGTGCCAGACTATCCTGCTTTTGGGCTGCAGGCTCGGTGCAAAAGCTCTGGGAGCCAGATCTCCCTCAGTCCTGCCAGCTGGTCAGCTTCCACTCAGACTCCACCATCACCTGCTGTGTGCTTGTATCCTGACAGCGTACAGTGACACAGCGAATGCCCTGGCACCTGCTGCAGCCCACGCTGGCAGTATTTCTCTCTGGCCAGCCTTAATGCTGGCGCCATGTCTGGCCTTGATGTGGCGAGAGAGCTTTTGTGCATAGTTGATTTTGCTGCTGGGAGACAGACGTGTGTGTCCCCAGGGGTTCATGTGAACTAGCCTACCCCTCTAACCTCAGCCTTTCCTGAGGCCTGAGAATGGCTCAGCAGTCCCCTGCCTCCTTCCCTCCTGCCAGCACTTTAATCCTGGCTGCCGCCATGGCCCCAGGCCTTGCTGTGGGGAATTGCTGCTTTAAATGTTTGCTTTTCCAAAAGCACTGGTTTGTGCCTTTCAGAGGAGGAGAGGGGTAAAACGCCAGGATGCCAGGAGCCTTGCTGTTGGACACATGGATAAAATGCCAGGACTTAGGCTCAAGTTTTCTCTCAGCCAGCCTGGAAAGTGCAGGAGCCCACTATTAAAGAACTGATATGGTTTTGTAGGCCTAATACACCATGAGAGAGATTGCAGTTTGCTTATGGAAAGAGTCTTCCTGCAACATGGTGCTAGCGCGCAGAGCAAGCGACCTGCTTCCTGACAGCTGCATCCATCCCTTGCCATTTCCACTGATCTTGGAGCTGAGCAGCAGAGGGGGATAACTGAGCTCCCTGGAGCTACCCTAGGGAGACCAAGGGCATCACATTGACTGGTGGACCTAGCCAATGATTTGTAAAATCAGCAGTTCTGTTTCATTGCTCTTTGTGTTTATAACCAGTTTCTCTTTCCAGAGTCGAGGCAATGTGCCTTCCTCTTCCCATTACTGCAACATGCTGCCTCCATCCAAACATGAGCTGTTTGGTGGATAGGGTTTCTGTTGATGTTTTGATATCTCACACAATTTTAATTCTCCAGTATGTTTAGCTTGTGGCTTTCTGGGATTTTTCCTTTGTTCTTTTCCTCCTTCTGCAGGACTGCAGCCTTTCTGCCTGTCAATTTAGCTAGCTATGCCCCAAGCGCAAAGCTGTTTGTGACTATACTAGTAACTGTGGTTTGTATAGACACATCCAAACTAACTTTAAACTCATTATGTTAGGTACTGTCAGCATAGTAGGTGCTGCCATACTAAGGTCACTGCAAGCCTGGTCCCAGAAGCTAGGTAATTACTTATGCTAGCATCACTTGTAGAGTGCCATTTGGCACAGCTGCTTTGCTGGCACTATCCTACTATAAAAATTGTGCAAAACAGCAGCAGCATAGACAGATCCCATGTGTCCTCTTTGCTCCAGGGTGGTAGTGCTTTGTGAGGCAAACATACAATGCTACTCATTCCTCATGTCTCCTGCTTTCTGCTTGCCTGTGCAGAAGAAGGAAAGCCCAGCATGGTCACCTCTTGCTCTTGGCACAGGTGATGGCCTTGTGGATAAGTTCCTGATCTTTTTTTTTTCCCTAAACTGTACTGACGCATCTTAGCTACTTCTTGGCAGTGTACCTAGTTACCTGGTATCATGGTTAGCTAATCTTAAAGCTCTGTGTCTTTCTCCACAGCTAAAAGAGCAGAGGGAAAAAGAGAGGCGGCAAAAGAAAGTGAAAGCTGGAAGCATCTCTGAAGAGAGTGGGGAGTTTGATGACCTGGTGTCAGCATTAAGGTCGGGTGAAGTCTTCGACAAAGACTTATCCAAGCTCAAGCGTAACCGTAAGCGTTCGGGGAACCAAGGCTTAGAGACAAGCCGGGAGCGGGTGGTGACAAAGCTAAATTATTAATTACAAGAGGAAGAAAAATAATCAACCAAAAGAAGGTGATGAAAAAGTGCAAAACAAGGAAGATGAATGTGTGCGATGGTGCCTGGCTGACAGCTACCCCAAAGGATTTCTTTGGTCTGTGGCTAGAGACGTTACCTTTCCATGATCAGCTTTCCTCTCATCCCTGTTCTGTGCTCCTAATTTGAACCATTATAAAAGTGCCTCTGTGGAGCCAGCAGGGCCTGTGACTGGGCCATGCAGAGCCGACAGATTTGCTTCTGGGAGTTTATTGTGTCATCAAAGGCCTCATGGTGATGACAGAAAGTACTTGGGCCTTGCAGACTGCCTCAGAGCTGGAAAAAGATAATTTTCTGTGTGCCAAAGTAAAAACTAGTCACGATCTCCATCTTGCTGATAAGCAAGACTAATTTCAGAGCAGCTCTGTAAGCACCTGTCGCTTCTCCAAGATCTAGACTGGCCTTCAGGGGCTTGTTAAGATGTGGTTCCTGAGGTTTCCAGTTCCCTTCCAGAATTGGATTTTATAAGCCATTGATTAGCACCTGAAAAATGCTTTTGATCTCATGTTCTGTATAGTATTTTTGTGTGGCCTACACTGTCCAAAGCAAGTGATGGTCAGAAGGAAGTAATCAGGTTCTGGAATAAATTGAAATTCAAGAATCAGGATTAACATAAAATACATTGCAAAAGTCTTTTGGATTCTGCTTTTCTAGAAGCAGTTTTCTGGAATTTGTTGATGGTTGAGCCTTGAAGCTATGAAATGCATCTTCTAGGAAAGAAGCTCTGGCTTTTCTTTAGAAAACTATGCCACTGCCAGGTTGGGATTACAAGTAGGTGACTCTCGAGCCTGTTGTCATTGCTGGAGGGTGGGAGGGAAACAGCAGAACATTTCTTACCTGTTTTGCAAGATTTCTTAGTGCAGCCCAATGGAAATCAGGAGCTCCCTAGTATCATCCACAGGTCACAAATAGCAAAAAGCAAACAGGGTCACTGGCTGCAAGAAATGAGATTTCTTTTCCCCTTGATGCTAGCTGTGATTCCTGTTGGCATGAACTGGTCTTTCTGTCTAACAGGCTGACCTTCACTGCACACACTCCACTCCTACCTAGGAGAATCATGTAATTCAGTAAGATATGAATGGTGTCAAAAGGAGAGCCTTGGAGTCCACAGCCTTTTCCATTTTGAAGGGATCACTTGGGATGAACCAACAGAGGGTCCCATAATGAAAACTGAGAATTTTTCCAGGAGGACACAGAATTGTGCAAGCCAAGCAGGCTTTGGAGATGGGTTAACTCATAAGAAAAAAAGTAAATTTGTATTTAAGCTACACGTATGAAGCACACAGTGAAAAAGCAAAGAACCCCAAGAACAGGCTTGACTTATGAATTCTGTGTGTCTTCACGGCTCTAGGAAAGGGATTGGATTGTGTGGGCTGTCATGGGCTTTTTTTTTTTTTTTTTGAATCTTGTCTTTCTTTTTTATTATCTTCCCTGGAGAAGGAAGAGAGGAAAAGAAAGAAATGGTGATGGATTCTTTCTCCTAGACAGGAAGAAAAGAGAGAACATTTGAGAAGAGGGAACCACCATCTGCAAACTATGCATCAATAGTCAACAGCACAAAATTTTAAGGAATTCCAGGGAAGTGAAAAAAGCTCTATTTGTCACTTTAATAATTTGTTTTGATTTTTCTCTGAATGTCACTTAATCTCAGGCTCTGCACCGAGTCTGCAGAACAGAACTTCCTCTGCCATGCACACTGCCTGATCAGTATTACACACTACCGATATTGGAGAAGCAAACTGTGGTGGTTTTCTGAACACTTTGAGAGTAAAATAATTGTGTAAACTATGGAAAGAAGCAAAAAAGTTGGAATTGTTAAACTCTAATGTTTCATTGTTTACTGAATTTTGAGTCTCCCACCCCAGAATTTCCCTATTTACGACATTCCAGACTGCCATGCCTCTGTATAATACTCATCGTAAAGAGCTGGTATCTTACAAGAGCTGGGTGCGTTCTCCTCCCTTACTATCCTACTCCCCTTCTGGGATTAGCTATTAACAGCAATGCCCATTGCAGCGGACACAAGCACCTTGTAGAAGAAAGACTGTATTTCATAAAGGTTTTTGAAAGTTTAAGAAAAACTCACTTTTTTAAGCATTTTTATTTTAAATTACAAAATGGATTTTTAGAAATGTCTCTTGTAAATTATATTAACAAGCTCCTTGCTGCTCTCTGAAGTAGACATGCTATATCCCAGCCCTTTTTGTTTGTCTTGTTTTAAAGCATGCCATATAACCTGTGCCATGTAAGCCATATAAGAGGTGGTAATATGTGCCAAATTGGTATATAACTGATAATCCCTGAATTCCAAAGATGATGCTTTTATGGATTAGAACATTGTAGGTTTTTTCCCCCTCTTTGTTCTCCCTGGGTTTAGGACTCACCTAGAAATTCAGGTGTAGTGCCAAGGTCAGCCCTGGTGCAAGATGATGTGACTCATGGCTCTGTCCAACTTACGTCTGCTTGCTTGCTCCCTAGGTACTTGTTTGATAAGGCAGACTGTCAGCATGGCACTGCTGTCAGAGAAGAAACACCTCAGGACAAAACCCTTGAATATAAATACAGCATTCCCCCTGCCCCGGTATTTGTCAAACTAGGTTTGTGCTGTGCTTTTTGAAACTGAAGTCACTTTGCCAGGCCACAAATGTAGCAAAAGCAGAGAGTGATAAGCCCTCTGTCCATTTGTGTACACACTTCAACCCCAATTTAAAGAGATCCTGTATGATAGTACGTAGTACTCTGGCCACACTGACAGAGTCAAAGAAAGCTGCTGTAGTTTTGCCACCTTCTTGACTCATACACAAATAATGAGAGATTGTGCAACTCCTGTAAATCAGCTGTGGGATACTTACTGGGATGGACAGAAAGCTCAGAGTCATGCCCCTGATTCATTGCAGCTCAACTTTCTCAGCACTCCAGTGCCCCAGACTCCTGTTTTGACTCTGTGATGGTGGCTGAAGATTTCGTGCAGCATGCTGGACAGTCCTCCCTGGCTCTTGACTCCATGGTGAATGTCCATAAAGAGGGTTTTGGAAAAGCTCAGTTACACACTGAGGCAAGCAGTGATTTCATATAAGTGGTGACAGGTGGAGAGGCCCATTAATAGGTCTACTGAGTGAGATAAGGCTGGCCACGCAGAAGATGAGGATAAAAGTTGTCTCTGCTCTAGGGCCTGGCTTCAGATTCTTGCTGAAGCCAACTTTGTCCTTGCTTCTCATCTCTTGGGTACTGTGAGTGCATCTATGCTCTGTTCTTCATCAGCAGTTGTGGTAGACTTGCTGAGTACTGAATGAGAAAGGAAAATCTTATTTCTTGTCCTCTAGTGCTAGCAGAGCCTGAGCAGGGTCTGAGGACTGAGACTGAGCAAGCAGTAGTGAAGTATAACATTGAGGCATAACCTCTTTATCACACTGAGAGCTGGAGAAGAGCTAGGGAGCTAGGGTCTGTTGTTGTCCTTGCACCTGTGCCTGGCACCAGCATTTTAAGTGAAATCACTCTGTCTTTGGAAATAAGTGGAGGAGGAGGAGATGTGAGAAAGAAGGGTATAATCGAGGGCTTGTTCTGCTTCCTGCAGAAATGTAGTCATTGCTAACTTTATGATGAAGTTCTTCACACCTAGAAGAGGAGGTACTTTCTAACTCTCCAGACTTTGTCCCTAGAGGTCTAGTGCTCACTTACCTCTGTGTCTCTGTGTTGTTCTTAAGCAGGTTGCATTAGGATGATCCGAGAAAAGACTGAAGAACTCCCTCCCCCTCCCAATCCCTTTGGTCTGGGTCACTCTTCTCAGTTGGTCATAAGTCTCTGGAAATGCTACAAGGTAAAGTGACTTCAGGGCAGCAAGGCCCTTCCATGCCTGGCAGCACAGCTATCATGTGGGCACCAGTTCCCTATGAAAGCAGAAGTAGGACTAGTGTTCAGGGGTGAAAGACTCCGCACTAGGGAGATGACCTGTGCATCCTTCAGAAGCATTTCTGTAATGTGTTCGCAATGTTTGAGGAAGGGAAAGGAATCGCAAGGGGCCCTGGTGGGAGATTGTGGGGTAGGTGGTTCTGTAATGGTCAGCCCCACTGGCTGAATCTTTCCTCTTCTTTAGGAAAGCTCACACTCTGAGCTGGGTTGCATGGGAGAAGCTTGTGTCAGGAGTTTCCATGAGGGGAAAGGAGATCAGTTGTACAGTTGATAATGTACATGATACATGCAGTTTCATTTCTGGGTTGGTTGTTTGGGGGTTTTTTTGTTTGTTTGGGGGTTAAATGATTTTTTTTTTTAAAAAAAGGTTTTAGGAATCTCTAAGGGGAACCTGTAAATCTGACACCTCTATTTATTTTGCCTTATTTTAGTTTGCTACATTTGTATGTATACACTGCATTATAGCGAAGACTATTGAGACTGTGCCAGGGCATTACACCGGCTAGACAGCTGGCTTGGCTGTTGTGCAGCAAGCTGAGCTAGGCAAGGAGATCCTTGTGAGCAGTCTTAGTGCGGGAAGGGAGGGAAGAAAGAAACTTTCCTTTTGCTTTTGTCATAATCATGCTGCCCCTGGTGATCCTGGTTCTGGGAAAGCATGCATTTTAAAGCACGTGGTGAACTGATGCAGGTTGGTTATTTTAGAACACTTTCTATAAAACCTGTTTATTTCTCATCATGAATCATGGTGAGAAGATTGAGAAGAGTTAAGCTGCGCGGTTGTTCACTCAGACTTCACCCTTCCACATAAATTCTGTCCATAATGCCAGAGAAGCTTGGATAGACGGGCAAAAGTGGTTCATGCCCTGTAACTTCTCACCAGAGTTAACACACTAGTGAGACAAACTGGGGCAGTTCTCCTTCCTCAGAGTTAATATTCCTTCCTATCTTCAAGGCCAAGGAAGAAGGATTTCCTCTACTTCCCCTCTCTCCTTCTGCACCCTACCTCCCCAGATTATCCAGGATAAACAAAATCTTTCTACTGGTTGGTTTTCTACCCTTGGAGTCTACAGCAATAACCAGGTGTTTGGGGCCATGGCTCCTTGGCTTCTGTACTCAACATAGGAGATTTCTGGTTGCCTACCATCCAGAGAAGTAGCCTGCATTGGCCATCTTAGCTTCTGTTATGAAAGGTTGAAGAGGCCCACCTGGGTAAAACAATTTAGCTAACTGAAAATATAGAATTTATATATGTGTGTGTATATATATATAAAAGCTATCTACTACTCTAAGTAGTAGTTTTGATGATCAGTATCCCCTGAAGTTGACCAGATTTTGCCCACTGTGCTTGTTGAGAAGGATGCCATTAGTCTAGCATGGTGTTTTGGCACATCATTTCATGAGAGAGTCTGGATGCTTCCAAACCAGAGTCTTCTGTTACAGGTGGTAATGTAGAATAGATCCACTGTAACCAGTAAAAGTTGCTCTGGGTTTACACCAGAGTAATTCAAAGCAGCATCTGGGTCAAAACTCTACTTTAGGTTTTTGTCTGTTTACAAGATGTTCCACAGGGCTCATGAAGGGCTTGGTCCTTTCAGCTGTCCATCACTAGGAGCTCTCACCCAAGTGATCTAGAAAAGCCTTTGAGACAAGCCATTTTCCCCACTTCATGCCTGCCCTTAAACAGGCTCTTTAAAAACCTTTGCAGTTTTTAGGAGAATTGTAAGGGGATGTCAGGTACCTGAGCTGCTCTGTGCTCAATACCTCCCTTCCAAACCATCCTCATCTTCAGTCATTCTCCTTCCCTGCAAGCCTGCTCAGCTTGAAACTCACAGGTCACTTCGGGAGGTGCCCCTCCCTGCCAAGCTAGAAAGTACAGTGCTGCTTAGTGAAGTGGGAGGTTGTGTGCTGCTGTAATGCCTTGGTGTATCCTCATTTCTTAGTCAGTTTAAGACTATAAGTGAATTAAATGTACAAATCCTGTACTGTCCTTTTTATCTGTACCTTTTTATAAGAATATACTGTAATACTAAAAAACAAAAGCAAAAAAAATTAAAGATATATTGCCCCCACTGCGTCTCAGTAAATTTCTTTGTAGTTGCATTTTCTGTGCATTTTGCTGGAAAGTCTTAAAGGTGAATTGGAGTCTGGGTGCACTTTTTTGCTAAGCTCTGGATCTTTCTCTTTGGTCAAGAGCATGCAGCTCTTTAGGTGACACAGTCACTGCAGAGCTGGTGAGAAACTTCACAGGTTGTTCTGGGGGAACAAGCAACATGGTGGAACACAAGCACATCCTCCCTACATCTTGCAATGATAAAGAGCTAATCATGGAGCCACCACGTTACCATATCCAAGGGTCCTTTTAAAAAGACCATGAGGCAAGCACTCTTTCATTGCTGTTTCAGAACAACATAGGGAACACAGGAGTTCACTTAAAGGAAAAAAAAAAGAAGACAGGCCTGCTATCTAAGAGTTCATAATCCATGTCTGGACATTACTAGTACAAGAGAGGAAGGGAGTGCAGGACTGCAGCACTGGCTGTGAGCTTGCTTATTTAACTGAGCAACACTCCGACAGCAAGAGCGTGACTCAGAGGAGGAGGGGGCAGGAAAGGATTGCTTCAAAGGAAAGAGTTAAATAAGGCCAGCTGAAAAGAAGCCAGGAAAGCCAACATCAGGGGTGAAACCTTCAGGGATGTGGGAGGGGAGACAGGAGAGAAGTTAAACACAGAACAGCAGGGCGAGCAGGAGGCACACAATGGCTAGGACTAATTTGTGGCTGAATCCAGCAACATGTGGAGGAATTCCTTGGAGCTCAGGGGCAGAACCTTGTTTTCATCTTGGACACAATGTGTGCAGCTGTTTCACTTACGCATGGATCTCCCTGTCTCTCTAACAGAAATAGCCTGCTGACAAAATTCATCCTTAAGCCACAACTTTTCATGTTTATCTTCAGCCCACTAAAGGGCAATGTTTTAACCATGAGCTCCTGAGAAACTCATGCCTAGCTTCGAGTGGGAGCCTTGCTGGCTCTGCAGCACATTCCTACAGTACATGGGTTCCCAGGGACCCCAAATAAAGCCCCAGCTGTTAGTTCTGGCTCTTAGGTGGGAAGGGCCATGGAAAGGAGCAAAAGTAATCAGGGGATAATTGCTTGCACAGGCTGAGGACTATCAGGCAGCAGATGGGAGTCTGAGTGCTGTGTGGGATGGTTCTTGGTTTACATTTGTTGAAATAGCTCTCAGTTTCTCTGTTTCGATATATTTGGTTCAGACTTTGCTGAAAGTCTGGCTATGAGGTTCTTACTTTACAGATGCAAGGGCAGAGGTGAAAGGATGTTTCTGAAATCCATGCATTGCGTGAGTGGCAGAGGCAGGATGAAAATGCAGAGACCTCCCTGTCTTCTCTTCTTTAGCAGCTGGGTTTTAGTAGAGGAGGCCAAACCATTGCTTTTCCTCTTGTTAGAGGTGAAACCCAGTGGCATTTGAATTCTGTCTGCTTTAAAAAAACAGAGATGTCCTGCCTGAATTCTAACAGGAAGATTTTTCTTTCTTTGATATTTTCACTGGGGTTGGAGCACACAGCGAGGGCCTGCTGCTCTGCCCTGCAGGATGGGTCCAGCACAGAAGCCTCCTTCCATCTTCCCATTTGGCATCTTCCCTGTGGTCATGGACCTCCCTGTCCTTGTCATCACTTCACAGAAGCAAGGTAAGCACCTCATGGCTTTTTCTCAACAAAACTAGTGTTGCGGTTTAGCTACCCTGAATGACTGGGAGTGAGGAGGAGGGTAAGGGGAGCTCTTTGCTGGGAAGGGCTGAGCATCTATTATTCATTGGTTTTCCCTTTCTTTAACCTTTGGTTTCTGTTTAAACATAGATGACTTTTATCTCTGCCATAGCAGACATGGAGCTTTCTGGGAGAAATCTGCTTGGCCTTTTGGGAACAGATTTCTACTGCTAGGAAACAAAATAATTAAAGACTTCCTGCCCCCCTCCCCCCCCTCCCGTTTTCAACATTGTTGTGCTAGATTTTGTTTGTTTGATGTTTCAGTAGCTAATGGGCTTCTTGCTGTTTTCTCTGAGACACAGTTGCTGTTTATCTCTACTTTGGTCAGATTCTCATCAGGAGGTAGGGTCCTTTTTTTTTTTTCTTCTAACACCTCCCACCCCCCCAAGTCTCAGCACAGATTGCTTAGGCAAGATGAGAGTGATGCTGCTTGTGGAGCCATGTAACTCTGCTAAAATACTGGTTTTTACCCATTTTTGGAGATCTGCTGGTCTGTACAAGCACCAGCCTGGCAGACTGAATTTTCACGTAAGACAGTGATGTAAAGATGCATTAAGAAAGCAAAATGCCTCGCTCATATGTGCTTTGATAAGGGAATGAAGCAGAGGAGGAATAAACCAGGGTAGGACATCATTTTGGGGTACCTGGTTTTAATATTTTTGTTTATTTCCTGTCAAGCTATGTTTCTGCTGTTGGTTTTTTTTTTAAAAAAAACAAACTAAAGTGTCTTTGAAAGGAAATGCAACTACAATTCTTCCAAAGGGTTAACCTTTGCTTTTTAAGGATCCGTATTTGTCCTCCCAAAGCTGAGCTCCCCTCTTCTTTCCTATGTTTAATTAATGAGAAGGAGTTGTGTGGCTAAAAAAAACCCTTTCCAGCCATGATCAAAGCATAAAAAATGACACAAATGTATTGAGGAGTTCTAGCTCATTTACTGCCTCTGGGCTGGATGCTTGCTGGGGGTGAGATGGGGACCTCTGGGCTGCAGGTAACTCCCAGTGCGTGGGCAAAGAAACCAGTTGTGGGACGGGAATGTTCTTGGGGTTTCCCATTGTGTGTGGTTACTTGGGGCGAGGAAAGGGGTGCCAGACATCCCCTAGCAGCTGGCCTGCCTAGGGGAATGGGGCAACTCAATGTCCAGTCTCATCCCCAGCCTCTGCAGTCCCTCCTTCAGGTGAGCTGTTGCCAGCTCTATTGACCAGGGCTGCCCTATGTCTCTGCAGGGCTGGAGCTTAGAAGATGCATGGCTAAATATGAATCATTTTTTGGCATATGCCTTCATTTGTATGCTCCACATACCAGTCTCTTCCTAGAGATACCATGTCAGGTAGCTACTAGTATCTGTAGACTCCCTTCTTTTTTGCTTTTTTCTTTCTTTTTAAATGGTGGAATTTAAAATGAGCAATTAATTGTGCTGCTGCCTCTCACCCTCCAAGCCAATGTTTCTTCCCAGTTGTCTTGGAGAATCTTTGTGTGAGTTGCACGGTTTGCAGTGAGCTGGAAGCTTGCCTTGAGAGAGCTGCTGCTTCTTTCTTACTGTGACAGCATGGGACCCTGGCGGTCAGAGGGGTCTGAAATGCTGTGATTAATTTAATGTGGGAACCCAGGAAGCATTCTTTGCCCACCTTGTTTTAGATGTGGGGCACAATGGTGTTGAGACAATTCCTTGCAGTACTCATGAAAGGAGAACATGTTTCCAATCACATTAGTTAAAAAAATAACCAGAAAATGGGGGGATGTGAGGGGGTGGAACAGGGAAAAATACTTCATAATTCATTGCACAGTGCAAGATGTGAAAAAAAGGCTTTTGTCTGGCTGAAATGTCTATGACCAATAGTGGTTGGATCTGTCATGTTATAGCATGACCTTTTTAGTCCTCTCCCTTCATAGAGATACAACGGAAATGGCTATTCAGGACAGTTCCACCAACTGCTAACCAGGGAAAGCACAAGAAGTCATGCAGAAGCTGCAGGGATCTGGGGAACAGGGCTCACATTAGCCCTGGACACCCCTCCCCATGGGGCAGACAGGGAGGCGAGTGCATTGTGAACTACATGATGTTGCTGCCTGTCCCTGTGGACAGGAGGGCTCCCTTCTCCCTCTGTTCCTTGCAGAGGTTTTAAAAGACTGGAGGCGGAACTGTGGTTGTCAGATTTCTTGAAATAATAGGGTGCCTGAGTGACCTGGGAGATGGGGATACTCACTACTTGTCTGTTTGTAAGTAAAGATCTACCTTGCCAGTATATCTGCAGGGGCAAAGCTTGTGTTTTATCATCCTCTAAAATATCAGGAGTATTGTAAAAATTGGTTTGGACACCCCATGAGAGACTACCTGAGTACTTGCTTGTGGTGAAACCGTAGCTTATGCTCTGATTACCATACTCTGCCAGTATTTTGCAATTTGTGGTTCATGGAAAGACAGTGGTCTGTAAAGGTATCGGAAGGTGGTCTGTGGACTGTGGCTGAGGAAGGAAAAAAAAAGATCAAAAGCTTTTGCATGCTCCATCACCCACACAAGGAAGCAAACAAAACAGGAGGAAAATGAATGTCCATCTAATTAAAGCTTAAGCTATTTTTCGTTTGGTTATGGCGTTGTGGCAATACTGTAAAAGAACAAAGATGGATCCCCCCATCCCCCTAAGAAGGTTAGGTGGTCACTGGATTCAAGAGATAAGAAATGGTGCTCTAAAGCATCTCTTTGCTACTGTATGTTCCTGTGACTGTGAGCAGGCCTGGTGCAGGCCGTGCCTGCTGGCTGCTGTTTTTGTGCAATGGCCTCTAGGTGTGATGGGAACTGTCATCTTAGCCCCCTGCGGAGTCATGAGGTGTTTTCAGGGGGAGAAGTAGGAATCAGCCTAGTGCTTGCCCACCCTTGGGCTCACCGTAAGGTATTATAACTGGGCAAGAGTTTCCTTGGGTAACACAGACTATGTTTGTGTCTAGATCTGCTCGCTCTTTGTAGAAGGAGCTGGTTAACCCCCAAAGGCAGATATTTCCCAGGGTTGTCCAACCCAGGGTTCTCCTTCCTTTTCGGCTCCCAAGCAGGAAAATAACTCTTAAGAGCCATGGCCCATTCTGCTGTAAATTACCCCTTGCTTCTGCTCCTGGTTCCCTTCAACATCTAAGCCCTGTTCAGCTCCCTCTTGTGCCCCTCACAAGTCCTTTCTGTTGCCCACCTTGGGAGGATCTACTGCCCTTTCTCCATGGCAGTAACAACTGCTGGAGCCTGGGCACCTCAGGCTCCAGGGGAAGCCCCTTGCAGAGGACTGTCCCTGGTACAAATGCTCTTGCTCTGTGCTCAGCCTGGCTTCACATGTAAGCACTGCTCTAATGGGGCAGGAGTTGGCAGGTGGATCAGACAGCACTTCCTACCTTCCTGTTGTTCTCCTGGTGTGGTCTGCTGGTGGTGTAGCTGTTGTTCATCCAGGGAGTGAATGTTAAACATGTAGTGTTGCCCTTTCAGAATGGTGGTAACATCTTCCCTTGCTCTGGTCCCTGAAACGAAGGCTTCACCCTAAGTGGAGAGGACCTCTTTCCCACAGCTGGAGAGCTGAAGCTACCTCTGGAGTCACAGGAATGGGCAACCTTTCACCACAGAAGCAGCTCCAGCACTGAGGCAATACAACATCAGGACCAGAGCTAGCTGTGGCCTCAGGGATGCTGATCTTGTGCCAACTCCTGGGGTGTCAGTGCTGGGATGCATCAGCAAGCATGCCTTGGACTTGTACCAAGGTGAAAGAAAAAGACTCCAAATTGCAGCTTGTCCATAGCTATGATCTTGTCCTTGTCAGGCAGCTGCCAGTTCTCTGTCTGTTCCTGATTAATCCTCTCCTGGGGGGATGCTGACCAGCACATCCCAAAGTGGGATGCGAGGAGGAAGGGCATAAATCAGATACTGAGGCAATCTTACTCTCTAATTTTTAACCCATGTTGGCACCCTAATCCAAACAGAAAGGCAGCAGGTGATTGGACAGGGATCAGTAGACCTGACTTAGTGCTGCACAGAAGAGAACCAGTATAAATGTGGGCAAATGGACATAATCACAGAAATAGCTGAGCTCTGATGAGGGGTAGGCTCTTTCCTGAGATCTTCTTGCAGGATTGGTGGCCAGTTCTCTTCCCTTCTTACTCCTGCCTGCCCGTTCCCTCAGCTCTGCAATAAGCTTTGTCACTGCTGAATGTCTCCACCTCTCGCAGTCATTAGAACAGGATCTGGGCTGTCACCAATGCATGTGGAGGTTTTCCCTTCAGAGGCAGGGAATTGAAATCTTCATCTAACATTTGGGAGAAACCAAGGGACAAAAGCCACATCTGCTAAAAGCAACCTTGTCAGTCTGATGGCAAACATTACCATCTCCAGATGCATGTCAGACATGAGGAGCACTCAGCTTTGCAAATATGTCTCCAGGCGCTCATTGTCGAGTGCACAGAACAACAGGAAGGCCAGGTTAGCGTCCCCATCTGCAAACGATAATTTGAGTGACTTACTAAGCATGACATGTTGGTCTGGCCCACACCCCTGTGCTCAGGTCCTCCTGGATCACAGTCCAGGCCTGTAGTGGTGGGACTGTCCTCTTCTTCCTGTGTTGGTTGCAACAAGCTTCATGGGATGCCAGGGACTGTCTCTTTGCTCATAGCTGGGGGAGCAGCAATTCCTGCCTGTGCTCAGGACAGGGCATGGTCCTCAGGCCACGAGGGAGCTGGCACAGGCACCGGGGGGCAGCAGCTGCACAGGCACCCCCAACCTCAGCAGCATTTTCACCATCTTCCCTGTCACCAGCTGTCCCCATTTCTTCCACTGCTGGTTCTGGGTCTGGTTCAGACTTCTTTGCAGTCTTTCCTTGTCCCACATCTGCATGAGCCTTCTGGTGCAGAGAAGCAAGGTTTGGGGCCAAACCCCACCATCCTCCCCATGGCCCTCACGGAGCCACCTCCGCCATTCCTGGGATCTTTGCTTCCCAAGCACCTCCAAGGTGCTCCCAGCCCCAATGGGCTTGGGGAGCTCCACCAGTGTCCGACCAGTCCTTTGGAGAGTTTCAGCTGCATATGTGTGGAGACTTTTTGTCTGAGGGGTGAGGCTAAATCTAGGCCATGGTAAAACCCCTGAACAGCAGCTCTGGCACCAGCTGCTCTGATGAGCTGATGCACTCATTTCTGAGCTGAGCTACTCACTGATGTAGAGGCAGCCCCTGTGCGTGTGTGTCGGGCAGGCAAACAGGTGCCAAGAGCGCATCTGGGGGGGAATTCTTGCTGGTGCCATGTGAGGTTGGAGGAACGCTTGGGTTTTCCCCTTTCCTTCTATAAATGTTTTTTGTGAAAACAGGTTTCTTAACTCAGGTTACAACAGCGAGGGCTAAATGAGCTTCACTGTAAGTAGGAAGCTACCTGTGACACATGAACTGGAAGAAAATCTTGGCTAGGTTAGATAGGAGATGACCCTCAGGAATGCAGCCTGTCCTCACAAATTATGTTAAAGGACTTCTCCTGGCCACACTCAAACCTGTGTCAGATGTCTGGTGGGATGTCTGCTCTCCTGCAGCAGGGCAAGGGCTTTCCCAGGGCTGCTGGGGAAGGAAGTGCAATCACTGCTATTAAAACCTCATTCTCTGCCGTAGAAAGCATTGGCACTCTTGCTTTTGGGTAAGGTGCTTGGTCTGAGCCTGGCTTCCCAGAGAGCTGCCTCCCTCATGGCTGAGGACAGGGGAGGCATTTTGCCAGGCTCTCCTGCAGCTTGGTGTGGGTGAGGGAGTCCAGGACATGGGGAGTCCTGTTCCCACTGCTGGTGGGAGCACAGGAGTGCTCACTTGCTTGCTCCTCACTCCAGCCAGCTGTGTTTAATTTTAGAAACACAGTGCTATCTTGGGGCATCTTTTTCCATGGAATGCAAGTCTTTAAGTAAATAAATAACATCTTTGTGGAGATGGAATGACGGCCCATAACCGCACTGCAAAACACGCACCGAGCGAGTCGAGCCCCATTTCCCTTGCATGTGGAACTACTTTGTACAGATACAGTGGCTGCACTGCCTCCCTCCCCTCCTTCAGCCCCCTCCAGAGCTGGCCACGTGCATTGATTAAAAAGAAATAAAAACACCTTGAAATACCAGCCTTGGAGAAGTGGAAATGAAACCCCCTCCAGCTGCTGGGGTTCAGCTGGAGTTCTCTGGCATAGGTTTGCAAAAGCTATGGTTTACTGGTGATGGGCTAACTGTTACTGGCCATGCCTTTGCTGAGACATCCCAAAGGGATGTGCACTAAGGCATCCTCAGTGAGCTGGGAGGGAAATAGCAGGCTATAAAGATGAATGCAAGAAACTTGTGTTTAAATACCCCTCCTAGTGTGTCTGGCCAAGAGCCTTTTGTGTGCAGTTGTGTTACTGATGGCTGAATGTCCTGGGTGTGTCCCTGAAAGAGTGTTTGCTGGCTGGAAAATCCTGTTAAAGCCATTTTACCAGAGCAAAAGCCCGTTTTCACTACTCAGGTCCAGCAGCTCTGTGGTGCCTGCGTGGCATCTGTTGCATAAGCTGCTTGTAATCCTGTCCCTCTGAGTCAGCAAGGTGAGGTCTTCTAAAGTTCCCAGTCCGAGCAAGACCTTACCACGGTGGCCTTCTGACGTAGGGACTTCAGAGATACACCTAAATCTGCAAGATGGAACAAATGTTGCCAAAATCACCCAGATTGGTGGCTACTCACTTTGCTCCACTCCCGCTGCACGTTTCTGCTGCTGCTGGGACAAGATGGTGGCCGAGATGACAGGACACTGTACTTATAAGGAAATCTGGTCAGGAGCACCCATCTTGGGTGCATTAGGAGTTGGGAGCAGCGCATCTGGGTGCCTCCTCAAAGCCAAAGGGGTGGCTAGACTTTGCCTAATCGTGGAGGTATGAGTGAGCTCTGGCAATGGTCTTTGTAGAAAGCAGGCTTGAAATCAGTGTCTGTGGCTTGGAAAAAGCATCATGTAGCATCCTGGTGCCACATGCAGACAGGATGCTTGAAGAGGTTTTGCTCTGGTCTTGCTGTCATAAGAAGACAAGATTATCTTGTCCTTTTTCCTATAGCCCCTGGCAGGAGTGTTTCCATGCAATACTGTGATAGTTTTGTGTTTGTTCACGGCTGGTTGTAGTATTTGGATTCACTGCAGGGCCTGGGGATTGCCAGCTGCCCCTCGGCCTTGCTGGTGGCTTCCCTTCCCTGCACGCTGTGAGAGCAGGAGGATTTTCCATGTGGTGTGCTTCTCCCTGCTCCTTCTCTGCAAACTACCTGGATGAGCCATCTCCTCTCCTTCTTGGCCTCAGCTTGCTGCTTCCACTGATACCACAGGTCTGGAGGGAATTTTATTTTATTTTTTGTAAACCCAAGTGAAGGCCCTCTCCTGTGGGGCCGGGCAAGCTCTGCCCATGTTCTCTATAAGCCCAGGATCAGGGCGGCCCTGGCAGCAGCTTGTCTTTTCCACTGATCCCAATTAAGATTTAGTTTTGGCAGGATGGAGCCTTTCAAGCTGCCAGCTGCAATAGGAGAATTGAGGCTTCAGGGGCAGCAAAAATTATTCCCTTCTCTCATCTCAGTTCATTTCTTGGATCTGGGCTGAGGATGGCCCCAGGAGTTGATCTGCAGAAGCCAAATGAGCCACACAGAGCTAAAACATTTCCATTCAGTGTCAGGCCCAGGGTGGGGAAGCACAGCTCTCCAAAGTGTGGAGACTGTGGGTGGCAGCTGGGGAGGCAGCAGGAGGGGAGGGGATGGGAGGGTGCAGCTCCACGCACTGCCTTGAGACAGCAGCAATTCCAGCCTCACTGGAACTCTGCATGTGGGGAGGCTCGAGTGCCGAAATGACCCTGTTAATGAAATGGGAGTTCGTTAAGGCCTTGGCAAGTGGCAGTAACGCCAGGTCAGAGCTGTGCAGCTGAAACCCCTCTCTCCCAGCCCTGCAGAAGCAGATGCTACAGGCCAGGTCTCTGCCTGCTGTGATGCTGCACAGTTCTGTTGATGTTGATGGAGATTTGCCACAGCGTGCACCAGCTGCTAACTGGTCTAAGGCACTACTAGTGGAGCAGCTGTATATCTGATGGCATGTGTTATTTTCCAAGCATAATATTAACACAACAGTTGCCTGACCCTCCCGCTGTCTCCTCCTCTTCCTCCCCTGCCTCCTGTCACACTGCAGCCAAGCTGCCCTTGACATTGCAACTAGAAACTCTGCTTTAGCTGGCCTTGTGTCCTTTCAGCTGTGCACCCTGGAAGTATCATGGGTATAGAAGAGAGTGTTTCTGTTGCATTTATTTTTAAGACTAAATCCATGCAGGAACAGCTTAGTAGTACTGAGAGTTTCTGGTTTTGAGCAAGCTCTCCAGAATTTGAGGATGAGCTTTATGCCCTCTCTGTTGATGGAGCTATTGATGAGGCAATTGTCTCTGTAATACTGTTGCTAATTTGGGGTTCTGGAAGCAACCCTTAAGCAATAATGAGGTGTGAAGCTTTGCTCCATGGAACAAGTGTTGTGTGGATGGCACCTTGGAGAGCCACAGACACTAGGCAGCTTGCCTGATGGCCATGGCCATGCCATTGCAGTCGGGTTGTGCAGATGAAGCTGAGCAATGCCTGGTTTGTCATGCAGCTCTGCTCAGAGCAAAGCTCAGCAGTGTCTTGGGGCACTCACCCCTTCCTGTGAACTTGCACTTTGCTCCCCAAAGGAGCAAATAGGATGAGTACAAAAATAGACATGCTGAACTGAATGTTTCTAAACATGGCGCTGGCAGTGTGGAGGGACAGGGGAAGGTAGAGATAGCTGGATCTGTGTCTCAGCTACCACTGTTCAAGCTTGTTGTGACCAAAATTAGAATCTGCTCTTATGACAGGGTGCACTGAGCTCACCCAAAGCCCTTCAGGCCCAGCCTGTGAAAAAAGGATTTGGCCGCTCCACCCTGTGCCTTTCTGGGGAGCGTGCCAGACATGTCAGGGGTTTGCCTTCCATTGTCACAGCTTTGCAGTGCTCCTTAGATCCACAGGTTTTGAGACCTAAATTGAGGCTTTAACCTGAAGTTTCAAAAAACTGAAAGCCTAGTCAGCCCACTGCAACTAGCAACTCCTCTGTTTTTAGGTTCCCTGAAATGCTAAGCTTCTCCTGGAGCAAGGCTCTAGTAAGTGGAGGGAAGTGAACTGTGTTTCCATTTAACTAATTAGCAGTCCTGTGTCCTGGCCAAAGCACACACAGTGTTACAGCCATTTTTAAGCTGTTACATGCCTGCATTACTACGGCTGAGGCAGCCAGAAGGAGCCACAAACTAGCAAAGGGCCAAGGAAGGGGTGGGATGAAGGGCCAGATTCTGTTCAGTCAAATCCCACGTAAAGCTGAGTAACGTCAGCAACTTAGAGAATTACCGCAGGTCACCAGGGGCTTAGAATAGCTAAAAATTTCATTCCCCTTTTTAGTGTGCAGCTGCTGTTGCTTTTAGAGTCTGGTTTTGAGTCATTCCCATCAGAAGCAGAGGTCCCTTCCTAAGGTATTTCAAGCTTTGTCTTCCCCACTATTCTTCCCTCAGCATTTTGAGAGCACTGCTCTCTGACATAGATTTAATCTCTTTAAGACTACTTAGTGACCAGCTTCTGCTGGCTTCTCCTTTACATGCCGCATCCATTTTTTTTCCAGGGCAGTCTGAGGGTAGGGCAAGTAGCCTCGGGATGTGGCCATGAAGTAGACAGGCCAAAACTGCCACAAAAGAGGCAGGCTGGATGAGCAGTGAACGACAGTAAGATACAAATGGGACATTAGCTGGGGCAAGTGAGAGTTTCCAGCAGGCAAAAGCTATACTGCACATGCATTGTGAGGGCTGCCATGATCTGCAATATTTGCATTCATGTTGTGTTTGGCACGCAGTGTTAGAGGTGCGATTTGTGCTCTTATGGCACCCTTCAGGAGGAGGTGGTGGGCTTGGTGCTTTACACTGTTTCTTTTGGTTAAATCTTCAAAAACCTGGTTCCAAATTAGGAAGCAGCTCCTAGAAAAAGGATGTAAAGCTTTGTGCTATTGTCCCAGGATCAGCAGCATTTGGAGGCTGTACCTGGAGAGAGAGAGACCCTCTGGCAGTACAGCTGCTGTCTCTGCCCTCTTGCAGAGCAATTGCACTGCACTGTGGCTGGTTACAGTGAACAGCTCAACTGACTAAATGTCCTCAGGTAGGAACAGACCTTCTTGATAGTAGAAGAGGTGAGAGCTTTCCTGGAAGCTCAGATGGATCAGAAGAGGAATTTTCCTTAGACTTATTCCTGATTCAGGAGGGATGGACTTCTATACAGGCACTTTCCTGGACCTCAGTTTCAGTGCACGGTTGCTCAGACTAAGAGGGAGAGCTCTGGAGGCTGCAGTTCCTTATGCTACTCTGCAACACAAAGCAGTACTGTTACATGCAGCCACTGACTCACAACAGGTGCATGGGAGAAGCTGGGATAATGATGAGAGATGATCAATTATAATGCTAAACCTACAGGATTATTTAGTTTAAGAACAGCCAGATGGAGATGAGTTTCACTCAACAAAAAAAAGAAATGGTAGATTCCTTATAGTAATAAGTTACTGTGACTGATCCTTTGCTAATTGGTGACTACTCATTGCAACTCAAAGTCTGTCTTGTTGCTTGTCCTGAGTTAACTATTCATAGAAGCTCATGGATTAAAACATAGATGTTCCTTTGAATGAATAAAAAGGGTATTCAGAGTAATGCAAAACATATGCCATTACAACTAGTATTTATTAAAAATGCAATGGACAAAAAAAAAGCAAGCCTCCAAAAAGCAGTCAGTTTATCAACATATATTACACCATTGCGCACCCAGCACCAGTGAAACATACAGTCCTATCAGCTCATTTCTCTTGCAAAATGTTCTGTTGACTCATGCTTTGTTCATTATCTATAAATGTGCATTAATTATTTCAAGACTTAATAATGTAACATGAACATAAAATGGCACCAAAGTCTGTTGCCCAAAGCTTCGAGCCACTCTCAACCCAAGAAAGTAGTGAAATGTGCGTAAGTAGCAAGAGGTGCACGGTAGTTATGCATGTGCTCTGTAGTCCTTTGTGTGAGTCTTACAGCATGATGGCAAACTTCTCAGAAGCCAAAGAATCATATGCCTCAAAGCATCACTTTATTATTACTGTCTAGTTTCCTCTTAGTTTTCAAAACTATCTAGAGGCTGGGTGAGGGCAGGGTGTGTTGTGCGAGGTAGGGGGAGTTAAGTGCTTGTGTAAATCAGTTAACTTAGCAGGTTACACATGTGCTTACTTCTCTTGACAATTTGTTTCCATGCCGAGCTAGGGAAACTTTTGTGCTATGGACACAGCAGCTCCACAGATGAACATGGTCTCCTGTATTTGCAGGGTCGGGGGGGGATTGTTGGTGCTTAGTATGACAGTGCTAGGTACACTCTTGGGAAGGAGCAGGAGTGCCCTTACTATTATCTTAAAGACAGATCAGTGATATCAAGGGAATAAGGACTAGAACACTGAATGTAGGGGTACAAATGTTTATGGAGTTTGGGCACCAAGCTTTCCAGGCTCCTTCTTCCTTTCAGCTTGTCCTGGGTTCAGCTGGGATAGAGTTAATTTTCACAGGAACCTGGGGGGGCACAGCTGGGACAGCTGACCTGAACTAGCCAAGGAGCTATTCCATACCATGTGACATCATGCCCAGTATATAAATGGGGAGCAAGCTGGGGGGGCTCTCTCAGCTTTCAGTGGGGGAAGTGGCGGAGCATCAGGTTCCAGGTGGTGAGCAGTTGCACTGTGCATCACTTGTTTTGTATATTCTTTTATTAGTACCGTTGTTGTTGTTGTAACTTTTTTTTGTGTTGTCCCAGTAAATTGTCCTTATCTCAACCCTCGAGGTTCTGGTTTTTGTTTTTGTTTTTTTTTTCTTTTCCCCTTTCTGATTCTCCTCCCCATCCCACCAGAGGGGGGGCAGGGGGAGTGAGTGAGTGGCTGCGTGGTCCTTTGTTACTGGCTGGGCTGAAACCATGACACAGCTGTAGCTGCTAGGTGTGTCATTGCATGTGCTTTATCTCACAGTGCCAATGAATAAAGAAACAAAATCACCTGCAATGGAAAAAGTGCCTTCTGTGGTAGCTAGTGTATGAGATTTGTAGTAAAATCTATTGCCTCCTCATCTTAGGCCTGTGCTTACTTTAAGTGAGCAGGATGTGCATGACAGTGTGGTGTGTACTTCATTGATGCTCACAATAATTTAACCTTATTTCATGAGAAGCAGCTACTTGCAAAGCTTAAGATGCTTTTTCAGTAGCCTCTGACATTATTAGAGCTGTCTTCAACTCTGTGCGTATGGAGAGGGAGCACCCTGAATCATATGCAACTTCACATTAGCCATAAGCAGTAGAAAACAAGTAAACCAAAGTTGAAAACACCCTGTTTAGAGCATTTAAATTAACATTTGAAAAGCATCCATCAATATTAACAACGTTGTGTAATTTCTTATCTAGGATAGTCAATTATCAAAGCTATTTAATGCTATGTGACAGTGGCCACTGGAACACTTAAGTGCTCTGAGGCCAGAAGACTTCATGAAAGCAAATTAGAGAAACATGCAGGAAAACACTCTGGCTGATGCAACACAAACTACCTTACTTGTCCAAGTGGCTACTAGTCTTAAAGTTTGTTTTATCTGTCAGGACTATGCAGGTTGCTGGGAGCTGCACTGTAGGACTAAAAAATTGGGAGTCTTCTGGGGCTTGGTGTGACATTTCTAAAGTCAGGGAGAGCTGACACCTATTTCTGTGCATGGCATAATTAAGCCCTTAAGCATGCAGACACAGGGCCTCAATGTATTTGAGTGCTAAGGTCAAAATGCTGGAACATGCTTATAACGTTGTAAAAGGTATCTTTCAGATCAGCAAAATAATTCTTCCAAACCCAGAAATCTTCTGTTTCTACATCATGTTTTACAGAGCACTCAAGGCAGACAACTGGTCAGCTGCCATCTTTTTTTTTTTTTTTTTTTTCTTCTGAAACTGAGATGTGTATATTTCCCACTTGCAGGCAAGGGAAGCAGTAGCAATGCAAAGGGATGGGAGGTGACCCTGACTGTTTGACAGTTATAATCTCTGCTGTATGGTAAGGTTCCCAAGCTGTGTTCTTCTCGCTGTCACCTTCTAAATTCAACTAAGGAGGTTGGGAGACAAATGGACAAACACAGTTCTGAAATCTTAATTCTTGACTTAAAAAGAATTGCCAAATAATAGCACTTTCAGCATTTGCTTCATTTCCAGAGCTCACAGTTGCATGGTGTGATGGATGACAGCAGCTGTGAATATTTCACAGCAAGAAGGAAAAAAACCCAAACCCAACACCTCTGTGGTATACCTAGGAATCTTTGCTCAAGCTCATGGTGAGAACATTGAAAGGAAGGTACTGGCAGAGTGGAGAAGTCTGTCCTCTAAAAAAACACACATGGTTATCAACAGGGATAAGTGGCTCCACTGTTCACCCAGCAGTAAGCTGACACGGTAAGGCAAAACTGGAGTTGTAGGGTTGTTAGATAGTATACCTGCTGAGGTTTCCAAGCCTACCAGCTGAGCAAAAGTAGTTCTGTAAGAGGCTGCACATGAACAGTGGTCACCTGGAGGGCTGGAGGTGTCTGGATATGATCTAGACCCTTGAGAAGTCTCCCCTCTGCCCACCTGTCTTACTAAGCAACTTCACCTCTTCGATCACAATTTCATGAGTAACTGCTTTGCACATGTCGTACACAGTCAGGGCAGCCAGGCTGGCAGCTGTTAGAGCTTCCATCTCCACACCTGTCCTCCCCCAGGTCTGACAGGAGCTTCGAATCACCACTGCATATCTGGCCTCATCCAGGCTCAGGGACACCTCAACATGGTTGAGGGGGATGTTGTGACACAATGGGATCAACTGGCTGGTCAGCTTGGCTCCCTGAATTCCTGCAATCTGGGCTACTGCCAGCACATCCCCTTTCTTCACCTGGTTCTGCCTCACCATCCCAAATGCCTTCTGACCCAGGCAGACCACAGCACCAGCAACAGCACTTCTTCTTGAATCTGGCTTCCCTCCAACATCAACCATTGTGGCCCGTCCTTCCTCATCAGTGTGAGTCAAGCTGTGAGAGGCACGAGGTACCTTGGTGCAAGATCTCCAATCCCTGGTACAGAATTCAGATCTTGGACTTGCCTCTTTGGACTGATAGTCCACAGAAACTTGGCCAACAGAAGAAGCCTCAAGGCACTTTGTGTCAAACGTGGAGCTTGGGTCCTTCTGGAAGACACAGCAGCCTCTGAGCTGGGTTTGTAGAATTCCTGTCATTATGTGCCACTGTTGCTCTGGGTGAGATCCCGGTAGGAAAGGTTGTCCTGTAAGCTTATTTTTCATAAATGCTTTTCCCATTTGTTTGGGTAAACTTGTTCTCAAAGTCAGCCAATGGCTAAATGTGTGGCCCCACTGTTTTGAATTTGCCGGGAACTGCAGGGCATCTTGGCATAGTGGGAATGACATCAACACAGGCTCTAGGGGAAAAAAATGAAAAAGTAATATGAGAATACATATTACTAACTGGAAAGCTAAGCTAAGTCTGCAGTAGCTGAGAACCCTGTCACAGCACTGCTTGGGACTTTCTGTATTGCAAAAACCTCAATAAGCCTGCAAAACATCCACTTTTCTCTTCAAGCTCTTTCTCTTCTCTCTCATCAGTTCCCTGCATTTGCTGGTTTGTTATTACGAAACCCAAGACTCAAAACACTTATTTCAAGGTCCCTGACAAGAAGAAACAACTTGCTTTCAAAAAGTATCCACACTTACTGAGAAACAGCAGCCAAGAAAGCTTATAGGAACATCAGTTCTGAAGAAAAGCAAGTCACAGCATCTCACCATCCATTTGAGACTGTCCCAGCACCAGTTTTCTTTTGAAAGCCTGGCCAGGGTTAATAGGAAATTCTTGCACTCAGATTCTCAACTCTGCCTTTCCAAGCACCTTCCTCCCAGCACAGGCAGCTGCGCTTCCTTTCATCTCCTTCTTCAGGGAAGCCAGCACTTGAGAACAGCGGGGACCAGAAGCACTGCAACTGCACTGTCTACAAGCTCAGAGGGTGGCTCTGTGATGGGAACCTCACTTATTACTACCAGCTCTTACCACGTTAATGACAGCTGAAGTTTAAGCACTGGAAAAACCACGCTCCCCTCACTGACAGATTTTAAATCTACTCAGAAGTATGTTCCAAGTCAAGCTGGCAGGGGTCCCAGCTGGCAGAGAGGTAGTAAGCCCTCCTTGCCCCTTTTCACCATTTAATCCCTTGGTTTTGGCATTTACTCTGGACTAAATGCCAAGTGTCAATACAGAAGGAGTCTTTTTCACATAAAAGAAGTGATTTGTTTTGTAAGTAAAGAGAAAGCAGTATAGTGGTAAGTGGCTAAGCCCTAATTTAATAGTCTCATTGATAAGCATGTTTCTCCTTTTCTGGAGCTCCTGCTCTCTTTGCTCCAAGAAACTTGGAATTGGATTTTGCTCAATAACTTCCTTTGGCAGCTCCCTTACTCCTGAGTTTTCAGACTGCTTGCAGGTGAATCAAAGCAGCTTCCTGGCCCCGCTGCACCTTGCTGAGCTACCTCTGCTGGCCTGACCTACAGGTATCACCTTGGACTGTCCACATGACAATAACAGACGCAGTGTGGACAACCCATTGGTTGTGGCCCCCACCCTATTTTTTTTAGAAACAAACCAACCAATCTCTTCCTTGTTAGGCCCAGCCTCTGCTACGTTAGGCCCAGCCTCTGCTACAACAAAACCAATGCACCTAATGCCTTTTTTATCTAGCGTATCCTCCAAACATTGATCTGAAAGTGCCCGTTACTGAAGCTTAAATCAACCATAGATTTAATTATTTTTTTTTTTTAATCACTGCAATAATCTAAATTCAGGCAAAGGCCCTTTTTGATCTACAGCTGATGGCCTATCTGCTAAAATTAAGATTCCTGCAAGTTTAGTGGTAATGCATTTACCGTCAGAGGAATGGGATTAAATGGACATAAATATTTTGAGTGCAACAGTGCTCTGCTTTAGAAGAGCAGAGAAAATTGTGCTTATTCTTCCTTTCTTTCCCTCTTTCTTTATACAGCAGGGCCTAACCCGAATATTCTTTTTAAAATCCAAGAACTCAAAAGTACTCTGTTTTTCTGGATCCCTTGATTAGTTTTAAAGCTGAACCTAAACCCCTGGCGAGGTGTCTTGTCTTCAGGAGAAGCTGGACTGCAAAGGCAGACAAGTACTTCTGCAGGGTAAACCCACATGGGTAGGAGCAGGGAAGAGAAGTACTGTTTGCTCAAGTAGAGTGGTAAGTAAAAAGACAGTAACAGACAGTAATGCATGCAAAGCATCTTTGCTTTTCCTAACAACCTACATTTTCTTCAAGTTGTACCTAGTCATCTCTATCTTCACCCAAATTGCTCACATACCTAAAAAAAAAAAAAATAGATAATGGTTTTCTACAGCACTATATATAGCACAACTGAAACCATCTGACAAACTGCATCTCCTTATATTCTATTACTGCACCTGAAGTTTAACTGTGTTAGCTTCCAACTAGCACAGTCTCAGGGTGGGGTGGGGGGGAAATAAGCCAGGAGATACTTAAATTAAGGAGGAAGCTCCCACAACTGAAGTGAACCCCTAAGAAGAACAACCTGCCAAAATGAATATTTTGATTAAGGGAAATAGGCTACAAACCATATAGCAAAGGATCAGATAACAGCAGTGCAGGGAAGAAGCCAGGTTTGGCTTACTGGGACTAGCAAAACCAATTAGTGATTTCCACAGCATTCATTAAGTTTCATTAAATTAATTCCATACACACACACCCCTACTGACTGCTTGCACGCCAGCATTATTTGAAGTTTGGGAGTAATTCAAAACACAATTAGGAAATCTCCTAATGATTCCCCATGTCTCACAGTGGAATACTCTCCACTCATCTCCAGTCTCTCCACTGATGTGGTGACTGCCAGCAGTTAATCTCAAAGGGACATGGAACAGCTGGGGGAGGACCTGGATGGGCTGTGTCTTTTACTGTATGTATGTCAATGTTACAATGTTAAAGCACTTTACAAAAGGAAATTGGATGGATCTGATCTGTAGACATCCAAAAATTGCTATGAATGCTAACTTTGGAGTGTGGGGTTCTTTCAAAAGGCAACTTGAAAAATTATCTGTCACGAGTTTAATATAGTATTTTTCATCTTAAAAAAAAAAAAAAACTAGAAAATTTTTCTTCATGCAGCAAGTCAATACACACTTTAAACAAAGGGTCCTCTTTCCCCTTTTCCTGGAACACAATGCAGCAGTGGTCAAATACAAAACAGCAAAAGCAAACTGAGACAGACAATCTTGTGCCACTGAATCCATTCACTTTAAAACTCAACATGGAAAATTATGGCCCTTTGAAGAGGGGCATCAAGTGAAAAATATTCCCCATGAAAACCTATGTTAAAAGAGCTCTGTAGATCCTATTTCCTAATAAAGGCAACAGAAGTACAAGCACTAGGGTCTTGGTTTAAAAAAAAGAGCAGTTATTATATCACCTGTAGCAAAGACCAGCAAATTAATGCATGTTACCCTCCTCTCCCCAAGAGTACCTGTTTTAAGAGCTGTGTTTTAAACTGCACAGCAGCTAACCTGCTTCAGAGCATCCAATGGGAGGATGAGAGTTTGGGTTTGAAAAGTAATGTTCATCTCTTCCACCCTTGCTGCATTTTTTTTCCTCCCCTTGTTGATAAGAAACAACAGAACAACTTCCACTTAATCTCACAATGCTAACACTTGCAAACATTTTTTAAGTCTAAGGAAGAAAAGAAGTAGATGATAGCTATCTTACAAAACAGGCATGGAGGAGGTAAAAAACCCACACACTGAAGGAGATGATGTAAAAAAATCAGTAAGAGAATCCTAGAAATGCCATATCGCTCATGAACAGAGCTTCAAGCAGAAGGGAGAGTTAGTAAACATATTCAATAGACACAAGGAAAAGAAAGGCTCCTGGTCCATAGGGCTGGTCAGATACCACCAGTTTTCATTGTTATGTTCTGAGCCTTTGCAGCAATAAGAGGACATTTCAAAAGAATAAAGCCCCAAGGTTCAGATTTTGAAGTAAAGAAGTAGTGAAGTAGGAAAACTTGCATTTCTGTCAGGTTACTGGCTTTATATATTAGAAGTGAAGTTGAATTTCTTAATCCAGGGATAAAAGTCCATTCTGCATCCTTTATGTTTATATGGCAATCTGGTCAATTTCATAAAACTCACCCCAAACTGCCTTATAAGTTACTATACTATTCTTGTTAAGTACAAAAGGGAGCAGATAGATAGGAAATAAGATAATAAAGCTTGTGATCCCTTTGGAAAATGTAATGAACTTTCAAAATTAGAAAAAACAAACAGTGCTATCAATCAGAAGACTGGATAAGGCTTGGTAGGGGCATTAAACCTTTCTTCCTCTTCCACTTCAGCATGTTAACCACAACTGCCTTTTAAGAAACCCATTTCTTTGCCTAAACCTAAGCCAGAACCAAACACAATTTAGATTTAAAAGCCCAATCCACTCTGCTCCCCCAAAGACAAAAACCAAACAAAATCATTGTATGTTTATTACGTACTGATTTGTCACCCACCAATCAGGATCATTGGCCGGTTTTTCATCTGGGAAATGTTAAACATGCCTAGAAATAAAATAAGGAACACATAAAAATCCTAGCTTTTTAGGTTTTAAGTAAGTCATGCATCTGGTTTATATATTTAGTTTTCTGCTCTTCACAGTGCAACCTGCATACTAGGAAAACCAAAGCTCAATAAAGATCGAGGGAGCTGGAGGAAGGGGAATCTAACATGGTGTTATTTAAAACCATAGCTGCCACAGTCTCCAAGCATCCAGCTGCTACTGACCTATCACACTGTAGAACCCTTTCTCAGAAAGCTTTCCATAATCTGAATTATGGTCTACCTACTACAGAACTCAAACAACTTGGGACTATCTTGTTTCTTAACAGTAGCATTTAACTGTATTAGTTCTATGGATAAACTGTTAACAGTGTTCCAGTTCAAAGAAGTCCAGTCACAGAAGGCCCCAAGGGCAACACTGGGATTAACACAAATTGGAAGAAGACAGACAATGTCAGGTAAATGCTGCTGATGCAAAATGCCTTTACTAGGGGGAAAAACACTCTTCTCCCCAGCCCCCATCTCCTTACCCCCCCTGCCGCTTTCCCAAATCAAAAATTCAGAAGTGAATAGTTTAAAAAAAAAAAAAAAAAAAGGAATCAGTCCCTCCACAATCCTGCCACCCCTTCCCTTATGTTTACAAGGCACTATTTTATCTGGGTCAGACCAATGTACTTTTGCATCTGTACACTCAGTTTTAAAAGTTTCCTTTAAATTTGTTAGTAATCTGGAAGAATCTGCAAGAGAACAAAAGGGCCAAAGTATATTTTTAGTGTAAAGGGGACTATTCCATGATCATAAAGCTAGTTCATATACAAGAGGTCAGCATTCCCAGCTGAAGCCAGATTACAAAAATATGGTTAGGTTCAGATGTGACAAATATAGTCTATATCAATATAAATTCAGAAAAGACTAATACAGCCCAAGAATGTGACTGCATCATCATGGACCTTGTGTCATGACCTTATGCAGAGCACTAGATGAGTGGCTACAAATTTCTGCATACTCAAAAAGAGATTTGTCACTTCTAGAAATGTGTTAATGCAGTAGCTGGAATGACAGCTCAATTTAGCTTTTGTACTTATTTTACAGCAAACTAATTTTAGGAAAAAAAGGGATCCAGTACAACTCCATCAATTTTTGCTTAGCTTTACACTTTGCTGTTGTTACCATGAGCAGTGGTATTTGCATCTCTTTGAAGACAAAAGTCAGTCTGAAAGACTTTTACACAGTCTGGATTCTAGCTCACATGGAAGGTTAGAAGACTCAAAACTGACAACCAGATTTTGGAGTAACTGCAGGACTGGTATCTTACCAGCTTTCTATCAGACAATACTCTTATCAGATAAGAAAACTCCTTCCTTAGTTAGTGCAGCTTCATTCAAGAAGATTTTCCTTCTTTTTTTCTCCTTGCAAGTCAAAGCATCCCACAGCAGTACCAGGACATTGTTTTTCCTAGTCACTGCTGTTATTTCTCAGGTACCATAAACATACCAGCATGCTGTTTCTTTTTTCTGCCCACTGCTGCTCCAATGATTTGAACCAACTCTTCCTCTGAGGCACCCGACCGTAGGTGATCTCTCAAGGACACTTCTGAATTCCCAAAAAGGCACACCTGCAGCCAACCCAAGGAAACAAAAGAAGAGAAAAGAGAAAGAATACAATAAATAGCTTTTACAAGTATTTCATACTAACCTCAGAGTAAAGAGTTTTGAAGAGGCTTATCCTATTGAAGAGAGAGAATGTTTATGGAGATTGTTTTCTCTATCTCTCTTCATGTACACACACAGACAGCCTAGGATGTTTATGTAACCTGAGCCCATTGGGCCTTCATGCTGCCTCGGTCATCTGACATTAGACAGCAGCACAGCTGTTGTCAATATCAGGTGACAATGCATAAGTGCCAATTTTTAACTGAAAACTTTAATCTTCCCCCAGAAACTGCCAGTTTCAAAATGGCAGGAAATGGCTCTCCCTCCCCTTTCTACAGCCATTAAGCAAAAATACAGACTGCTCTTGAAGGAGAAGAGTTGCAAGATGTTTGGTGAAACAAGACAGGATCCTTGTGGAACCCAAAAGCCAAACGCTCACAGCTGTTTGGATCCTTTTTAAATGGGAAGCCATCTGCTTGTCACATGTTTAAGATGATTTTGAATCAAAGATTAAAATAAATGTTTATATTTACTGGCCTTGCAACCATGTTTTACAACTGAAGTTAACTATGTTAGCAAATAGAGAAACCAAAAAAAGGTGATGTAACATCTCCCCAACAAGCTTGAACAAGAATACATGAAGGAGAGATAAACAGGAGTTAGCTGGTAATAATTATGTCTTTCCATCCTACTTTACATCCCAGCTACTTTTAAGGGAAGAATTTCAACACTACTTTCGCTGCATGAAAGTAAAGAGAATCCTGTTTCACTACCAACCTTTAGGCTCCCATCTGCTGTTATCCTCAGCCGATTGCAGGATCCACAGAAGTGCTCTGACATGGAGGTGATAAAGCTAATTTGTCCCTGGAAATGTGGCACCTTATAACTCTAAAGAAATGCAGAGGAGAAAAAAAGAAAAGTCAAATATAGACTCCTCATTTTTAAAGCTCCACTTGCCCAAAGACCAGAAGACATTTTAACACAGATTTTCTTCAGTTCTAAGGTCACACAAGAGGAAAAAAAGCAAAATCAGGTTTGTCAGGGGTTCCAGTCTATTCTGCCGTGTCCCTTGAAATTCACAAACTTGTTAAATGTTTGCTCTTGTAGTTATCAACTGACAGGTGATGCCAGTAGGCATGTTCTTAGGCAGCCATAAGCCATAGATTCATGTAAGCTAGAAATCCCCCATGTGACACTGCACACTCTAAAGCAATACTGTTATTTCACTGAACAACTGTTTCATCAGGCTTGTTAATGTGCAGTGACAGACAGACATAGACTGACAAAAGTTTAAAAACATGTAAATACAGGATATAAGCCTGGCATTATTTATATCTGACTAAGGCATCTAGTAAACACATTGTATTTAAAATCATTTAGGTTGGAAAAGACCTTCAAGATCATCGAGTCCAACCATCAACCATGCCCACTAAACCATGTCCTGAAGTGCCTTGTCTACGCGCTTTTTGAATACCTCCAGGGATGGTGACTCCACCGCTTCCCCGGGCAGCCTGTTCCAATGACGGACAACCCTTTCAGTAAAGAAATTTTTCCTAATATCTAACCTAAATCTCCCCTGCCGCGACTTGAGGCCATTTCCTCTCGTCCTATCTCCAGCCACCTGACAGAAGAGACCAGCACCCACCTCACTACAACACCCCTTCAGGTAGTTGTAGAGAGTGATAAGGTCTCCCCTCAGCCGCCTCTTCTCCAGACTAAACAGCCCCAGCTCCCTCAGCCGCTCCTCATAAGACTTGTGCTCCAGGCCCCTCACCAGCTTTGTTGCCCTTCTTTGGACACGCTCCAGCACCTCAATGTCTTTCCCGTAGTGAGGGGCCCAAAACTGAACACAGTACTCGAGGTGCGGCCTCACCAATGCCGAGTACAGGGGGACGACCACTTCCCTGCTCCAAATTCTAAAGATTCCAATTCTAAAGATAAAGACTATGACCAGTGTTTAATAAGAGTCAAACCACATGCAGGCAGCTTGACCAAAATCCCAGAGTTACTACAATAAGTAATTTTTACTTTGCTTGTCAAATATAAACGCTGAACTTGGGAGAATTTGGGGATTTAGGACAGAGAAAGAATGGGGGAACATTTCACATGTTCTTTGTCTAACCCCACCTTGGCTGTGCTGGAAGTTTCACAGGTCAATTTCTCCAGTTCAGGCCATCGCTGTTTAATTGTATCAAGCATTTCTTTGTAGCTCACCATCTTCTTGAAGTTCCATTTATTGCCTAGAATTAACAAAACCAGCATAACTTTAGACTGTGGATTTTATTTTTTTAATTAGCAGAGAACCACCTTTTACATTCTCCACAAATCTCAGTTTTCCCTGTACGTGTCCCAGCCCCAACTAATCCTGCTACTAATCCTACTCCAGCTTATCCAGGGAAGACAGATAAGCTGCAAAAGATACAACACAAAACTTAAGGCAGTCCTTAATTCCCAAAAAAAGCTCACCAAAACTTCCAAAGACAAGCCCACGGGGTGAATAACCACCAATCAGATTCACCTCTGTCCAAGGCACACTCCATGCCATGAAGAATCTCAAAGCAAGAGTGCTTACCATCAAAGGGCATGTATTCTATGAACCGCACATCAAGGGGCAGATCCTTTGTGAAATCCACAAAGCCCAGCAGTTCATCCTCATTGAAGCCTCGCATCACCACACAGTTTACCTGCAGGAAAAGCAGACACCTGAAATTAGTGAGCAGAGTATGACTTTCTTCCCACTTACACAAGGTTTCATAGGACTTGCAGAAGGCAATGTAGATAGAAAGAACACTTTTTTTGAAAGAAAAGATGATGAGACAAGTTGGCAGAATTGCAATGGTATAGATGATACTCCACTCCCCAGTCCTATGTTGTATGGCTTCTGTAAAAGTACCGGCAGGGTACCTTCTAAAGCACTTTTTATGGCGGATCACAGGCAAATTCCCCAGACCAGGAACTGTTCACAGCGTACTCCATAACCATAGGCTGCAGGATGACTAGCTGTGCCTTCTTCCAAAAAGAGGTTAAAACTGAGTTTTCTGCACATTTCTCACAAACAATACTTACATTGGAGCCTCAGGTCCTCTGTGCTTTATCTGAAGAACAACAGATAGCTCTGCAGTTGCTAAAACACTCCCTGTTAGCAAGGCAGACTTGTATGTCCAAGCATCATGCATCACAATTCTTAAGATCTTTCAGGAAAGCCTAAAACCTAGTTTAATTTCAAGTGTTTTTCATAGCTCCATAGCCTAAACCACTTATATATAATAGATCTTCCAAAACACTGGTGAAACTGAAGGGAATCACAGCTGTAGAACTGCAAATGGCTGAGTTAGGGTGAAGTTTCAGGTTACAGCTAAGTTGGTCTACCTGCACCCCCAAAAGGACTCCCTTTCCCTCTCTCTCACACTGGCACTCATCAGAGTCTGCTGTAAGCAGCTGAAGGCGATAAACCAGGAGAAAATTAACCTCTTTCTGCAGGGTAGTTTTCTGCCTGCTAACTCCCTTGGCCAAGTTCACAGATAGGTCACAGTGCCAAATCAATAGAGTGGGGTAGGAAGATGCAAGTACAGAGCAGGACCACACTGTAGCCTGCAGCTAGGCAATCGATAGACTATATGGCCATATGAACCTGCACCCTCAGCTGCGCAAGAATATTATATGAATTTCCCCCATTACCTCTTGATGTGCTCTTCAGTCTACTAAAATTTTTTCTTCAGTTTTGCCAAAAATTATTCATGGGGTGGAGGGGAGATAATAAATTCCTCATCAGGTAAGCTGTATTTTTTATCACAATTTATGGTAAAACACAACAGTTTCAGAGTAAATGAACGCTGGCTTTACCTTAACAGGACGGTAGCCAAGTTCAGTGGCTTTGTGGATTCCTTCCATTACCTTGTGAAAGCCTAAGATATAAAAAAAAATTAAAATTTCCTTTTCTTTTTTAAAAACAGAATGCAAAACGAGGTTATTAAGTACAAGACAAAAAGATGACAAATAAAAACCAATCTGATTCAGAAGACAGGGCTGCAAGTAAGAAGAGCTGCAAGTAAAGAGACTTCAGTTCTACACACACACACCCCAAATCCCCCAAAGGCTGCCAGTGTTACTGTGGTCAAGTCACTGAGATCAATTTTTTAACTGGTATTTGGGTAGTCAAAAATGCTGGTGTGCTTTTCTACATCTTTGCCTTGTGTTACTTTCTTCTTAAAGGGAGTGGAAAGCATTTGTGAACTGCCTCCAGAAGCAACAAAGAAAGAATAATAAATTAATGTTTATTTGATAATAATGGCACAGGTGTCTTTGCTAAAATGGCAGAATCTTACTGTTCTGAGTTAGACAACAATATTGCTAGGTGAATTTTAAAAGGCTCTTTCTAAAGTGTGTTTGGAGGGGAGTGAGGTTAGGAACAAATAAAAGCCCCTCGATTCCCTGTTCAACCCTGGCTACAGATGTAATTGGCTTCCCAAAGCTACTGAGTATCCATTAGTTTGAAGATCACAGGCAGCATTTACAGGATCGTAATTTTTATGACTAAACATGTGAAACTGGTGAGCACAATGTGGGGGGGATTAGAGCATTTAGGAAAGCAATTCAGTCGGCCTTTTACCCTTGAAAACAAATCAAAGATGTCAAAAACTGCAGTGACTTCAACAAATGAAGTACCCAGCTTCACCCTACCATTTAGTGTGTCCTGTACTTGTCAGCTGCTTCCAGACACAGAGATACAGTTAATTTAGGGCAAGCATCTTCACCCCTACAGGCACCTCTTAAATTTGGAAGAAAAATAAAGCAAAAATGCAATTTTGAAATTCCAAAGGCCTTTAGGAAAGCCTCTTAATCATCTCATTCAAACCATACCTTCTGTCAACTTTAAACAAAGTTAAAACCTTTCATCAAGATATCAATTTTAGATTTGACATATTATTTGTTCCCTGCCACACTCACCAGCTGGCAGAGAAACAAGGTGATAGTAGCAAGAATGAGACAGCAAGCTACCGAGCTCTGGGTATGCATTTCTGGTGAGTTGGCGTGCTCAGCTGCTAGCACTGTGTTTGTGAATGCCTCTACTACCCTGCCAGGTACTAGATTAAGTTCCCTTCCTGTTCTGCACACTAAACTCAGATATGAGAGACCAAACACTGCATGAGACTGAGCTCCTTCTTCCGAAGCTGTTGTCTTCAACAGCAAATACTTTACATACGCTAGCAAAAGGGCAACATCTTCCAGAATTTTGTGCTGACAATCCCTGTGCCGTTCCCAGTCACACATTTTTCTGTGTAGGTCCACCACCCTCCTTTCCTTCTCTCTTATCTACTGGAAGCTCAGATTCTCTAGTGAAGAGATCATACCTTCATTAATCTGTAAGTGCTTTACCAGAAATAAGCAATAACTCAATAGTATTCTGTGCATACTTAATATTGGATGTGTTCAAGATCAGAAAAAAAAGGAGACACAGGAAACTTTCACTTAACTGCTTTCTGGCCAGTAAAGCCATTGACCTCGGTACCAGGGAAGATTATGGAACGGTTTGTCTTGAGAGCACTCACATGGCAAGTCCAGGACAAGCAGGGGATCAGGCCCAGTCACCATGGGTTTACGAAAGGCAGGTCCTGCTTGACCAACCTGATCTCCTTCTATGACCATGTGACCCGCCTAGTGGATGAGGGAAAAGCTGTGGATGTTATCTTCCTTGACTTCAGCAAGGCCTTTGACACTGTATCTCATGGCATACTCCTTGAGAAGCTGGTGTCTCATGGCTTGGACAAGTGTACTCTTCACTGGGTGAAAAACTGGCTGGCTGGATGAGCCCAGAGGGCTGTGGTGAATGAGGTGAAATCCAGTTGGCAGCAGGTCACAAGTGGTGTTCCCCAGGGCTCCGTGTTGGGCCCCGTTCTGTTTAATACCTTTATCAATGATTTGGATGAGGGGATTGAGTGCACCCTCAGCAAGTTTGCGGATGACACCAAGTTGGGAGGCAGGGTCGATCTGCTTGAGGGTAGGGAGGCTCTACAGAGAGATCTGGACAGGCTGGATCGATGGGCTGAGGCCAATCGTATGAAGTTCAACAAGGCCAAGTGCTGGGTCCTGCACTTCGGTCACGGCAACCCCATGCAGCGCTACAGGCTTGGGGAAGAGTGGCTGGAAAGCTGCCCAGCAGAGAAAGACCTGGGTGTGCTGGTTGACCGCTGGCTGAATATGAGTCAGCAGTGTGCCCAGGTGGCCAAGAAGGCCAACAGCACCCTGGCCTGCATCAGAAATAGTGTGGCCAGCAGGAGGAGGACGCAACTGTTCCCCTGTACTCGGCATTGGTGAGGCCGCACCTCGAGTACTGTGTTCAGTTTTGGGCCCCTCACTACGGGAAAGACATTGAGGTGCTGGAGCGTGTCCAAAGAAGGGCAACAAAGCTGGTGAGGGGCCTGGAGCACAAGTCTTATGAGGAGCGGCTGAGGGAGCTGGGGCTGTTTAGTCTGGAGAAGAGGTGGCTGAGGGGAGACCTTATCACTCTCTACAACTACCTGAAGGGGTGTTGTAGTGAGGTGGGTGCTGGTCTCTTCTGTCAGGTGGCTGGAGATAGGACGAGAGGAAATGGCCTCAAGTCGCGGCAGGGGAGATTTAGGTTAGATATTAGGAAAAATTTCTTTACTGAAAGGGTTGTCCGTCATTGGAACAGGCTGCCCGGGGAAGCGGTGGAGTCACCATCCCTGGAGGTATTCAAAAAGCGCGTAGACAAGGCACTTCAGGACATGGTTTAGTGGGCATGGTTGATGGTTGGACTCGATGATCTTGAAGGTCTTTTCCAACCTAAATGATTCTATGATTCTAAAGCATGGACACAGGAAAGCAGAAAATGCCAACTGTTTTATAAGCCAGTCCTAATACTAGTCTTGGCTGCAAAAAGAGAGGTGAAGAACAAGAAGACGACAGTGAAATAACTCTTGCAAGCAACTGTTTGAAGTTGACTTGTCACCCTTCTCCTTCACCACCTACTTGTTTTGCATGCGCCCAGTAAGTTTGCAGCACCAGTGGTAGATTTCATTCTAATTAAGCAAGTTCTCAGGCTGAATGTGGCAACAGAGATAATGATATGCTGCTGTAAGCACATCCCAGAGCCACAAATGTGATAAGCTCTGCAACAGCTCAGAAAACCTTATGTGCTACTTCAGGATTGCAGAAAGGTGAAACTGAACTTAACTAAAAAGGCCAGGAAGCAATCACTAGCAAGCAGCAGATCAAAAACTCTGCATGTCTGAATACTCTCATGCTTGGGCTCAGCTTGCTGTAGAGGTATGGAACAGGATTACAGCTCGCAATGCATATAACTCAATGTCCTTCCCAGTTCTGCCTCTTACCTCCTGCCATGCTAGCACAAGTGTGTGGTTTAGAACAGCTATCAAAAATCTCTACAAACAAAAATAAAGCTATTCTAGTTAACAACAACTATGAGCTTGTTTCCACTAAAAGATTTTGGGGGCAGGGTGATTATTTAAAAAAAAAAAAGTTACAGTAAAAAAAATTAAAATCTGTAACTGCATTTCATATTTTGATGTTAACTGTTTTCTGTTTTTTCTTTACGGAAAGCTGTTAAGAGTTCATTTGTATTTCCATACTTACTAAAACATCTCTTCTAGATCAAAGTCCTTGTGTGGTAATGGAACATCAAAAAGAATAAAACCAAAACATTTCAAATTATTAGAGCAGAAATGAATACTAGGTGTCATTGTGTCAGGAAATACTGTCAAGGCTCAGAAGTTCTCTAAGTTTTGTTTAACATTTCAAAATTACAACCGTTCTTCTCTTCCACCCAATGAAAAATTTCAATATTTTCATCACTTTAGATTTCTTCCAAAATCATAACTTTAGCCAAGTTTAAAGCACAGAGAACCTTAGACACATCCAGAACAATCCTAAGTGGGACAACACCTCCCAACATTTAATCCTTACAAAAAGAAAGGCTTCAAGCCAATGTTTAATGATTCAATCACAGTACAATATTATCTCTTTTTCCTTGTACTGAACAAAAAAGAAGGGACAGGCTGTGAAACAGGTTAGACTGGCTACCTGCAAGAAAGTACTTTTCATTTGTTCATCCCTTAGAATGTGGAAAAGTAGAAATATTAAGGTCCTCTCACGTGCTTTCATACATCAGTGAAATCTCTGATCATCTCACAGTCATTCCCTCTATCCAACCATTTGGGAATAAAAGCAGGTGTAATGCAGGTCAGCTGCACCAAAGATACAAAATTCCAGCCTTTTCCTAAAACCCTAGAATGAGTTTCCAGAGGAGCAGAAAAATTGATTCCAAGTTTCTCGAGTTCCTGGTTAGCTCCATAATCAGATGCAAACTTTACTTTCCACAGAAGTTACCAGCCTGTAGGAGTCTAAAACCAGGAATCCCTCTCACCTTAATAGAGCTATATCTTGTTGCCTCTGGAACTGCCACGGGACACAGGATTGCACAGTAGGGCAGGCACCTTATTCTCTGCTCATTCCATACTTGGAAATCTCCTATTAAATAAAAAACCCTCAAAAACAATAAAAAAGTATTTTTACATAATTTCAGCCCTTAAGAAAAGAAAAAACCCAACTCAGCATTACTATTTTTACCTGATCCCCACTTAAAAAATCGTATCTATGATTTGGAGACTTTATTGTCCTCCTTGAAAATATTGAGGCATAGAAACTTCCCTGTTCATTCCCTATGCTATTCAGCTGAGCAATTTCTCTCTTTGTGGTTAAAGACCTTTTTTTGTTTAAAGGGGGAAGAGGGGAAGAGAACATTTATATAAATAAAAATTACCTTTACCCCCCAATAACTTTTAGTTTACTTTTTAAGCAGCACATTCCTAACAGCTTCCAATCAGATATGAAGAGCTGTGGCCATATAATTCAGGAAGCTGGAGGATCAGGTTTGCCCCTTCAGTAGCAAAGGAAGGGTTTGTTTCCAGTGAGTGTTATAAACCAGGTAATATTCAAATGCAGAGAGCAGAAGGAAGAGCACAGTCAACACCTGCTTGTGATTAGATACGCCCAGATGCTTCTCTGGGAGCCAACTGTGCCATGACACAACCAGATTAATGCAATAGCCTACGCTGGAAGGATAATGATCCAGTCAGATTTATGACAGGAACAGATTTCTGTACCATGATGTAAGAAACCTGAAGATGTGCTTCCAGAGAGATTGTAGACAAGGACACCTTTCTGCACCTGCCAGCAGAACTTCGATTTGATAGCAGAATGATTCAAACATTGAAATTATTTCTCACAGCATCCAGATCTCTACATCGCTTGCCCTACATTTATCTTACGTTGTTGCACCATCTAGTGGCTACTTGGAGGTTTTGTCCGAATTAGAAGTTCACAGGCTGCCAAAGTTACTGGACAGAAATAGAATGATACAAGATCAAATCAGTTTTAGGTTGGAAGGAAGCCCAACTATGAAGCTGAACTTCATAATGAGCTTTAGGATTCATTTAAACAAGAATCTGTCACACTGGGCACGTCCAAGCATTTTTGAAACTTTGTTTGGAATTACTACTTCAATCAGAGAGGTTAGAAAGTTGGCACCCCTCCTCAAATGACCTCAGGCACTGTTTATGTTTATTCCTATCAAAAAGTAGTGGAGGTAGGGAACATCACTAATCACAATTGAGACCACTGCTAGCATGCCCCAAATATAAATTCCAGAAACTGCTGCTATTCATGACAAGAAGTTCAGTTCTTATGGCATCTTAGTCCCCGGCTGCTATAGCGGGAACATCTCTTTTTTGAATGGTATTAAAGAACAGCAGCACACGAGACCAACACAAGATTTGGAGAGTCCTCTTGATATCCATGACTAACCAGTAGTCAGCCAGTTAGTAGCAGCTGTAGTCACAGTCCCACTGACTGTGGTGAGCTGAGCATCTTCTACTCCTCCAACTAAAGGGTCTCTACCTGCCTAAGGGTTGTAGAAAGAAGGAAAAAGAGTCACTACCAAATAAGCTAGTATAGACTATTTTTCCTAGCCTCAGAAGGATAGCAATTCACTCCCCTCTCAAAGTAACCGAGTGTGAAAGACATACCAAACAACTCACAACATTACGGTAAGTATTAACACAGTTGCCTTTGAAGACAAGCATGTACCTTTCCTCCGGACAATGAACTCAAATTTAGCTGGGACCAAAGTATCCAGGCTAACGTTAATGGCATTCAGTCCTGCCTCCTTCAGTCGGGGCAGCAGTCTGGTTAAGTTGATCCCATTGGTTGTGACAGCAATGGTTTTAAGCCCTTCTAGCTTGTACAGTTGACCTAGGAAAATAAAAAGAACACTTTAAAAGAAGTAATTCAACTGTAAGTTACACAGAAAAGCCAAAAAGAAGATTTGTGAAACAAACAAAGAAAATATCACTGAAGGTGTGAGGAAAACATGAACACTTTAGTGCTTCAGCCTGCTTCCAGCTGTATCAGTTTGAGACACCCATTTTAGCACAAATACATTTCAAAAGGTATGAAAGAGTAGTTTATTGAAAGCAAAATCGGTTATAAAGAACACTGAAAGCGCACACTAATTTTGTTCTCATTTCTTAGAGTAAATAGCTACTTTATTGTTGGAAGAAGGCCTCTGATTTTGTTTACCTTCTTTTCTTCAATCTAGCTTTGCAAACTGAATACTGTGTTCTGCAATAATAATAAGCAGCAAGCCATCCCTTTCACACCTGACACCTGAACTAGCTGCATTTATCTAGCAACATTTATCCTACTATGCTTTACCAAAAACCAGTTCTAACCCAGAGGTAGCTGCCAGCAGTAGCGACTTTAAACTGCTGAAAGAAATACCACATATACTCCTAACTAAACAGGATAAGGTCAACATATTAGACCATTATAGAGAATCCAAGGCAACAACACCCAAGGGACAGAACACTTGCACATGACAACTGAAATATTTCCATTACCCACAGTGGTAGCCCAGCCAGTTGAAGAGGGCTTACGCAAGACACTAAAAAATGGCTAACAAAAGAAAACTACATAAGAAACAGTTAATATAATGAGATTAAGATTCAGAAAATAGCTGCCTTCTCATAAGCCAAATGCAGAAATCCTCAGCATACCAGATCTCTAGCAGGCAGGCTTTCAAACCTCCAGTTATCAGTACAATAACAAATAGGAAAAAACCCTCATAAACCACTTGCAGAAGCAGAGCCATGGCAAAGTATTTTCTTATTTTCCCTCCTCCCTTCTCTCATAGTCTCCACCCTAATTTGCTGAGAAATATTTGAAGAACCCTTACTCTTGAGGCACCTTTATTTACAGCACGAATATTTCACAGTCCCTTCTTCCCTCCCTGTTTTACCAACATGAACACACAGAGGTAAGGGCTTTACTTCTGCTTTATCTCATTTCCCAGCTATTCTCAAAAACTCTGGAATGGGACAAGCTGGGTCACACCAAAGATTCTGAAATTTACAGCAGCAGCATTTTGCAACATGATTAAGAGCCCCATAAAGACATTTGGAACCTGAGGTTATAACGAAAGAGCAATCTTTAATAAGAACTAGATTTTTCTGGCATTCACCTCTCAAAATCCTCCCCACTGACCAGGAATAACCTCTTCCTAGAGGATGAGTGCTATTGGTCCAAGTTTGCAAAAGATTATTTAACACTAGCTACCACTAGCAGCCTAGTCTTTGTGAGAGCATAGGATAGTGTAGGAACACCACTACTTTTACTTACAGCCTCAACGCACAAAATGGTCAACCTCCTAACAACAGAGAAAAAAAGACTAGCTGTCATACAGGCTTCATTGCTAGAAATGTAAAATGCATAAAGGCATTGAATAAAACCAAAGCCATGCTGCAACCTAAAATGGAAAAATTTAAAAAAGTAGCACCAGCTGATTGGGTCAGTTAATGCAGGCAGCATTAACAGGCAGCTGTTATCAATGCATCTTCTTCCTCATCAGACAGGAGGAGATACAGGATGAGGCACTGGAAATACACTAATATGTGGAACCATCTGTAATAACAAATTGGATAGAAGCCCACTGTGAGAACTTAGATGGAGACTTAACACTAACAAATTAAAAAGGACCAGTTAGTACACTCTGCCTTATTAGTGCAAGCTAAGTGGAACATTTGCAGTTGCTTAGTTTCTTGGCTTGTGGACCTCTAAATTCAAAAGGGATTAAAGAGATTTCATAACTTTGTAACTCACCTTGTACCTGTATTAAGTCTGTTTGCTGACCTTTGGTCACTGCCTTAGCAACAATCAGCACAAGCAAAGGCAACTGATAAAACTATTAAGTAGAAAAGGAAACAGAACAAATACTATCATTCAATAGCATGAAGCTAAAAGCTCCTATATCAGGTTCAAGCCATCAGGTAAACCCTTTTACATTTACTTTTTCCTTTAGGATCAGGAGCATCTTCTTAAATAGACAAGTTGCTTATATATTCTCTTCCAATCATTTCCTCAGCTGCACTTCTGATTGAGTCCAGAAAAGGTATGTGTATCTCCTAATCGAAATGTGTATGTTGCTATAAAAAGGCATCTAGCTGTCTGTCCCCCACCCCATGGAAAATGATTTTGTCAGTGCAGATGTGTACTACTTAGACTATTAATAATAAACAGCTATTACACAGTTTATATCCGGTGCTATTTTAAACTTTGAGTATCCCAAAGGAGATGGATTCTATATTCCACTACCAGCTGCTTCAGGAAAGTCTCAAACATGTTTTCAGCAGTAGCCAGGACATGATTCAGCTTTCAGCAAGCGTCAGTGTTGCTGAGTCATAGTTTATGTATGTGCATGCGTTAAAAGAACATTTCAAATAAGCTAAAGAACTGTAGCAGGTCTCTGAATAACATGGTCTCCTACAGTAGCTTCAAGTCACATTTGCTCACTGAAAGACTAAAAAGTTTGAACTTGAATATTAGAAAAATACAGTAATAGTAATACAGCATTAATATTTTTGAGCTTCATTTGTATTTCACAGACCATTTATGATTAAGAGAAAGGTTTGCTGAAAACAAACCTAACTTAAATCTCAACCCTATTCAACACCTGAGATATTGTAGCCAGCTTCTATAAACCATCTAGAAATCCAGATTAACTCTGTCCCAGACCAAACCAGTATATTGTGCTAAAATGGCTTCAATAAAGGTGCCTAACTCAAATTCTGCAGAAGACATTTTTGGGCTTGTTTTCCCTCCAGTGAGTTTTCCTCATAGTTCTTACATGTGATCTGTTTAGTTTTGAGACCTTTATCTTGATCCCAGACTTGTGCACCATAAAGTAACATCAAAGTCTGAGAAGACAAAAAGTGTTCATAGATTTAAATTGCCAATTTTCAACATGCCTTAGAAAAAAACTGCGAGGCTAATACAAATTCCTGACAAAATGAACTACTGCAAAAGGACAATCATCTTAACATCCATTACCTTTACCCCAAGATCTCTCTTGTCATCTATTAAAATGATCACTAAGAATCTGTCAAAGTTCAGCTGTGAACATGAACACAGGCAGAATAATGAAAGCCCAGTAGTTCAAAAAGATCTGTCTCCCTCTTTCAGCCACAGAAATAAACCTTTGAGAATTCTATCACTGTAGTAAAACAAAGGAAAAAAAAACCAAACACCCAAACTTTCTATCCTTCCAATATCAATACTTCAGGACTGCAGCAATGTGATAATTATTTTGCAGTGACCTGGCTGCTCAACTTACACTCTTAACATCAGAGTAGCTGATGAGCGTATAAAAAGCCATCAGCTACTGCTGATAAATCAAAAAGGTAAATACACTAGGAAAGTTCTGTACTGAACTGATCTTGTTGTTTTCAACTCATTTTCATGCCAATGCTACATGCTGAACTGTAAAGCTTCATTGTATTTTAAAATACAACTTATTTTATAACTCTGCCCCCATTTTGGCTGGCACAAGCCATCTAAAAATAATTATATCTATTATTACTAGAAATGGGGAATGCCTTCTTGAACGAAACAGGTGTCTTGAAAGGCACATAGCTCTCTCAATCCTAAATAAAAAAATAACCTATCATGCATGGGCAAAATGCCCTAGAGAATGGTATTCCAGAGTTCCAAAAAGATGAAGTTAGTGCAGTTTCAGGACTCCTCACAATCAAGGTTCAAGGAGACTCAAGCCAGCTCACTCTAGCCATACCTTTTCCAGCTATAAACAGGTCAGTTCTACATACTACACTGCTCTGCTGCTTCCTTTGGAAAAGACCATAAAGGCTGTCCAAATCCTGAACAAAACACAGCAGGAGCAGAGACCAACTGTTTTCTGCACCAAAGCTCAGTGTATCAGTAGACAGTTACTCTACTTTCAAGACCTTCATCTTCCATATTAACCCTTTCTTATCTTCAGTACTTATAAGAGTACTTACACATGCAGAAACAGACAAGTTCTGTTGCCTACAATACACCAAAGTGCCCCCACCTACATAGCCTTAATCGAATACATTGCCACTACACAAAGCTATTGTAATGTCCATAACATACGAGACTTTGGACAGGGAAAAAAACACCTGGCTCAAGGAAAGAACAGGCAGTCAATACTGCAAGAAAGGTCAGTCAATACAATACCCAGTAATTTATAGTCCATTGAAGTAAGAGTCTTCATCAATAACTGTAAAAACACAGGCATTTCCACCATTCCTTATTAAACACAGACAAGCAAGTGACATCTGTTATCAAGGAAACAAAACAAAACAACAAAAACACCCCACTACCACCACCCCCTCCCCCAAATCCAAAAGAAAACCTGTTTTGTTTGTAAGCATGTATCAACTGTTCCTCCCCAGTGAGGACCTGGTCACATCAATACTTGATTTTTCACCCCAAGGCTCCATTATTGCAAGCTGTTCTAGTAGATGTTGAATATGAAGACAATGCTAAGTTCAGCTGTTATAATATGAAGAGATATAAGTTCCATCCAAGGAGGACAGCAGAAGTTCTCTGAAAGGAACTACCTTGCATTTCACAATGTTGGGAAAAAGGACTGTCATTTAATGTATAATTATTCCCCATGTTGCTGGACTGTATCAGTAGATAGTTATAAGTGTAGTTCTTGGATCAATATATAGTAAGTCATTTTGAAACACACTGTATTTATTGGGAACTCACCCACAATATCAACCACATCAGGACGGATAAGTGGCTCTCCTCCTGTCAGTCGGATCTTCTCTACACCTTCTTTCACAAACAGTCTGGCTAGGGTGATTATCTCCTGAGCAGTAAGTAGCTCTGATTTAGGGGTCAGCTGAACACCCTCCTCTGGCATACAATACTGACCTGAAACACAGAATACAGAAATACATGGGGGGAAAAATAACCAGCAGCAATTAATCTGGTATTGATGGTCAAAATGCACCAAGTGCAACTGTCTTTAATGGATGTCAAACAACTCTGTTTTTCTGAAATACAGAGAAGAATACACCAAATCTTACAAGCAATCTCCTACCAATTTCCTGTTTTCCTTCAGAAGACAACCCAAGACTCATTTGATGGGTCTCAAAATTACAATAGATCCAAATTGAAGGAAAAGCTGATCTTATTTCTATCTAACCTGCATTCAGAGACACCAAATTGAACGGGCAAGCACTGGGACATTGCCACAAACTTTGCAGACCTAATTGTGGGAATGCCTAGGTAGGAGGTCTCATGCTTATCACACACTTTGTGTACAGCATACAAACATCCACAAGTACCATCATCCAAACCACACCAAGCCCGATGAAAGACCTGTCACTCCCACCCGTCTCTGGCAGATCCCTAGGCTTGCTCCTGCTTCCCCATCCCACCAGCCACTCAGCCCCAAATCAGTCTCTATCTAACCTTTAACATTACTTTGTGAAGACAAGAAATAGCACAGGGCCAACACAGCAATAAGTACCCTAACTCAGTTCTTGGCCTTTGCACAATATGGTGCATAAGAGCTTTGTGCAAGAAAGCAAGCAGACACTTACACCTGAGGTTGCATTTCTCAGTCAAAGAAATTCGCAAGTAATTGTGCTGACGCCCAAAGCTGTCTGTCAAAAAAGCAGAGAAGGGAACAGCATGTTGCAGTACAAAGCGTCCTCTTTCTGAGCTTTGCAGTTCCTGTAATGAAAACAAGCAAGTGCTAAACATTTGAATAGTTATCCTATCAACTTGCTGTATAAATATTAACTTTGAACTCAACTGATAATATTATTCCATTTTTCCCCAACAGGGACAGCTGCACAAGAAAAACCCATGACTTGTCTTTATGGTCAAACCTGGCCATTTATTAAATTTCACACCGTACTTAACTACCTGGAACTGTACTGTAATTTTCCCTGTGCATGTTAAGATACAGCCTCTTTGCCACAGGTGCCTCAGGCTTTTTGTGCAGAATAGGAAGCAGCTTTTTTCAATTGCTTGTCTCTTCACTTTCCAGAATCAATGATCCAGGACCACCCAATCTCACTACAGCCCTCAGACAAATGAAATCATATAGAAGGGTCCCTCCCTGCACTTCAGTGCAAGAAAGCTAGAAGTTGATGAAACACTGCATCTCTGCATGTGTCCCTACCAACTTTCATGTGTAAGGCATAACATCTTGTTAATAGCAAACCCAAATTATTTCTATGTACAATTATGTTTTGTGATGTCTGGTTCAAGAACATTTCCAACAAGGTCTTCTTGCCCAAATCCATACAACAGAATACTTCCAAAAAGCTTATCTCAGTTAAAATATAATAAATAATACAGGGACAGTGGGACTAGAAGAGACATGTATGATCCTGAACACTCCCACCTGTTCAAGCCTGCATAAAAAGATTCAGAATTTTAATAATGTCTTTATTAACTTTAATGAAGTGAATATTAAAAGTGATTTCTATTTACAATTTTTGGTTTTTTTAAAGCACAATGTAACATATTCTAGAGCAACACAGTTTTCAGGAAGTACTGAATGAGGGCTGATCACTTTAGATATCAAATTAAATATCCCAAATTAGTAGCTGCTACTGGAAATGAATACAGTTCAAGTTTATACCAAGCATCTTTAAAACATCACTACCATCAATACCAGAACATCAACACCATCAACACTATAACACTTGGTTATAGCAAGGTCTAAATGCAGGGAGTCCCACTGCCTTTAGCCCATGACTTTCAAATTACCATGTTGTAGTTCTGCTTCTCTGCACCTGTAAAGCACAGCTGAAACCACTCTGCTACCTTTGGAAAATATTTCAATACCTTGAGTGAAACATACACTGACTGAACCAACTCTTATCACAGTACTGCAGAAAAGCAAAAGTTTACCAACATATTTTAATCAGCTGGATACTTGGTTCAGGCACTACACACCAACGTCCACAAACAACATCATCCAAACTCTGCCAAGTCTGGTGTCTTTTCATCTACTGTATCACAGTTAAATTAACATTTTATAGGAGGACAATTTAATAACTCTAACAGAGGCCAGCTGCATAGCCTCACAAAACGCAACAGAGAAAACACAATCAAAATAATTAAAGGAACTACCTTCACTGTGTCCTAGTTAGTTAACCACACACAGACACTTAATAGCCAGCTAAGAAAACTGGAAGAAAGCTAAGGGATTCCTGTACTTACAGTGAATTTCATCTCCAGTGAAAGAGCACATACAAAATCATTTCTGGATACAACGTGTTCACAAAGTTAAAAAACATGAGGGAGGCAAAAAATCAGCTGCAGAATTGTGCCTCAAGTCAAAATCGTGCTGGCTAGTCTTGATAGGCTGCAGCAGGCAAAGGATTAAATAAAGTTTTGATGTAAATTTAAGATGTAGAATGAGGAACTGGACAAAATGACACATTAGCTAGTATTCAAACTGCATAACTGAACAAAAGTCATGATTTCCATCTAGTGAAAAACAGACCTATTAAATCTCCAGACATACTAAAATTGGCATGTATGGGATGATGCCAAGGGACTGGGCAGAAACACACATAGCTGTGGCCATCATCTCCCTGTGTCTGGTCATCGCTAGTAACCATAGGAGTTAATCCTGCACAGTATTTTGAAACAGCCCTTGCAAGAACTTTGGAAATGGTCAGCTAAAATGTTGAACCACCCAGGTATGCTTCCTCAAAACATTTTATTCTGAAAGCATTTGTAAGAAAGATTTGTGGGTGGGTGGAAGACAGAGAGGACACCCTCAGTGACCAGATCAGGCAGACAGCAAAGGTTGTCTGGGGAAGAGGCCCAACTTCAGCGATCAGCAGCTGCAGCAATTTTGATTCCAGCTGTGCTAACACCAGGGCTGCTGCTAAACTTCTAAGCAGGAACAGTCTTTCTTGGCAGCATAATCTTTCCACTAGCCTTTAAACAATCCACTACACTTCTTGATCCAAACAGCTTTGTGGTTAGATAAGAAGATCTCTAAGAACATCCCTGGCAGTGGGGGGGTTAGAGAAGATAAAGGAGAAACAAAGTGGCTGTTTCAAAGCCCAGAAAGCATCTGTTTACCCCGATAAAACAGCAGTACTAGTTTTCACGTAATTGCTTTTCTGCCAGAACGAAGCAATCTCTTTCAGTTTCCATTTTGTAGCGGTGGCCACAAGAGCAGAGGGATAAGGGGTGCAAGGCCAGCCCTCCCCAGGCCTGGCCTTCCCTCACTGCAGCACCAAAGGGGTCAGTGGCAACCTCTCCAAAGCCACATGCACTGCTCACACTTACACACATTCTTACATCTCCCTCTTCTCCGCCATGCACAGGCAGAGCAAGTCATCTGGATTTTAATCTCCCCAGGGAAATGCTCCAATCCGGGCACATCCGGGTTGTTTGTGAGCTCTGCACAACTTTAGTTTCCCCAAGAAATCCCAATTTGGGAGCTTGGTTTGTTAGAAATGCTGGCTCTGTTGCACTTATTGTGAGAGTTTCTCAGAATACAAGCAGGGTTAAGTCGAAGAACCCAGCTAAATATCCATACTTCATTTCTGCTTCTTCCCCAGTTAAAAAACTCACCGCTGAACAGACTAAATCTAAAGATATTTTAAATACCGCCAAACTCAGAAAAACCACAACACAGAAGTATTTTTTCTTGAAAATTTCACTGCTTTCTTGGCCTGGTTGGATTTCTGATGTTCTCCTTCCTATTATTTTGGAAAGGTGTTCACATTTGAGACGGAAAGCACTCCCATGCTTATTAAAATTATTTGAGCCCTTCTTGTAGGAACACTCCTCTCCTGTTTCTTTCTCAATAATTCATTTTTGCACCTTTTTCAGGATCAGGCTTCCTTACCCACTCCACTTGAAGACAGAACAGTATGAACCTCCTGTCTCCCTGTTTTAGAGTATGCATTACAGGGAGGGGAAAGAAGCGAAAAGTTATCCTCCCTGACAGAAAGAAAGCAAGAGAGGGAGCCTTTAATGATTGTATGTAATCGATGCCAAAACTGCATACTTTCAAGGACAATAATATGCTTAAAGTAATTTCCTATTTTCAGGAAGGAGGCACCACTGGAGTGGGACATAGGAGACAACAGTTCTGTTTGTGGTTTGCCATCCACCTGTGTGGCTGTTACAGGCAAGGAAGCTAAAGTAAGAGGACTTACTGGAGGAATAATACTGCCCTTCATTAATTACTCTAAAGTGAACTGTAAAGAAACAGCATTAAAAAAACAGGCACTTAGCAGGCAGTTGGTGTCAATATACTTAAAAATTCCTGTTGGAAATAACTAACTTTTGCTCTCTTGCTGCAAAATAGTGGGTGTTGGGGTGGGGAAAAGAAAAAAAGTTTTCCAGAGCTGCTAGAGCTTCTTTCCATCAACTTCTTGTCATGTACAGAGATGGGTTTGTCTGGGAGGAAAGAATGACTGGAGATGGAATTTTTAAGCTGTTTGTTCAGTTTCTGTCCAGTTTGATGTCAGCAAGGAGGAATTAGGAGACACCCATGTTCAGTAGCATCAGCTTGAGCTCCAGTGGGAATGGATCCTGTATTACCAAAACTGCTACTGCACCCAGCACTGACTCATATTTTTATCACTTCCCCAGGGAAGGCCAAATATCAGAGATGGAAACCCAGCTGCCTTCCTGGTAATTGAGGGCAAGGATGAAGCACTCTCTCTGGTAGTTGTGCAAGTAGGATTTTCCGAAGGGGAAGAATAGGGCGAGGTTGGACCTAATCACTTTCAGCCTGTGTGAGACCTGTTGGAGCAGGGAGAAAGCAAAAGCTGCCTGCTACAGTTCCCAGGCTACAGAGACAGGGTTATTCAGTTCCCTGCAGTTGGAAAAGATGGGCAATTGTTGGCATTTTAACCTATTAATGCCCAACCACATAACTTTTTCACTTAAAAGCAATGGTTATAATCCCCACATCCCCACTCCCCTCTATCCGTAGTTGACAGGGGATACTTCTACAAATTGGAGGAGTACGCACTGTCACAGAGTGTGCTTTATCTGATCCGTGCAAAAACAGTTTCACTCTCCGGGCTGTCAATCTCATGTTCTATACTGGTACTGAAAGAATGAGAGCTTAGATGACTGCACCTAGCAGCTATATTTTGACAAGCTGTCAACCCTTCAGATCTGCCAATTCACCTGTGATTTCCAGGAAAACTCTTCTAACAATGCAGCACAATTGGAAACTGTCACCAGAGGTATTAATAACCACCAGGAACACCACAAACTGACAATATACTGGAAAGGCTCAGTTAAACACAAGGGGGAAGAGAACAGAGCTCTTATCTATTTATCAAGCTGAAGATCGAGTACTATACTTGCTCTACCCTTCCACCTTCACCTCATCCCCAGTGATATTTGTGCACTATGGAAGAGTAATGCTTGCAAACACTTCTTCAGCCCAGGTCTCGGGGACCACCACAACCTGTGCAGTTACAACACTGTTGTCACTGCTCCTGCACCCACTGGCTCTTTCAGCTCCTGCAATCCTGTTGGCTTTGTGCATCAGTGTTGCCACCTCACTGTAGTACCTAATGCTGCCACGCTAGCATCATGGACACAACTCAGCAAAAGCTCTTCTGTTTCATGCTCACCTTTAATATCTTAGTCTGCGGGGAAGCGGTCACATAGTGTCCTTGTTCAACCTGGATATTAGACAACCACAGAGGCTGAAATGGGTCTAAGTAGGCCAAGTGCCAGAATGAGGTCTGAGCTGAGAAGTCCAAGACAAATGTTTTTCTGAAGGCTCAGCAGCTGCTGCCCAACAGTTGACCCCAAAGAGCAAGCTACAGCTCTGGTTACTGGCACAGAGAGTGCTGCTCAGAGACTTTGACCAGCTACCCGCAAAATGGAGCTCCAGGACACAGAGAGCTTTAGACATGACTGGCCAAGAATAAGGGCCATATGAGTTCCCTCTAGACAAGCTGGGCTCTCCCGTTTATCCCAGTGGTGAAGACTTCATTGAGGCCACAGAAAATTTCAGGTGGTTATGTTTGAATTACAGGTTCTACATGAACAGATGGAGGAAGCTGAAATGAAACTTTGTATCAGGATGCCAAAGACCTTTACTGGAAATGATACATCTAGAGCAAGATTAAAAAAAAAAAAAGCTTATTTCCTTAACATTATTGCTCCCAAGCCTCACTATTTTAAGAGTCCTCTCACCTTCCTTCTTTGTTTCAAAAAGCTGGGGGTTTTGCATGTAAACTTCCAGCTTACAATTTAAAAAAAAAAAAAAAAAAAAAATAGTAGTACAAATTACTTTTTCTATTGTACTGGAAAATACACAGTTTTGTAGTAGAAATTTGTAATCGTATATGATTTTTTTTTATTCAAGAATATAATTTGGACATGTATCATCATGTGTACAAGATGACAGGATGGCATCAGATTTTCCTTTGTTAACTGTAAATTAGTCAAGAAATGCTTCTACACAACCAAACAACCATGAAAACACTGCTTTCAGAGTGGCTGTCGCTACCTGCCCTTATCTAGTCTTAGAAAAAGGGATTCCACCCTGTGCACATCTCCAAGACTGACAACTGTATCTTAGTATTTAAGATACAAACAGGCTCAAACATGTGGACTAACCACTCCAATAATAAACTGATCGAGTTCTGGGGTTTATTTGTAAACAATTTAGGATCAGCTTCCTAGGTATATCCGATTTCACCTTCAAAATTGACATAAATTTTCACAGCCTCTGATTTGCCCAGTCAGGTCTTCTAATCAGTATCATTTCACTTTTATAACTACATCAATTTTCACCACGTATTTCATATAGAGAACATTATAAGGACTTAATGGACATTCAAACCATGAATAAAAGCTATTGTTTCTGCTTGAGGGAGTCATTCAGAAGCATTCATAGAAAGTGTTATGACAGATAGCAAATGCAGGATACAGAATGGGTAGCACGCGCACAGACATCTTCCCACTGTCTCAAAAACCAGCATGTAGGAACAGGATAAAAAAAGCCATAAGTAGAATGTAAGTTCACCACACAATATCAATACAGCAGCTGTACCGACCCCACTGTTTGTAACCTAACCTAAAGGCTTACAATGGATGGCCTTGGACACAGCCTTTCAGTTGTCTCCTGAAGCTCCCGAGTTACACAGTTCTTCCTTCCACAGCTGGAAGGACCATTTTAAAAGGGGATGAAATACAGAGAGTAGCGCTCTCTTCTCCCCTTTGCACCCCCTGCACCCAACTGAAATCTCATGAAACTAAACAGAACCCATGAACATTTTCAGATCCAACCCAAAAGATAGTCAAGCAGTATTCACAATTGTTTTGAATGTTTGAATATCCTGTCATCTGAAAGCACATTTCACTGTCACCTATGGCTGTAATGCTAATTGCTCCTCTCTACAGATGAATCCTGGGAGAGACCAAGAACAGAAAGGAGCAATGAATACATTATCACTGTATAGTTGCTAAGTTTGCACTGTCTTTGCTTTTGCATTAGCTTGCTTCTCAGGCCCTGCAGGGTATTAGCCAGTGCCCCAGCACACTTGTCACACTTACTATGCCACACACACAAATCAGCCATCCCATTCTTCCAACCACTGTGGCTTTTGTCCCCTAAAGCAGTAGGGCTTTCCGAGATGGATGTTGTAATCAAGCTCTCTCAAAAGTATTCCTGAATGTATGTTAGAACTACTTGACTTATAGAAAGTAGTTAAAAGTAATTCTGATCAGAATTTATAAAGAAGTACATGGTTTAGAAAAAACAAAAGAAACTCAATAACCTTTCTAGATTCCTGAGCCAAGTAAGCGTTCAATAAAGCAACACACAAATCCATTTGACTTTCTGTAAATAAGTGGTAGTGAATGCATTCAATTCTGGTGACCCAAGACTGTCACTAGTAGTTTTAGCTTATTTTCTGCCTCTTAAAGCCAGCCATGCAATTGCAAGTAACTCGATAAATCATGTCCCAGCTGGGATTAGTCTGCATGTCATGCCCTATTTCTGTTAGACAGTTGCAGAACCTTTCCCTTTCTGTGCAGCTTCTTCTCCCACGTTTGGACACCAAGAGACCAAATCCATCTGGGGGACCAAAAGTTAAACTAGGAGGAGCTAGATCTGGACAACACCTCTATTGATTTCATGCCAGCGACAAACAAACAGCTTCATTGTAAAGCTTGCGTGACCACTGGGAGCACAACCACCAAAAGCTGCAAAACCATTTGATTTTGACCTAGGCAGACCAAATGCCGTTGTGCAACCTCTTCTTTGACTGGGAAGGAACACAGAACTGGTTCAGTCCAAGAGACTGAATGTCCCACTTAGTTTCAAAGTCAGGGTGACATTTCAACAAAGTAAGGCCATAGAATTATATATTACTACATGTTTTGTTGACACCCCTTCCCCTCCTCTCATATAATCAAGTCACGTTCACCATACGAATTACCTATCGGTCTGGGACAGGTTGCAAAATTAAGTATTTGTATTAGAACGCACGAGGCAGAATTTCGGTGCCGTCCACCCCAGCAGATTCCAGCTGCGGTGACCTACGCTGCTGGTGGGGGATTATGGATGGGGAACTCTCAAACCCAAGCTCCCCTCGGGAACCCCGCCAGGCGGAGTCCAGGTTACAACTAGTACCCCTCCACGAACTACGTTTCCTTAATCTTAAGTGCAAGGCACCGGCCCGGGACTCAAAACCCCAAGCACGACCTCCGGCGGCCGCACGCCTCCCAAGCGCTCCCCCAGCAGCGGCACCCGCCCGTTACCAGCTGTCGGCGCCGGCACCCACCTTCGGTCCCAAACCCTCCATTTCGCCCCGCGGCGCCGCACCGGCCTCCCCTCACGGCCCTCCCCCGCCGGACCCCTCAGCGCCCCGCCTCACCTGAGCCGCGGCAGAGGGAGCCCTCACGGGCGCCCCGGAGCTGCAGGCGCGGCCCGAGGCTGCCCCGAGCACCCCCCGCAAGAGCGCGGGGCCGCCGCGCCGCCCCCACGCCGCCGCCATGCGGCTCGCCGGCCCCCAACACGCGGGGGGCTGCGGCGCCGCCGCCAGCCTCGGGCCGTCACGCGGGGGAGGGCGGAGGGGCAGCCAATCAGCGCGGCCGCAGGTGCGGCGATGCACGCCGGGAGTTGTAGTCGCCGCCCTCGCGCGGGCGGAGGGAGGCGCTGCCAGCGGCGGCCCGCCGGTCCCTAGCCGCCGGCGTGCCCTCCGGGGGAGGAGCCCCGAGCAGCTCCCGGCAGCCCCGCGTCCCTCAGCAGCAAGGGCAAAACCCGCACTGACAGCCTTTCTTGTCTCCCTTCCCCCGCCCTTGCCTCGGCCCTCCAAAAGGTAGGTGTAGAGCCCGAGGCCTCCGGGCCGGCCCTGCCTGCCGGCCGCCTTCGTGGGAAATGCAGGCGTCGAAGGACTCGCACACGGGGTATGTGTCCCAGCAGGGACAGGCAGAGGACCAGGAAACACAGTTATCCTCAGCTGGGGAACATTTCTGGTGCAGGCAACGACTTCATCCTCAGTCCTGCCCGAGTCTCAAGTGAAATCTGTAAAACATTGTCAGAAGATGGGCACAGGAACTAAATGGGGCATAAGAAAACAATATTTCAGTTTTCCAGCCTAATTTACATTCCCCCACACTTCCAGTGTTTCACAGACAAGGGGCCTTACAGCAAAACGTCTGGTGGCCCACAGTCCACCTCCTCTGGGCAATGGGTCTGCTGAGCATGGTCACCCATTGCTGAGCTGAACTTGAGGTGCTTGTTCTGAACCTGTTTCACACATGAAAGGAGAGCTCAGGTGCCCAAAATTTCCCTGGATCCCCTTCCCCAAATCATGTCAGCTACTCTTCCAAAGGACATGTGTTTCCCTAAATGACTTCTATTGCTCTTAGCCTTAGAACTGTGCAGCTGTTGTATTGCTGGAGCTGTTAAGAGTAAAACTCAGACCTTTATACACCATACTGCTTCTACGGTAGCTCCTCTAAGTTAAATAATTTTGTTTTCCGTTACCAAATTGCTGTGTCAGGGGTATTTGCATTTGCAACAAATGGTTGCAAAAACGTTAATGAGTCTCTGCACAGTCTTAAGCCTTCGGTGTTTGACCTGTGCAGTACTCGTTGATATGTGAGTAACTGGGCCTTATAATTGCTTGTGTCAGCTGTTATTTCTAGACATAGTTATATGTGCTGGTACAGATTTAAATGTTTAGAAAGTTATACTTAAATCTTTGCTCTGTAGCAACACATCTTCTTCCGTCCAATTCAGTCTTAAGCATTTAGACTTTAGACTTTATTCAGTCTTTAGGCTGGATAGAAACTAACAGGAAAACTTAATGCAACATTGGTTTGTTTTGTGGGTTGTTTGTTTTTTTTTTTTCCCAAAGCTGAAGCCATTTGAAAAGAAACACAGACTTGAATGACCTGTGATGTGGCCAAATATCTGTTCTGAAACTATTCTTATCAGTATGATGTCAAGGTAACATACACACAGATGAAAACAATAGGCAAGATAGCAAGGCAAAATAGTGTTTTTAATTACAGTTTTCAAAGGATGCAGAAGCAAGCTTGATGTTTACATTTACAGTAGCTTTATAAAGCATCACTTCTCCCTGTAGAACTGTAATAACTGTAATTAAAGGATTTCCTGAATTTAATTGAACAGCAAGTGATAATGAGGGCTGAAATACAGAAAGCATTTTAGCTTCATATTAAATGCAGTAATTGTTCAATCAGTGAACCTTTCAAGTTCACTTGAACAAAAAAGTTTAATTAGATGTAAAATGAATAAAGATCAAAATTTATTACAACCTCAGAAAGAGAAAAAAAATTATAATTTGCTTAACCAGCATTAAAAAAAAATTTGTAGGATCTCTAATATGTTTCTCCAGTAAATGTTCTTACCCACACTGAAGGGTCTGGTTCTGTGGTTCTATAGTTATTTTATTTCACTTAAAGACTATCTGAAGCCTGACTCACATCTGTAATCCAATTGAATATGGTGGGGCTGAGCATATCAGGAAAGTTAAGAAATGAAATATCTTTGCATACTTAAAGCCTTGTATTTTTCCAGTTTTATCAGATTGTATAAATATACAAACCAGCATAAAATCAGCTTTTACACCTCCAAAGGCAATCTTGTACTCTCAGAAGTAGCTACTGCTGGTTGACAGAAACACTTGCCCAGAATTAAATGAAACCATAAAATAAATGTAATGGAATAAGAGCATCTGCATAAGAGATGATTCCATTTTGACTTTACTGGGATACAGTCATGTCATGTCATAGGTCATGAAGAGTAAGGTTTTTTGCACACCTGAGACAGCAGCTGAAGGTTTGATTCTTTGCTTTTCTCAGCAGCTATCTGAAGAACCAGTACTCAGTAAGGAATTAAAGATTTGAGGTTTGTATATTTAGGCAAAGATGCTGCGCGGTGTCACGCCCTTGCATTGTAACCAAAGTTGCGTGTGCTATTCTACCATGGCAAAATAATACCCATCTACATCTAGCTGCAGAGACCACTGTCACTCTAGTGAAGCTCAAGACAGTTACTCAAGGGAATTTTAGGATCCACAGAAACTGTTGCCACTGGTCTTTCAGTTGTCTTCCAGACATTATGGAGACATTCACTTGTGTTTGGCACAGAATAATTCTGTAGTCCAAATTCCAAAGAAAGAAATTTCTTGCCCTTCCTGCTGCTGCCTTCCTTTCTGACTTACAGGGAGCCTAGATTAGCCATGTCTTATTTAGCTGTTCATTTGTTTCAAGATTTTGCTGAATTCACGCTTAACGCTTTACAGGTCTCATTCAGCACTCTTGGACGTACAGAGATTAACTAACTTTCCTGAAGAGACTCTGCACTGTGCCACTTGTAGAAGTCTGTGTGCCTGCCAAGGAGCTTTACACCCACATGGGCAATTGAAGGGCAGAGTCCAGTCCATGTACCAGCGTCCTCTGTGAGCCTATCCCAGAACAGTATGAAAATGCAAAGTGCTGGACTACTTCCAGTCCTATTCATGCTTCAAATAAGCACTGAACAAAGTTTTAAAGATATGTTAATAATGAAATAATAATTAAAAAGTCTCAGCAGAGAGCACAGCATGTGAGCCGGATGGATCTGCCACACTGATCACGATTGCCTCATTGTCCAAACTAGGCATCCGTTAAGAGTTTCTCAACATCTTTCTGAAACATTGGGCTACATCCCTGAACAAAAACCAGGGCAAAGTGGAAGACCTGATCCTGTCCTCACGTGGCGATGGAACATAGCCAGGGCTTGTGTTGGGACTGCAGTTACGAAAGACTGCAGGAGTGCTTAGTCTAGTGCAAGCCAAGGGAAAGCCTTTGTGTCCAGCTTCCTGCCAACTGAGCACGAAATAACTGTTAGACTTTACAAAGACACACCGATTGTTTTGTCTCTTTCTTGCAAGAGCAGAACATCGTTCTTCTCTGCATTTGTTACTAGTGAGCAACATAGGCACTCCTTTAAAGAAACTACCACAAGGATAGAGATTCACTGTTAAACTTCAGGGCATATGTGAGGTACGAATGACTAGCTTAGGACATCTCACACTTGCTCATGAGCATCATAGCGTTTTTCAGTTCAAAGCACACTACTGCATAATTATTCTTATCTACACTTGAGAAATCCTAGGATGCTGATACAGCAGAGGCTTCTGTTATAGTTTGCTTTCCTCATTAGAAAGAGGCATGAGAGCCTTCCTGGTATTTCTTCCTGGTAGCTGGCACAAAATAGCATATACAGGTCTCTAGGACATACTGCTCCCATGGAAATAAAAAGCATGTGTCAAAAAAACCACAGTGTTACAAATAGGGATTTTGTAAATACCCATTCCAAGGCTGCCACAAAAACAACAGACTCAGAAGAAATCAGAACAAGACCAGCCATTCTAATCAAATTGGTCTGAAAATCATTGGCATGGAAGCAGCCAGGCTGGTTAGAAAATAGGTGTCAATACTGTCTTCTCCTATCCTTCCTTACCTTCTGTGTGCTGGAGAAACGCTCTCCTCCCTCATCTTATTACCCTCCTCCTTTGCTGTATTTTATTTGATGTAGTCCAGTTTTTCTACTCACAACAGTAAGAAAAGACAAAATGTTCATTTAATGTTACTAAACTCATAGTGATGAAATTTTTGGCATTCTTTGTTTGAGAAGTATCTAGAAGTATCTAGAGTAATTGGCTGTACAATACCAAGGAATCTGACTGATCCTACACATCAAAGCTAAGTCTACATTTACTCTTCCATATTACAGAAAGGGAACTAAGAAATGCATAAAACCCAGAGGCTGGTGTAAGTAGAAAAGAGGAAAAAGGAAGGAGGAAAAGAAGGGAAGGAAGGGGAGGAAAGGAGAAAAGGAGGGAGTGAGGGAGGGAGAAAGGAAGGAAGGAAGGAAATAAAGAAGGGAGGGAGGAAGGAAGGGAGGGAAGGAAAGAAGGAAGGCAGGCAAGATGGGAGGGAGGGAGGGAGGCAAGAAGGAAGGAGAAGGAAGGAAAGGAGGAAGGAAGGAAGCAAGCAAGCAAGCAGGAGAAAGAGTTTTGCTGTGAGGTTGAACTTATCATTTATGTATGACCATACCCTTCTCTCTTGGCTTCCTTCCTTTACACGAAATATCATAACCATGACTTCAGCATTACACAATTGAGGAACAGTAGCACTTTGTGCCTTCCTGTTTTTTATCTAGAAGTTCTGTGCAGGACAGCTGATGAGCTTTTTTTTTATCTGGAGCAGGATTGCACAGTTCCACCCTTTATGCAACATTCCTGGTAAAAAGGCTGTTTATGGGCTGACCACAACAACTTTGCTGGTCTAACTGGGTGCTTATCATGTTTAGTTCCTGAGAACTGTGAGAAGAATGAATATAGTGACACAGAAGATCCTCATCTAATAAGGGTGACACAGGCATAACCAAAGGAAAATTTAGACAAAGTCGTACATTGTCTCAGAGTAACTCTCTGTGGGCTTATTCTGCCCCAGGCAGCTCCAGTTGTATGTTTGGGGTTAGCCTGTTAACATGCCTACTTTTTTTCATATTTGACTGAACTCAAGGACATGGTAAAAGGAGGTATCTGAGTGTTAGAAGACACCAGGAGACTTCTTTTTCCTTTCCTATAGATGACCTGGACTCCTGATGCCCTCCCCTCTCCTCCCATGAGTAACTCTTATTCCTCCTTTCCATGTTAAAGAAATCCTGCTTAACTTTACAGAGTGAAGCTAACTGTATTGGTGGTATGTGATGGTGCCTTTGGTATCAGCACCACCGACACTCCAGGCATAAGACACTGGGTCAGTGCAATGATTCTCAGACATGAGAATTCAGCTGTATTTTGGACAAAACAAACCATGATCTCTCTTTTTCCTCAAAGTGCAGATCCAGTTCTTGGTCTTCATCTACTCTAAGAGAAGGAATTATGCCTTCCCTTCTCAAGAGAAATGTATTGGTCTTCAGATGGGGAGAAAAGAAATAAACTCCAAATGGCCTTACACAGGCTTTGTCCTTAAGCATTACAAACAAACACCCCACCCACCCACCCACCCCCACCCCCCCGCCTCTTTTCCAATACAGGTGCTGTCTTGCTCTCCTGAAATTAGTCCCTGTATTTGGAACAGCAATTAATTTAGTTAAACAGCTGAACATATGATCTTATGAAATATGACTAGTATTTTCTATTTAATTTGCTTTGAAGCAAGAAATTTCATCAATAACAACAAAAAAACCTTTTCCACATCCCAACAAAACAACAAGCAAGATCACAGACCTTCAAGACTGTTTTTTGTGCTGGAAGAGTTTGATGTGACTTGGAAGTCGATTAAGTTCTGTCAAGGCTCTAAAGTATACCTGTCTTGTCCCTTTCAAAACTAGGTGGTAGTGTTTATAGCCAGGTTCTTAGTCTACCTAGGATAGGATTTATTTTCTGCTTATTTCTTGGCTTATTTAGCTGAAACAAGCCAACTTCAAGTCTGTTAAGCATCCCATCAAGGTAAGTGAAACTGTAACAAACAGCACTCCGAGAAAGTTAATTTGTATCCAAAGAACTTTGTCAAGTTAGAAAGTCACAAGGCAGAAAATGGAATGAAACAAAATAGAACAATAAAAACATCAGGGTATCTTTGTGGGCTGTTGGCATTTTTGTTTTGTAGATGCTTATATCAAAGACTATTTTTTCAGATACTGTTAAGTCACTTCCAAATTTAGCATCCCACAGATATTTCTCTCTCTGTCATTTCAGATCTCTGGGCACTTCAGTTCTGTTCAGTTCTTGCAAATCACAATAAAGAATTGTGATTAAGCAAACCAAATCTCACTGAATATTTCCCTCTTTCACGTCTTCGGCTATCATCTTGTAAAAGAAAGACAGAAAAGAGGTGTTTGCAGATTCACTCTGTTCTCTCATCTCCTCTTCCCAATGTCTTCCATATTGCCAATTTCTAAGCTGTGTTTCCAAAAAAGGTGAAAATGTGACAATGCCTTGGAAGAACTTTATTTGAGTTTTAGGACAGAGGATCATTACTTTGTTGTGCATTGCTTAGTTACTTAGGTGATGGAAAAGTGGGCCTGAGATGCTATCTTTAGAGAAGAAAATTCTGCTCTCCTGGTTCCTGCCACTCACCTTCACATCCATGATTACAAATAGCTCGTAAGGTAGCAGAAAATCCAGCCCTTGAGAGGCAGCTGTCTGAACAATGGCACTCAATCTAACCTCAGAGAAGCCATCAGGTTGGAGGTTTCAAACGTTATGACAACTATGCCCACTACATTTGAGAGGTCGTAAGCCTTATTTTCTGTAGTAGCTACTCCTCTAAAACTTTCCACTCACTACAGTGGTAATTGCTCAGACCTTGTGACTGGCTAACCACTGGGCCTCTGAAATACTCTGTTGTGGGGAAATGAGATGGGTTATTTATTTCATGGGAAAAAGGCATGTAGGACACTGTATTGGCCTTGTATTTCCTCATGGATAGTGTATTCATTAGTATCCCAGCCTTGCAAATCTGGTCTCCTGACCCAGTTATTTCAACTTCAAATGCTGTGGGTGTAAAGAAAATTAATTATAAAATAAAACACAAAAGTGGAACAGGCTGATATGATGCTGGCCTGAATGAAGTTTGTTTGGTGGAAAGTCTTTTCATCTTAGCCAGTGGAATGCCTTTACTTTTTTTCTTTTTTAATTTTTTTCTTTTTCTTTTCTTTTTTTTTTATTTTTTTAAAAGCTTGGCAATTAGATTCAAGGATTTTTGTGTTGCTGCTGTTTACAAGTTTGTTTCTTCCTCTGACAGAAGAAAATAACTTTATGTTGATGAAATCTTTCTGTTCCAAAAGGCATCCAATAACATTTGTCAGTACTGGCCTGTCAGTCTTGCTATTGTGCAAGTCCTTCATCTCCACATGTAGCACTCGTGATACCCATGAGGAAGACTGAGCACTTTGGATAAACACAGAATGGCAGAAAATGGAGAGAAAAAGAAGGATGAAACAAGGACATAGAAGAGAAGTTTACCTTAAATTTCAGATACAGCTGAAAATGACACCTACAATCAAGAAGCCTGGAGCCAAACACTCTTAAAACCTGCATGACCTTAAGTTTCTAGAATGATTTTGTACCTTTTCAATTAAACAGTATAATTGTTCCACTAAAATTCCAGCCTGCTTTAATAAGAGATTTTTTCCTCCACATAACTGCAGCTGCCTCTGCAGTGCAACATAGTACCTTCTGAAAAACAGTGAGAGTATTTAAGACAGGAAGGGAATAGGTGAAAGACCATCAGTCCCAAGGTAGAGAGAGAAACATTAAATTACTGCTGTGTAATTTCAGATGTCCACTGTTGGGAATCAACACCCTGTGGGATAATGGTATTCCCCTTTATTTTCTTTTTGTCCCCCTCCCTCTGCTAAAGTTTAATAACAGAATTATAGAGTATTCTTCTCCACAGCCAATCCCTATGTTAAAGTTACAAAATCAAGTACTTAGGGACAAAAAAAAATAGCCCTAGTTTTGGTATCTCTCTCTGCGCACTCTTACTTCATTCTCTTACATATGTGTCTTTCTCGGTGTTTATTTGCCTTCTTATCTTTTAGATTCTCTTAAATTCCTCTCTGAACTTCTGCCCACCTGTCCTACTGTCCACCTCCTTCTCTAGCCTCCTTTTTTCTAATCCCCTGAGCTTTAAATTCCTTCCCTCCCATCTGCTTGCTTTGCACCTGGGATGGGGGAATGAGAGAAATGTGTTTACACATGAGAATCTATTAGTGAGCAGAAACAGATACTCACAGTTACAGAAAAAAATAACACCCACCTTGGACAGCTTTGCTTTCTGAAAGATCAGATGTTCATGTATTTCATTGGTTAGGATCTCTGATTGCAATCCTGATATGTCCTGCTACTGTCACCTGAACAAGTGATATCTCTTCTAACTGGATTTTTCTCTTGTGTGCAACTCTGCATCTGGCAAAAGGGATTGTTTATAACCTCATTACCTGTAATTTCAGAAGGCTGCACTTGCAACATTAATTCCAGTCTGGAAATTATTTGACTCTCCCTGTAGCTTTCTTTGGCTAGAATATATACACCAGTCCCAATGACAGTTAATAACTCTATGTAGTAACAAGGACTGGTAACTAAACAAAATAACTTCCTTCCTGGTTCCCTTCTTCCCTTCAGTTTTCTAAGGAACATTGATTTAATTAGTCTGATCATATCCTTACATTTCATTATAGTAACCTAATTTATTTTACTTTCACTCACTTGTATGAGCTCTATTATACACTTTTTCTTTGGTCTTTGGCAAAGTTATGGACAACAGGATGATAGCATATGTCCATACATTTCATGTGGTTTGTTCAAACTTTTATGGTTTTAATATCTTGTACCTTCTATGAAAACTGGTTTGCTGCTAGGTGACTGTGCAAGTGAGATTTGATAAATGATCATATATTAACATTATGGTTGAAACAATAGACAAAGGGTAACCGGGGAGATAATTACAAAGTCTAGTCAAGTGATTAATTAGTACTTACTCATAAGTTTTGCAGTTCTTTGCTCTTATGACTAGATGTACCTGTACATTAGATGAGAACAATGTTGAAACTGACCACATGTGATTGAAACTGCATTAAGCTTCAAGATCAAAGAACAAGGACAAGAACAAAGACTTCAAGGACAGCCAACAAGAACTTCAAATGGGTTGGTGGTTGCAAAAGCAGCCCTTCGACTCAAATGGATCCTTCATTGCGCATGATCGGATGTAGGCAGTACTAAGATAATCAGTTGCAATTATATTTATGTATATGAATACTAATCTGATTAATATGCAATTAGTTATTCTATATAACCTGTTAATGCTAAAGCTGTGGCATGCACGCTAGGTGGAATTATCCCCCGTGCATCCAGTGCTGCAATAAAGAATTCCTGCTTTCTAAAACTCCAAAACAGGTCTTAGAGAGTTTCTTCGACCAGCTTTTCGGTATCAAGGAAACCTACATAGTTCAGATTGCTTCTCCAGTACTGAATTTTGAACTTTGGGATGAATATAAAAGCAAGTCTATGCCTCATTTCTTGGCAGTCCAGAGAAATTCCTTTTTCAGTTTACACATCTTAAGAAGGATAACTGGCTTAAAAAGCAGCTTGTGGTGTCAGCAAGGTTTCCAGGGAGTAACTCTACTATTTTCAAGCTGGACAACTATCTATACTGCACAACGAAGCAGGGCCAGGACCTTGCTAAGCTGAAGCTAGTGGAGCAGATACAATCAGACAGTACACTGCTTAGATCTGCAGAGGTACCAGCTCAGATCAAGAGAAACACAGTGCCACAACACCTGCATCCTAACAAAGATAATTTGTGTGCATGCAGCAAAACCCTGATTAAATTGTTCTGTTTCTGGAGCTACCACTTGATTGCTAGCACAGGAATCTCTGCACTGTGCTTGTTGTCTGCTGCTGATGTAGTTTTGCAAGGAGTGACAAGATAGCTTTAACATAGACCAGTTAGTCCTCATTAAGAAGTGAAATAGGAATACTTGTTTAATTTTACTGTCTGTGCTTGCTTCTGCCTTCTCTCATCATTTTAATCTGGTAGATGGGATCCTCCAGCTCCTGGCCCACAGTGCAGGTGCACCATCTGCCCACTTGTTAACTGTGCCAGTATTTCATTTATTTAGCTCCTAGCGGTGATGAAGAAGTAGTGTTGAAGAGAAACTGCCAAAGCACGGTCACAGACACAATGTGTATCCTAACGCTTCACTGCTGCAACAGCTAGATGTGCATGAGTCAAGGATAGGGAACAGAATGCAGATGTCTGAACCCTTCATTTCCTGCATTAGGAAAATGATCTAATCACCTTGCAGTCTAGACCTGCCATGGAACATCAGCCTGCAGGTCCTTAGACTGTGGGTTTGTATTTGCCATCAAGTAGGTATTTGGACATATTCTGGGAAAACAGAAAGAGACTGACCTCTTTGGTTCACGGTTGCAGCACACAGAACTCTCACATGAGCAGAAGGATACAAGCAAGAGTACAAGTCCTACTAAAATCCTGTCACAGGGAAAGTCATACTAAAGTCCTCATGCTAAAGCACTCTATGCCCATAGAGACCTGGGCTTTACACACATATCAGAGGAGACAGTACGCATCCTGAAGAACATAGTTCTGACTTGGCAAGTTGTATGATGGAAGAATGGCAAGGGAGGTGGTGGGGAAGAGACATAAATGAAAAAAAGGAATGACCCCCAAACCTGCAGGACCTGGTGACAATCCCTGTATTTCCACCTAACTGGAGTGGCTCCACTTTCTGTAAATCACTAATACTGAGTCATCATAAAGAAATGTTCTGGAAACTTCCATGTAGTTTGTTTGTACTGTCAAAACATTTGACTGGCATAGAAAATTATAATCTAGAACATAGCCATAATAAAGCACTCTGTTTAAGGTGATTAATATGCAAGGAAAATCAAAACCAAATTAAGCCTATTTTACTTTATCAAGACAAAACATAGCTGTAGGATTGAATGAAACATTCTGATCTCTGGCTCATTCTAGCCTGTCATCTTCAGTCTGTAAACTTGAGCGCCTTGAGAGAGTATTTGGTCTGTTCATTTCTGTATTGACACTTCAAATGTTGTGAGTGTTTGCAGATTTTTCCTGCCATATATTTCCTCTTTTTTTTTTTGCATATTTGCAAAAAATATGCAAAATATAACAAAATAATGTTAAGCTTTTTCTCAGAAATTTCCCATAAAAATTCAGACTTCAGAAAAATTTTTAATGCAACATGCTCCCCTTGGAAAAAGGCAATTCAGCAGTCAGTTCATCTGCTATTTCAGACAAACTAAACCATTTAACGGCTCACTCTGTTAATACAATTGATGTTTGAGGGGGAACAGAAAGTCCTTTAACTAGAAAATATAATCCAAGCAGTTGGTTCATCACTGACTTCTCCCTTGTACAATAATTTGCAGTCATCTCGCATGGGTAAATGACTGCATGAGTGAACAAGGGTACAAAGTACTGAGCCCTTTGATCCAATTTTGCTCCAGCTCAAATGAAGAAAAAAGTTTGTCCTTGGATTAATAGGAAGGATATGGCCCTAGTCCTCCTAATTTATTTATGATTAGGATATTAACTCAGCCTCAGGAAGTTTACAAAGACTTTATTCAATTCACATGCAGACTGAGAGTCTGGAGAATGAGAATGTGCAGATTTATTGCAACAGAGGTAAGACCAAAACAAAAGCCACCAGGATTTCTGTCTCTGCTTATCTTCCCAAGTAACTCCAGCTTATTGTGATTACTAGAGTTTTATAATTGTGTTTCACTGCCTGCTAGCACCTCTTTGTCTCCTTTTAAGATTGCTATGACCTCCAACAATCACAGGGATACTTGTCAGAGGGAAAAAAAACGAAATGGGGAGAGGGAAAGCTGGCTGGAAATTTTCCCTAAGAAATTTAGTAGGATAGGAAGGGACTTGGAGGATTGTTGAGATGAGTCCATTGCTGTTGTAGGTGGCCATGTCACAAACTCGCACCTTTACTGTTGCTGAGAAGCCAGTTTAGAGACAAGGAGCTCTGATGGCTACAAATGTTCTAAGTTTTGACCTAAAAAAAAAATTGTCAGTAGTTTATGCACAAGTTGGTCTCTGTCTTACATACTTCTTTTCTTGGCTTTCCATTCACGTGCATGTTGTGGAACATTTTTAGCTAATGATCACAAGAGCATTCCAGACGCCTTTAGAAGGCCTTGAACAGAATAAACAGAAGACAAAAATAAGAAAGATACCAATTAGAAAAACACAGGTGCGCATTCCACGATAAAGAGAACTTGGCACAACCAACCTCACTTCGGCAGTTTATCTTGACCAATTAGACTGAGACAAGTCTTGTATGTTTTAGTTAGTATAACCAATTATGTTTTATGTTTATGCGCATGTACAGTGTTGATATAACCAATCATTAAGTGTAACTGGGCGCGTGGACAGCGCGTGAATAATGTGTGCAACCAATAGTAAAATAGCTAAACGCATGTACAGATGTAACTAATGTATAAAATGATGTCTGATGCTCTAGTAAAGTGGACTTCACCTGATCACATTGGTCTGTGTGTGCTGTCCTGTGCCTCCGCAATTGGCGCCCGAACAGGGACCCTCGGATCGGTGTTGAATTCTTCAACGAGAGCCGACGGAGAGAGGGAGTGGAGAAGCCGGCCAAAATTATCCCTGCTGTCCCGGCAGGATGACCAGCTGAGCTGGGGCTGACAAAGACCGCGCGCGCGGCGGAATAGGGGAATCTTACCCTGGTGGATCTCGCCCTAATCAGGTGAGCGGTCAGAGAAGGAGATGGGGTTGGACAAAGAGCAAGAAGCGGTCCTAAACCTCCTTCAACATATTCTCTCTACGAGAGGGTTGAAATGTGATAACTCCATTATAAAGGAGTTACTTTTATGGGCTTGGGAGAGAGAACTTATTCCGAGTATAAATGTTGCATTTGAAGTAGTGACTTGGGACGATGTAGGCAAGGCGCTGTGGGACACTATTAGCGCCGGGGGAGATAAGACAAAGGAAGCAATCAAATACGCAACGCACTGGAAGGTAGTTCGGGATGTGCTGCAGGCAATGAGGGTGGAACGGCAGGCAGCCGCTGCTGTCTGCGCGGCCGTGACCCCTTCTGATGCCTCCATGTCAGCCGCGTCAGCCTATCCCACTGCAGTTAGAGGAAGATTTTCTACGCAGCTGTCTCTACCCCCCCGAGCATCCATTTCTGCTAGTGCTGAGACGTCTGTACAGACACAGCCTTTGCCTATACCCAGCCGGGTCGCTGGCGCTGAAAGTATCCCCCTGCCTGTTACTCCACGAGAGACGGAGGAGTTAGGGGGGGCCGTTTCTCATCTGATTGATTCGGACGAGGCAGACTCGGAAGTGATTAATGTGGATAGACAGATTGTAGAAGCTATCGGAACCTCCCTATGGGATGAAATTAGTGACAGGTCTAAAGAAGTTAAAGGTCTTGCAACTTTATGGAAATTAGTTAAGACAACTCTACAAGAAATGAAAGCAGATCGTAAAGCGTCTGCGTCTGCTTTTGCTGTGCTCTCTTCAACCACAAGCGAAGGGGAAACGCGGGGAGAAAAACATAATGCAGCGGGAGAAACTTTTGGCTTTCCCAGAGCTTGTCTGCCTGCTCCTGCGCCCTTGAATTCTGCTCCACTCCCTGGGACTGCTGATATTAATCAGCCATCTGACAGTTCCCAAGCCTCCCTAACCGTACACTTAAAGGAAATCCTACAGAATCAGGAAGCGAGTAAAAATCTGCCTAGGAAAAAACAGCCCCCAGATATCGCCGCTCAACATGAACAAATTATACCTAGCATATACCCTCCGTTGCCTTCGTCTACGCGCGGGTCACCTCAAGAGCACGAAGAGGGGCCGGAGCTCACTTCGCAGCAGTTGCGGTCAGTAATAGAAAAGCTGGCACAGCTGGAGCCTGCTGTGAAGCGAGAAAAACCACCAGCCGTATCCTTTGATGCACCCCTTTTACCTGCGCGGGGAATTATTCGCGATGCCTTAATTGAGGGAGAAATCATAGCAGCTCCCACAGCATTTCTGATTATTGCTGGGGCTGGGGGTAGACCTAATCAATGGGTTCTATTTGATTGGAAAATCATAAAAGAAACAAAAGTTACAATTGCTCAGTATGGTTTAAAATCTCCTTTTACGCAGGCAGTTTTGTCCCATACATTTTCTGGGTCAACTTTAACTCCACATGACTCGCGAATGCTTGCTAAAACCTTGTTGTCGACATGGAAATTCATTTATACTACGCTAGTGCATTTACAGCCGGCAGAGAAAATCATATCAATACAACCTGATACTGCTTTTGAGAAGGCAGTTTGTAAGCAGACCGTTAACGAGCAGGATTCTGATTCCGATAATAATTCTTTTGCATCAGGCAGGGTGGACTCTGAAAAAGAGCCGCATTTATATCCCTCATTACCTCCACCGCTGCCTGCCACGGCCGCCCTGCCGCTGCCTCCCGCAGCCTCTGCGCGGCTGCGGCCACTGCCGTGCCACCGCCGTCCCCCACCCCCCCACCCCAATCGCCTGGTACTCCCTCTCCAGGGTTTGCCGAACTTAAAACAGAACCTAACTTTACTACACTACCTGTATCTCCTTTTCCTGCTAATCCCTCTAACTCTATGCCTCTGTCTAATCTGTGACGATTCACTTAATGATTTGGGAAAAAATACACATAGTTTGATGCAACGCTGTCGAGAAAAAGCTCTACAGCAAGGAGATACCATGTTTACTTTTCCTGTTGTATGCACACCTGCCTCAAGAAATGCAAGAACCTCAAGAGAGAGTTGTTAGGATCAGTCATCATGAATGCCTGTGTGATGTTTAATTACATCTATAACACCACTCGAAAGGGTCAGAATGTAAATGCTATTTTGCCAGTATATAGAAATGCTACAGCTTGGTGTAACTATATCTATTCCAGAATATCACACTCTTTTTTCTATTCCAGCTGCTTTACCTGCGGGGATATTTTTAATTTGTGGAAATAGAGCGTGGGAGAGGAATTCCATTGAAACTTAACGGGAGGCCATGTAGCCTCGGACGACTTGCGTTACTAACACCCGATATCAATATGATTCACAGTAAAAGGCTCACGATAACTGACACAGGTTTAACTGGATGGCTAACAAGTTTGAGAATTACGGGATGGTTGAAAGATTTGCTTATACATAACTTAGTTATTTTAATTGTAATATTAGCAGTTGTAATGATTGTACCACGTATCATAAAATAGTTGAATGTATGATTGCAAAAGCATTTCATGTAACTTGGCTTGCATAAAAATAATTTTTAAAAAAAAAAGAGAGAGAGAGAGAGGAAGAGACAGGAAAAAAAAAATTAATGAAAACAAACGGCTGGAGAGGGGGAAGAGAGATGCGGTTGCGGAACACACAGACATGGCAGCTGAAGAGTGAGAACATCTAAGAGAAATAACCCTGCAGACACCAAGGTCAGTGCAGAAGGAGGGGGAGGAGATGCTCCAGGCGCCGGAGCAGAGATTCCCCTGCAGCCCGTGGTGAAGACCATGGTGAGACGGGTCGTTCCCCTGTGGTCTGTGGAGGTCCACGGTGGAGCAGTGTGCTCCTGAAGGACTGCACACTGTGGAGGGGACCCATGCTGAAGATCTTCGTGGAGGACTGTCTCCTGTGGGAGAGATCCCACGCTGGAACAGGGGAAGAGTGTGATGAGTGCTGCCACTGAGGAGGATGAAGTGACAGAGATAATGTGTGATGAACTAACAGCAAAACCTCATTTCCCATTCCCCTGTCCAGCTGTGGAGGAGAGAGTGATAGGATAGCTATGGTAGGTGACTGGTGTCCAGCCAGGATCAACCCATCACATAGACAAAATGCATTATAACATAGAATGAAATTACATTGCAATTGGGAATTTCAAAAACAAGGGCTCTGTGTAACTCCTTTACAAGGGAATGAAAGTGTATATATGAAATTAGCAGGATAAGGTGTTTTTCAAAGAATTGTCTAATACTGTTGAATGCTTAAATCCAAAAATATGATTTGAAGGTTTAAATTTGTGTATCTGAATTTATATTGCTATTGGAGAATTATTAATCATTTGTGTGTTTGCAGCAATCAGAATCACCTGAGGAGCAGTATGAGGATTGCGTCAGTTCGAAGCTAGAGTCCTCGCTGCCTTCCTCGTGAATCTGATGTTCCTAAACAAAAAAGGGGGAGATGTGGGAGCAGCTCGGAACACCTGGCATTTGTTTTCAAGAGTGACCGTTAGAATTTGTTGTGCTGCATGTTTGCCAAGCCTTGAAGAACTAGTTTTACAAGGTCAGGTTGGAGGATGGCCTTGCGTAGGCCTGGGAAGATGTGGCTGAAGACAGTCACGAGTATGTCTATGGAGTGTTTTTATCTTTAACTGTTCTGAGGACTGGCAAACATCCCAGCTGGGTCAGATATGCCCTCCTGTGCTAGTAGTATTGGCTGTGAGTCGTTAGTACTTTCTGGATCTTTGTTGAAACATATATAAGTTGGATTCTTTTGTGAAATAAAGGGAATCTTGCAAAAAAAAAAAAAAAAGTGGGGAAACAGTGTGGGGTAAACGTCCGGATGCCCAGAAGTTATCAGATTATTGACAAGACATGGAACGACACAAGAAGGTATTAGGTGCGCCACCGTTGGTGGAAACACTTTGCTGCCTCATCGCAATATGTGCGGTGGTACAGCCAGCATTACCATTACACCGAATTAACCCAAGGCAAAATATGTGGATAACCTGGGCCACCCAGACAGGACAACAGTCTTTTTGCCTCTCAATGAGTACACCCTCAGATCCATTTCGAACATGTTTGGTGGGAGTGCCATATTTGTACCTGCCAGATTTTCGAGCATGGGTTTCTGATGGCAGTGCTTTGAATGAAACAAAGATCAATGAGACCTGTTACAGCTTGTATTCGTCGCACATCCTACAGCAGCATTGTCAACATCTTACAGGGGTAGCAACTGCAAAGATTATCAATTCTCTTAATGTTACATTGCCCTGGGATCCGCAAGAGCTTGATTTAGTAGGATCAACATATGGTAATAAGTCATGTGTATATTTGGCAGGAGGGTTTAGCACACGAATTAATTATTATCGGCAACACAATATGTCGGGGTGGACAAATGTATCTAGTCCAAGCTCTTGGTATAAGTTTATGGATAGTAGGGATTATTGTGTAGGAGCCGTGGGAGCAGAAACCCAAGGGAGTAAGATATTTATAGGTACTAATTATACCGCCAAGGCTTTACCAAGCGGATATTTTTTGATATGCGGTGATCGTGCTTGGCACGGCATCCCAGTGAGATCTTTTGGCGGACCATGTTACTTGGGTAAGCTTACATTGTTTGCACCCTCTATTATTCAGTTACTGAATTTAACAGACAATCGAAGACACAAGCGATCTATAGAAAATCTTGGGCCTGATTGTAACGATAACGTACGACTGTTAGGCAAGGCCACAAGAGTGCTGCTATCTCTTTTTACACCAGGGGCTGCAGCGGGTAATGCGTTACGGGAGTTGCAACGTTTAGCATGTTGGACGTCGAAGCAATTAAATCTTACATCTAGTATTATAAATGATCTCTTAGAAGACACAGAAAACATAAGGCATGCTATTTTACAAAATAGGGTGGCTATAGATTTTTGTTGTTAGCACAAGGACATGGCTGTGAGGATTTTGAAGGAATGTGCTATATGAACATATCAGGTCATTCAAAGTCTATACATGAAAAGTTGCAGCAGTTGAAAGATAACATGAATAAAGTGGTAGTAGAGAAGAACCCCTTGGATGAATGGTTTGGGTCATTAGGGATAACAGGTTGGTTTAAAGAATTATGTCACATGGGTATTGTTGTAGTTATCGTGATTTTAGCTATTGTAATAATTTTACCTTGTTTGGTTAGCTTGTTGAGGAAAATGGCATCCCAAGTTATTAGTCAAGTCTGGATTGCTCATAAACAAAAGAAAGGAATTGTGGGAGATTTCATGGAAAGCAGGGGACATTTCTTTGAACCTGATTATTTAGAGTTAAGTACGCCGCAGTCAACGTGAGTGGACCGGAGTACGTGACAGCTACAATATGAATGGACCTTTGAACCACCAGAGAAACAACGGACATGAGGAACTTGGACAGTGTAGCAATTAATAAACAAGATAACAGAACTGCAGAGGCAAGAAGGAGCTGCAAAGGTTTCAACGCAATTAAGAAAGCTGCCATTTCGGCTTAGAACATTTAGCTGCGGGATGGGGACTTAGGAGTTGGTTTGTATCTTTGTTAAAAATAGGGGTTTCTTTTATTCTTGTGTATTTTATTAGGTATAATGTTGCTTTTACTGTGTTTTAATTAATTGTATTCATAGGTCTTTGCAAAGGGCTGAGTTCACAGGCCCACGATGGACTCCCGCTCGATTTGTACGACCATCATCATCTGGAACACCCTAGATGGTGCGACAATGTGAATACCACCTCAGCCAAAAACTAACGTGTAGGTCACCTTGACCAACATAACAGGTCAAGATTCTCTGTGTACTGCAACCGCATCACAAAGCCCGTGAACCAATAGATAGGATGGCTATGACTCGTGCGGCGCGCCTGGCCAGCGACCGCATGTGCCATAGGCTCCCTATGTTTCAACTGAGGCAAATTTTAGCACCCGCTGGCCACGTGTGCTGAAATCTGTTCCTCTGCAAATGTATAAATACAGGGATTTTCCGAAGAGCATCGGGTTGGTGTACGGCAAGGCCATTGTTGCCTCTGTGGGGACGCCCACGTAAAGCTGACACCTACCGATTGCTGGGCTGAGTTCGTGGAGAGTGGCGTCTAGATCTGTTAATGCTCTTTTTAAAGAAAAAAGGGGGAGATGTTGTGGAACATTTTTAGCTAATGATCACAAGAGCATTCCAGACGCCTTTAGAAGGCCTTGAACAGAATAAACAGAAGACAAAAATAAGAAAGATACCAATTAGAAAAACACAGGTGCGCATTCCACGATAAAGAGAACTTGGCACAACCAACCTCACTTCGGCAGTTTATCTTGACCAATTAGACTGAGACAAGTCTTGTATGTTTTAGTTAGTATAACCAATTATGTTTTATGTTTATGCGCATGTACAGTGTTGATATAACCAATCATTAAGTGTAACTGGGCGCGTGGACAGCGCGTGAATAATGTGTGCAACCAATAGTAAAATAGCTAAACGCATGTACAGATGTAACTAATGTATAAAATGATGTCTGATGCTCTAGTAAAGTGGACTTCACCTGATCACATTGGTCTGTGTGTGCTGTCCTGTGCCTCCGCACGTGCACCCCTTCTCAGAGCAGATGAAGAACACCTCTTTGAGATTTCTCTTATTAGATGTGTTGTTGGGGTGAGCAGAGAAATGGAAAACCTTTCTCTGCACTTGTTCTGCTGTAATTAATTTTGTTCTTAGGAAATTAAATCTGTTCTTACTATTCTTTAGGTGCTGTGAGCCAGATAAGTGTTGTTACTTTTTGGCAAAGTCATTCCTGGAGGCCCTCAGCTACAGAGCAGTGCTATAAACTCCCAATGCCATTAGACATGGCACATATTTTGATGATCTTTCTACATGATCCAACATTCTCCTTGCACTTTTCCAGTATTAAGAAAGAAGAAAATCCTTTTCTTCACCTGGGTGACTGGCTAGACATGCATTCTAATATATATCCTTCCAGCAGCTTAAGTCCGAACTCTGCCTTATATATTAAAATTAATCCTTTCCCAAGGAAATATCTTTCCTAATATGGTCCCATGTTGTATTTGTCTTTTTGAAGACCATATGTTGGTGGTAATAGACAAGCTATGACTAACTAGTAAGTATAGGATATTCTGTCATTTCATTACTAAGGAATGAGCGATAATGAATGACGTAAATGCATGACCTTCTGTTTTGTGTGATTAATTTCACCTCATTTCTATTACTCAGGGCCCCATGGAAATCCAGTTTTTGCTGTCTGATATTCAATACCTCCTCTGATTTGCTAATCACTGCAAAGTGTATGCAACAAATTTCATCAGAGCACCAGATTTCTGAGCCAACTTCATTAGTGAAAATATTTGACAAGAGAAGTCCGAAGACAGATCCTGAAGAGCTCCACTAGCCATCACTTTCTAAGCCTTCTCTTTCAGCAAAATGTTCTTTATCATTTTTAGATAGTGCTTAACCAGGTAAGGTCAAACTAATAGACCAGTTGTTGTCTGAATCACACCACTACTCCTTTCTTAAATAGAAAATATAATATCCTATCATCAAATCTCATGGAACCATTTAAGACCAGAAGGGATAGCTTTTTAAATAACCTTGCCACCAGCTTTGGGTCAGTTATTTCCCTGTTGAATGTGTACTTTCCATATCTATGCACTCATGCATATTGATAGTCTTGCCCTTAATAAGAATGTGTATGTAGAACAGAGAACAAGATATCATTTACTGTTACTTTATCAGTTACCTTTAGTTCATACCATCTCCATAAAGAGCAGCACCATTTCTTTCATATATTAGTTTTTATTTCTACAATAAGCAACAGTTTACCATTTATTTTTATAAACACTGCAAGCTCTGACACACATTGATATTTTCCAACTAGTTTGTACTTCCACTTTTGGATCTCCAAACCGTAACTTTCTTTTCTGGTCAAGGCTTTCCCCCTCACCCCGTTCTCATTCCCAATATTCTTGTCAAAGTGATTCTTATCTTCGAAGCTCATACTTACAGATTTTTCCCCTTGACTGGGATGTAAATAACAGAGAGGATTTATCAGCCCAGATGCAACTGTGGTCTGGATAAGGGCTATCCAAACTCATCAGAACCAACTACATCAGGTGAGGTACTGCAGGAATAGTTACAAAAGGGAGATAATAGATATCTTAATTCCCTCAGTAAATACTGTCCTCTTCTTAGAATAGGAAGAAATTCTATTGCTTTTCAGTATTTTATATGCCTGTGCTGCAGCAAGTTTCTTTTATCTCTCGAAGTTTGTCCTATTGAAATAAACAACTAAGGACTTTGATTTTAATTTAATCCACTAATGATCAGTATATGCAGTTATTGGATTCTTTTGTAATATCCTCTTTCATACCAAAACCAAGTCTAAACAGCAGCAATTGTTATTTGTTTAGGGACTTGTGAAAAAAAAAAGAAAAAAAAAAAAGAAAAAAAAATTGTTCATTGGATCAAGAAATTTCTAGAACAAACTAAGATTTAGGTCCTGTTACTCTTTTCCTTGGGGAGTTTACTCTCAATTTCTGGGCAGTGTCTGCCTCTAGCCAAGATTCAAAATTACAGAACCTCTTCTGGACTCTCATGGCCAAGTATCGGTTTTGTGTTTTTTGGTTTTTTTGGCTTGGTTTTGTGTTTGGGTTTTTTTGGTTTTTTGGGTTTTGTTTTTGTTTTGTTGTTTTTTTGTTGTTTTTTTTTTTAATTAATGGAGATGCTGGTAAAGCAGTGTGGAAGGAATGAAAAGCCAAATACTTTCTGACAACATAGATTGCAAGGAAAAGGAGGGAGGGACATGACACATTTCGCCTTACCCTTTTCTTCAACAATGTACTGTTTTTCAGGGTGGTCTGGCACATTGCTTCTCCTGCCTGAGGAGGCAGGAGTCTACCTCTCTGGCCATGCTCTAGTCAAAATACTCCTGAGTGGAGCACCATCAGTCCATCTCTGTTGAAGATGCTGTGCTTCACATGGAAGAATTAGCTTTTGAGCCAGGGTAAAAAAAGACTCTTCCGTCTTACAGCTAAGTCATTCCCTTCTGTGAGAAGAAATACAGGACAGCCATGTGGCAACCTAATGAACATTTTATAATTATAATTATTATGTTCAGTAGGCAATGACACCTGGGTCCCAAGCAGATGCCCAATGCACAAAACTCACACATAACAAAGTTTTATTTTATGTAGAATTATATTAAGACCTGTCCACTGGATGGGGTTGGATGTGAGCTGTATACATTTACCAGATTTTCCCTGTCTCCTAGTTTTCATTTGGGAGAAGATAGGCATCATTGCATTAGGCTTACTGAATCAGACCCTGGAAGTAAAATTACTATTTCATGAATTCTGTTTCTCTGGTGTGAGATGACAAAACACATCAGAATCATGCAGCAACCTCCAGCTGTACAGCAGAAGCAACCGTGTATGTTCCGGATGGAGTGGGGAGGAGTGTGTGTGGAAAGGGAGGTCTGAATGCCAGAAACACCTAAATACCTTTTCAGGCACCTTCACTAAATGTTTAAGTATTTCAATTCCACTTAAGATGCTTTCCCCTTTCAGATTTGGTTGGCTGTAGTTCTTTGTTCATGCGTCTAAAATTTTACTCAGACTTATGAGAGAAATATCACTGAGGTCCATTAAACGCAGGGTTCCAAGAACTTTTCTCACTTTTATGCAAGGTTGTTTTTAACACAGATCTGTTCTCCAATTCATCTCACCACGTTGTCCACAAACAACCCTGCTGGCACAAACAGGAGACTCATTTCAGAATGAATGAATACAATACTAACAACAAAATTTCCTGGTGCTTTCTAAGTGTCTGTGCCCTGCTCAGTTGTAGTGAGTAACAGGTAGTAAAGGGCAGCAAATAACCCAGGGCATAATTTCCTATTTCTCTATAACTCTAAAGGTTTTGCAATAGCTTGTTTGTTTATTAGCAGTTACCCTGACTTGTTTAGTCTGGAATTGTGAGCCATTAAGAACAGTGAATTCAGTCCTGAGCCTTTGCTCTGAAATTAATCCAAAACCTTCCTGAAGATCAGGAAGATTTCACAAGTTATTTGGATGTTTTCTCTTCATTTCTGGGAAACTTCAACAGCAGGGCTTGGGGGACCAGGGATGTCAGGATTTGACACTGAGATGGATGCAATAACTTCACTAACCTTTGGAAAAGCCTTTGTGTATAGTGCAGTTAAGGGAACTCAGAAATCAGCATCTAAGTTTCCAAGTCAGTGGAAATAGTGAAATGCAGAGTAGCATTACCTCTCTGGTTCAAACAGTTCACCTTGCCATACTGCAAAAACAGCCTTTCAGTGTGCTTAAAAATCTCGTAACTCTTTGGTTAATTGCTAATAGAAAGCTTGCTTGGGGAGAAAGTTTGCATCTTTCCTCATGTCTGTGGTAGCATTCTTTGAGGCCTGGAGCATGAGATTTAAGGTGCTGGTACTGTGATCTCTTTTTTGCCTGCTTTTTCTTTCTTCAGCTTCTAAAATAAATCTTCTGAAGCACCAGCCAGTGGACATGTGTGAAGGAGCTAGTGGCATGCTGAGAAAGCACAGGTCCAAGTGTGCTAAAGCTGTCATTTCAACTTTTCTGCAGGACATTTGATAATGATACAGAAAAAAAAAAAATTCTGTACAGTTTATAAGTCTCTCTAAAGTAATTTTGTGCAATGACATTGTTGAATCTTGCATCCACATTGCAAAGAGACAAGGAAGTTGTCATGTCTAAAATGCCACCTCTAAAAAAAAGAAAACCCCCAAACTATTCTCTGTTCTCTAAAGCATGTACTGCTTCTTCCTCAGAGGCGTTTTTCTCAAGTCTGCCCGAGATGAACATTGACAAACATCATCTTTCTGTTCTTTCACCACATATAACTATTAATTGTATAATGATCACTCAGTCATGAAGACCTTTCCATTACAACTCAAGCATCTTTTCTGACTATAAGTGTATCCAAGGCCACCAAGTTCATAAAAGACCCATTTTGTAAATGTGAAATTCTACTTTTTTATGCCAAGGTTTCTAGGACACTGTCGTGGTTTAACCCCAGCCAGCAACTAAGCACCACGCAGCCGCTTACTCACTCCCCCCCCCAACCAGTGGGATGGGGGAGAAAATCGGGAAAAAGAAGCAAAACCCACGGGTTGAGATAAGAACAGTTTAATAGAACAGAAAAGAAGAAATGAATAATGATAATGATAACACTAATAAAATGACAACAGCAATAATGAAAGGATTGGAATGTACAAATGATGCACAGTGCAATTGCTCACCACCCACCAACTGGCACCCAGCTAGCCCCCGAGCGGCAATTCCCCGCCCCCTCTTCCCAGTTCCTATACTGGATGGGACGTCACATGGTATGGAATACCCTGTTGGCCAGTTTGGGTCAGGTGCCCTGGCTGTGTCCTGTGCCAACTTCTTGTGCCCCTCCAGCTTTCTCGCTGGCTGGGCATGAGAAGCTGAAAAATCCTTGACATTAGTCTAAACACTACTAGCAGCAACTGAAAACATCAGTGTTATCAACATTCTTCTCATACTGAACTCAAAACATAGCACCCTACCAGCTACTAGGAAGACAGTTAACTCTATCCCAGCTGAAACTAGGACAGACACATATCAGGAGCAAAGAAGATATTAATACATTTTGAAGTGTCTCCAGCCTTCTCTGTGGAGTTGGCTAAATAACAGGGTATTTGATTTTGTTCCATGGCTATAAGAAATGTCCCAGAAAAGGAAGGCACATTGGTTTAGATTAACATAGAAATGAAAATCTGTTTAAAGAAAATAGACAAAATTCCATTTTGTATAGAGTAAAAATGTTTCTTTTGACGCCCCTCTTCAGGGAACTCTTTCCTTTCTGTGTTTATTTTTTCATTTAAACTTGAAAAATATGGGTGCTTGTTTTTAAACAAAAATATGTTTGCCATGTTTTTGAGAAGTTGCAGAAAAGAAGAGACCATTTGGGAAGCTTGGTATTTCTTACACCTTTCTGGAAGGTAGAAACTGCCAGATTTGATGCAAAGAAAAAATATTTCTAGCTTCCACAAAACAGCACAGTTTGGTACCCTTATTTGTCAACATTTTTTTTCCAAATGCAGCTGTAATTCCTACTGTAAAATAAGTATCTTTTTTTGTGGTTGGTTTTAGATTTCGAATTCTTTTTTCTGTTTGGGGTGATAACACAATTTTGGGATTTAACAGACAAATAACTTCAGCATGTGTTCTGGTTCAGAAGGAAGAAATACGAGTTAGGACCTTGGCTCAGATGAGCAGTCTTGTACTTCGAAGTGAGCCCTAAACAGCGGAGTTCTTTCCACCAAGTCAGTGCACATAACTAGGCACTAGTGTGCCATCCTATAACAGATCAGTAAGATAAGCCAGCACATGCAGAAGACTTGGAACAGGTCTGGGGATCCATGGATCAGAAGATAAGTAAATTTGTAGTAAATACTTAGCCCACTTAATTCAGTGCTAGCTGAATTGAAAAGGTGTTTTTTGAAGTGAAAAAAAAACCCAAAACCCAAGTGTTTGCAGCTAGGTGGTGCCATAGGCTTATGCAATCCCAACCAAATTAGTGATGCCTTCTAAGAGGACTTCCATTCTACAAACCATATTGTACGAAAGCAGGCTCTGATCTAGGAGTCAGAAACTGCTTCAGAGAGTCTGTTTTGCTGTCTCTAGTACTGCAGGGATCATAGTCATTTCAGAATTATTTCTTGTCCCATGACACCCCCCAAATCAAATAGAAATTACAGTAAGACCCCTCTGTGGAGCAGCAGAATTGAGGTAATAACAGGGAACTTCAGTGACAGAGGAAGAGATATGTTTCCTGACAAATACTGAAACTCTGTATGAGCTTTTTATCCAATTCATGCATACAAGTGCTAGACATGAAGTAAGATCTGCCAAAAACACATGGCAGATTGTCTTGCTTGAGATGGAGTTGAACAATATGAAATCCTAGGAAAAATTACAGACACTGATAATTTGCTTTAATGCTTGGGGTCTTTAGCTAGTTGTGCACATGGAAGTACATGCTCTAGTGATTTTCTCCTGAATACTATATTGAAATTTTATTCTTTACCTTTAATAGTTATCCAGTTCTTTCAGTTACTTTTCCTTGACACCCCTAAACTCCTCAAAAATAGCAAGTATTTTGTTAAACTCCCACAGAAATCTTATGTAGCTGGGGCAAACAGCAAGCTAAGTACATTTGTAAGTTTTATTTTCCAGATGGCGTACTTTCATACTGCTCCTGAGGTTCACAGAACTATTTTAGTTGAACCTTTATCTGTGCTTCCTAACAATTTAGATTTTGAGGTCAACTTCTAATTTTTACATTCTATGTAACACAGTATAAATGATGCTGAGTACAAATGCATCATCACTACATGAATGCATTTGACAGAGCATTCAAACTGTGTGGCTCACCAGCTTGAACCCAATAGCAAAATCTGAAGAGAAGCAAAGCAATTATTAGAAGGCAGAGTTCAGTTGAACTAGGGAATGTGGTTTCCTTGAATCTCTTTCCATATAAACACATGCATCTCTCTAGAAGTCAGGTTAATTTTCTCTGTTGCTCTGAAGCTTACTGCAGTTTGTGTGATCACAGTCCCTTTGGAAGTTGTGCATTAACAGACTAGGAATGGGACTCCATCTGAATTGAGACTTGTCTGAAATTTAGGTGCCAAAAGGTTCAATGAGTTATTGAGACCATCTATCTTCAAGTGCTACCTAAAAATTATGCCCGTTTTGGGCCACAAGAAGGACCCTTAGTGTTTAACCTTGAAATCACCGAGTGGATTAAAATCTGGGACTTCTCCCTGCACTAGAAGTTTCTCACAACTCAATTTCTTAGCCAGGGTGCTTTTCCACTAGTTTATGCATTTCATTTTCCTCTGGTGATGGAGAGCTGTGTTCTTTCCTCCTCTTTCTCCTTCTTCTGCCTTCTTCACTCCCTCCACTTGAGTCACCACACCATGTGGAACCCTATCATCAGGAGAAAACCAATTTATCTTACTACAGGTGATCCGTTCCTTAGTGTTCAGTACACTCTTTACACTTCAATAAGTACAAGTTGTATATCTTGCAGTAAGAGGGCTGTGGTGTTTATTCTGTGCTCTTTACTTATTTGTGCCTTGATTATATAGTTCTTTCTTATAGTGACATTTGCAGTGAAAATGCATACAGAGAGATTGTATGGAAAATTGTTACCTACTGTTTATCTGTACTGTGTCTGGTTTATTTTTATGCCTTTACCAGTCAAAACTCCTTGAATGTAAGGGAATGACTAATGCCATTAGAAACTCCATTATTATTGTCACAGGGAACCTGAGGCAGACAGGCTAGTGATAGGAATGAGGAAGGTTTCCATTAGTGCTTCTCCTAGTCACACTTGCAAGATAATGTGTGACAGTCAGGTACCTTGATACCTTACTCAGCAAAGGCCAAATCTAGTGGTTTTTACTCAGCCTCTGGAGATGTGCATACAAACCCAAGAATGCAGCCCTTTACGTGTCACAGTAGGATGGGGTACGCATCTGTGGGCAGTGACAGGCTGCCCTGCCTCTATTCTGTAGTAGCTATGCAAGGATGGCCTCAACTGCAGCCAGAACACACACTTCAGTGGCATGCTAACACCCTGTCAGGCTCACTTATGCAAGCATCCATCTTTGAGGTGGCAGGCTGATGAAGTGTCAAACAGAGCATGTATTGAGCCCTTCTTGGAGCCTTTTTGTCACTGTGTAGCCAGTTATTCATCAGAGGATGATGCTGTGGTTTTCAGCAGAACTGTTTTTCTACTATCTTCATACAGCCAGGTGATGGTCAGATGGCTGGGTCATTCATTGGTTATGCCTAGTCTTTCATGATGCAGTGCTTTGCACAGGGTTTTGCCAGCTGGTTTGAAAGAGTGAATTGTACATGTAGAGCTGCCAGAGCAAGACAGTTCAAGGTGCTCAAGAACAAATGTACTGTGATGGTTATTATGGGTTTTTTTTGTTGTTTGGGGTTTTTTTTAAGGAAAAAAAGGAGAGAAAAAAGATCAGAGAAGTCTGCTGCCAACATGTCCTGTAAATGACGTTCCTTGCTGCTCTTAGTATCATATTAGATTAAATTTAACTCTTTTTCACTGGAGCTGGTCAAATGCATTGAGCCATTTCAGCATAAGAGTAGGCAATACTCATGTCCCTGCTGCAGTGCAAATGGTTGGGACATCTGTAAATATTAGGAAGCCTTCAGAGCTAACATGCAGATACCTAATGTGGGATATGCTGCTGCTATAGATAATAATCCAAACAGTAATTGCAAAGTAGATCCCTTAAATAAAACAAGAGCAGTCTGTATAACTGAATGCCAGAGATTTGTTTTCCCCAGCATGAGAGCTTCAAGGCATGACAGATGTAACTTGCCTTGCTCCATCCAGCATTTGGGAGTACCACACAACTGTGCAGCATAAGCAGAATTCATACTCAACAGTTTCTTTGTATCACATCTTGTCTGCTGCAATACAGAGGCAGCTGTCAAGATGACCACAAACTGTTACAAAAAGGTAAACTAACTGCAGGCAAAACCCCACAGGCTGCATTTCTAGGCTGCAGGAATACAGTAAGAATAGGCAGCATCCAGGTATAGCACATGATGACATAGGTGTCATGTCCTCCTTTGCCTACAGGGACAAATAATTGAAGTTAGTAGTAATGGAGTCATTGAAAGACTTCAGAGAATGACTGCTAAGCAGGTAGACACAGGTGAATCAATTGTGTGTCAATAGTCCTTCAAAAGACCAACAAAACTCTGCAAAAGGCAGTTACTGCTTGAAGGAGGGTGTGCAAACACACAAAAACAAACCAAAAAAACTACCCTGAAGAACCAGATATGGAAAGAACTAAAAGTTGCTTGCATGATAGGATTCATAAAAAGTGATAACTGTTTAATTTATATGGACAGCCTGTTTTTCTGCCTCCTCTAAAATCTTTCTGGAGCAGCAGCAAATGTTATTCTGCCTTTCTGGCACACCTTTTGACAGGTTATGAAATTATTTCTCTTCAATATATCTTTTGTATTTTCCCTCCTACTAGAACCCTGGGTTTCCAATGAACTGTGCAAAACCTTCAGGGAATTTTACACATACATTTTGTAAACACACTCAGAAGTTCCCTCCATATATCTTTTATTAATTTCAACTTTCTCTCTACTACCTCAGTCCAAGACTTCTCTACCATCATGTGAGAGCTTAAAACTTGTCTGTATCTTTCCATCTCATCAGCTGAAAAAAATTTCCCAATTTCCTTGCATGCCTGGCTTTTAATTTCTCCATCCTTCTACCCAATTTAAATTCATAAAGCACTTTGAGATCACATTTACACCAAGACACTCCACAGGATACCTCTGTATTGTGTTTGTGTTCTGTTCATTCATCAAATACTCGCCCACTCCATTTGAAACATACACTATCGAGTTTCTCCTTCCTTTCAAAACACCAGGACTTAAAGAAAGAGAACCTGCTTTTTAAAGCCCAAATATTTGTGTGTCTTCAACAAGACACTTCACCTTATTTGGATGGTTTCTCCTGTTCATCAGGAAGTTTTACTTCAACTGGAAAACAACATCAAGCTCCAAGGGATTGAGATGGTGACAAAAATTGAAAGAGATATAGAAAGTTTTCAAAGACAGTAATAAACAAAGTGATACTCTTATCTCCTATTATTTGAATGACCCTGCTAGAAGTCTAACATATTTTCTATGCCCAAGTCCTAATTAGAATTTTGGTTTAGAGACAAAAAAAATAGTCAAGTTTTGAATCCTCCTTGGGTTTTTTTGTTGTTGTTGTTTGTTTGTTCTTTCCTCCCCCCTTTACAGACTACATGAAAGCCATTTCTGGCATCATATTTTTCTATATGACCTTCCCTTCTGCCCCCACATGTGCATCATGTTATGTTAAATTCCCTGGGACCTGTACACACTGCAAGTGCAATAATAAGTCAATGTTTGATTTGTAAGTGTGGCAAATGCATATACCAATATATTATCTCAGCTGGGCTACTTCATTTCATTTCACCTCATTTTCTGTATAACTCTGAAGTTTTGTTTCCATCAACTCTACAATTTTGGCAGCTGCCTCTAATCACATTCTCTTTTGCTGCAATTCTTGTATGCATACATAGGAGACCATAATAAGCTTATCTGAAGCTGTTGTTTGTGTTCCTATTGCCATTCATCTACTGATGGCATTTTACTTTTAAAAAAGGCGACTGGTCAGTATGGCTTCAGCGTTGTACAGCTTGGGGAAGTCTGCAAGTTACACTATAGTGTATCTTCCATCTTTGTCTTGCAGCACTTTATTAGAGTCCAGGAACTTCTGTTATGGTTGTCTGCCATACCTCAGTTGTGATTTGTAATTTTCTGTTCTATATGTAGTACTTTTATAACTCGTGTCATCTGACTGAAACAATCCATAAACTGTTTTAACCTTCCCCTCCTGTAGATCACAGTTATCTCTGTTTTATAGGTGGAGAACCAAGGCAGAGCAGAGAGCAGAGGAATGTCCCTATAAACCCAGAGGAAAGAAAAAGCAGACTCGTGTGACCAAATGCCTTGATCATGGTCGTGTTTTCTTCATAATGGAAACATGGGCCATCAAAAAGGCAATATACAGAATCTGCTGACATTTAAAAGAAAATGTTTTCAGTGAGCTGCTGTCAGTAATGACACTATCAGCAAAAGAGGCAGCAGAAATGAAAAATGCAAATAAGGAAAAGGGAAAGCCTGCTAATAGCCAGGCTTTTTGGTTTAAGAGAAGAATGGTACAAGAAATGACTAGCTGACATGACAGAATGGGATGGGAGTAATCCAGATTTAGACAGAAAACAAGAAGTGCAAGGCAGAGTACAATAGTTTAAATATAAAGGCAATCTGTAAGTTAACAATTAAAAGGAAGAGAAAATTCTTAGCTTTGATGGTCAGAAATGGGATATAGGATAGTTTCTTACATAAATTTGTGAGTTTGGAATATTTCCTTAATTCTATGTTAATACACCTGATGTTTTCCATATTGTTTGTCTCCATATAAATAGCTGACACTTAGAAAAATACACAGCAGAGAATATATTTCACTTCTGAGTATTCTAGGAGTTACCATCCGCTGACTTAAAATTCCCCTGCCAAAGCACACTCTCACCTAACACAACTCTGAGTATCTGTAGAGTCATGTTGCATATTTAACTTACATTGTTATCTGTCACCACAATATTCAGAATGGGACTGTATGATTAAATATATCAGCCTGGTGTCCCTAATCCATGTAATTTAAAGTAAAAAATAAACTGAAAGAATGAAGCAGAGAAAATATTTTTAGCTGTGTACCATTATTCTGCTCTATACTAATTACTCCCTGCCTTTGTTAATTAAGTGACTCATTTTTAACACTGTGCTGTTAAACTCATGTTGCTTAATGGTCTGTGTGACCAGGATCTTGCTTGTGTTAGTCATTGAATCCCACAGTTTAGAAGTGACTGAAACTCAACAACATTCTCCCCCTAAAATAAACACTTATTAATGTATCCAAATATGCAATAAGAGAAGGAACAAGCTTGGTTCTAGTGTAAATTCAGTGAAGTCAATGGAATGACTCCTGTGCAAAACCAGCATGCAACCAGAACAGGACCCCAGAGTACTAACAATGATTATTTCCTCATCGGATCAAAGTCCCAGAGTACACTGCACCACTATTTGCAGACCTCTTGGTCCAGATTCCTCTTCAGGGTAAGTCCAGTGAGGTCAGTAGGATTTAGTACAAGTTGTAATGGTAGGAATGCACACTTACAGAGTAATACACAGCAATTTGCAAAACTGAGTGAGAGACCATTGTGCAAAGTTCAAAAGATAGTTTGCAAAGGCTCCAGTGGGCACATACATTTGAATCAGGAGAATTCACAGAACCCCTTTTCCAAAAAGAAAAGGAAGCATCCCCTAGACTTCCCATTATCAGCACTGATTCAGGAAGACATTTAATGAATGTTAAGGATTTAAGTTTCCTCACTGAAGCCAAAGGGCTTGCCCTAATACTTAAAACTATACACATGTTGACTAGGTATTCCCTAATCAGATCTATTTTACCCACAATATGTATTTGCTTTTTGCATTTACTCCTGAATCTGCTTGTGTATGGTAAGTTAACAAAAGCAACACATTCAGTAAAACACTTGAATGCATGTTCTTTTTCCCTCCTATAATGAAGTCAAGATCACAGCTAAATGTTTCATGGCACATATTCAAAAAATCAACCCAAACTGGCAGTATTCTTTTATTCCAAAGTAAAACTGAAGGCAGTTGTAAAGAAAGCCTCCCCTTATTTGTGTGTTATTGAAATGGTTGAAATTATTTCAGTAAGAACTTAAGTATATATTGAAATGTCTTGTATCTTTGCTCATATCTTAAGATTCATGCGCTTTATCAAATATCACACCTCCTACATCATGTTGTATTGCTTACTGTTGTTGTAAAGAACCCATGGGATTCTTTTTAGTATATCACATGGTAGTGGTGGGGAAACAAACCAAAAATATTCCAACCTCCAGCTCTCATACAAGACCAACTACCTGGAAACCATCCTTCGATTGTTTAGCTTCTCCTTTAAGCTACGGATGAAGTGAATTCCACATTTCTAGGCTGCTTGGTCTAGCACTTCATTAGCTGACTCATAGTATGCAACTCCTTATAGTAAATCTAAATCTTTGCTAAAAATAAAGTCAACTTTTCTCAATTTCCCTTAGTATATCTAGAGAATATTTTATTCATTAGAAAGCTCATATTTCTCTTTATATTTTTTTTAAAAGGATGAAAACAAATTTAAATCTTTGAAGATTTCCTCATAGGTATTATTTTCTCAGCCTAAGATTGTTCTATTTCACCTCCTTTAGGTTCTTCACCACATCCATCTTATTTGTTTTAAAGTTATCAGTGGTTTTGTGATTGCTTGTAACATTTTAGCTGAGTATCATGTTTGTTATAAACAACAAAAAAGGACTTGACTCACTTCATCTGCCTGTGTTAGGCAGGATTACAAACAGAACACACTGATTTTTGTAAGGAAGGAAGAAGGCAGCAGAAGAATTAGAACAGAGATGAAAAAACCCCAAAACCTTCCTATACTTAAAAGCTGTACTGCAAAATTGTGCCATTTCCAAGAGCCACAAGACATGTGTAGTATAACCTGGTTTTCATTTGGGTGGCTTTCACTTCCCTCCCCAAAATAGAGGGAATGCATAAACTGGTGCGTGGTCTGACATGCAGTATCTACTTCTTTTTGCAGTTGTGTGATCTGATGTGTATTGAAGACCTTGGCTGTGCTGTTTACATATTTGAACTGTTAGGAGGTCTCAGTTATGTACTTGAGAGATTGTGTGAAGGTCTCGCTATTCTCAGTAGAGCAGACAAACCTGCTACATAATCTACATACAAACAGAAAACTAGGATTAGACCTTTTATCCCTTATCTCTAAAGCGTACAAACCCTTACTGTCAGAACAACTGTTTTTGGTGCCAAGGGCTAGGAGGGGATGTCACAGAATTTCAAAAACCATGCATTTGTGTCATTAAGTCCTAGGTTACTGTTACATACACTGGGACTTTAAGTCTCAGGCTAAGATATAAGCAGAAGATGTTGAAGACAGGATATTATTAGAAGCACAAGCAAGCCAGCAGGCTTTGCTTTATCTGAATTATAGTGATGTATCTATCCCCACATTTTATCATCTTTCACATATCTTGAATAAAGCAGGATCAGCCTTGAGAAATGCCTGTTTATCCTGCAAGATAACAATGCTTTGAATTTCTATACAGACCCACATCTAAGGCTTTCAAAGAGCTTCACAAATGTTAATCCATTAAGTATCAGTGTAAGGCATTCCCATGAGGCAGGTGGTTTTTAATTACCTCCATTTTACAGAGCAGAAGCAAGCAAGGCACAGGGAGATCTAACCACCTTATTTGTAAGGTAACACAGTAAATCAGAGCACAATCAGGGAGAGAACCAAAGAGTTTTGACACTCAGCTCTGCTGCAAAGCCCTCTCCCTTTCAGCACTTTTGGTATTTTTTATGTATTAAAAAAGAGGAGGGCAAGGAGGGAAGTTTTAGTAAGGGGATGAACTGGTTAGGTTTTGGCATGAGGTGACACCATAGAAAAACTGGACAGAATCTTTGCCCCATGGATCAATAGTCAGAGTGCTGCTCTGAATGAGGGGAAACAAAATAAAAAATAAAAATAAAAAAGCAGTATCTACCCGAGCTCCCTAAAGGATAATGTAGAGGTAGGCCTTACTTCTTCACCTGAAGCAATTAGCAGATATGTTTGGAGCCAGTCCCTTCACCTGACATCAAGCCTGCCATCAAGAAACACTTGGCATCTCTCTAGTTTCTGCTGTGGGGACCTTCTTAAGCAATCTTTTTTGATGCAGTTGTAGAACAACATTATGGTCCCACTTTTATAATCCCCACTCTCTCCATGCTATTATCAGGAGTTTCATATATTCCAGAGGAGGCAAAAAGTATCAGAAGGTGACATAATGCTCTTTATGCTTTTACAAGAAAGATGACAAAACAGGTTTGATGAAGAACTGGGCCTTGGTCATCCTCTTCTAGTAGAGCCATTGTAGGGTTCCTTTTCTCCAATATTTGCTTTTGTAATCTTATGGAAAAGTAGATGCTCACATGTATACAAACAACCTTCTCTCCTCCCCCAAGGAGTAAGAAATTGCCCTAACAGAGCACCTACTTGAACGTTCATAGACACTTTTTTTTCCTGAACTCCTCACCCAGCTCTGTGTGATGGATAAAAAGACACTGCTTCGTATTTGAAATTATTGGAAACCGATTAGCAGAGTACTCAAGTTGGAACTACAAGGAGAGGGCAATATATCAATAATAAGGATATGCACAAGTCTTCCTCAGATAACCCCTGAATAGGCATGGGTAGTTATGGGTAGGATAGGTAGGAGTACTCCTGCCCATGTGAGTAAAGTATTCTTGTCCAGTGATCTTACCAGGGCCTTTCCCCGCCACCCCCCCCCAAGTATCCTGGAGCAGGGAGACAGACAGACTCTCTTCTCAGTTTTCATCCTAGCAAGGACATTCAGCATTAAAACACAACTCTTAATAATCATAGAATGGTTTGGGATAATGTTATTCTTTGTAATAATTCTGAGTAATTTTATCCTTTATTATATCTAACATTATCTTAAATCTCTATCTTCCTCAAGTAGCTTTCCTGTGATTGAATCACTAAACACTGCGTAGCTACAATCATTTTTTTCTTTTAGGTCTATGTCATGATGTATCTTTCTCAGTCCTTTTAAACATTCCTACTACCCAGAATACTTTCACTTTGAAATTAAGTCAAGCGCTCTGCTTTGCACAGCACTGCTGTGTCTGAGGTATTTGCCATCAACAGTATCATCATTCGCCATCAGTCTGAACTCTGTAGTCTGAATAAGACAGATATGTTCCATCTCTCACATCTCATGCTGTTTAACATGGTGAAGAGCAATCTACTAATAGTGACATTTAAATGGAGTAACATTTGCTAAAATTACTTGCTGGAAATGCAAATCTATGATCACTTCAGAATTCAAGGATGCCTTGTGTATTATGCCAGAGAAGAAACACATCTTTGACCTATCTGCTCCAAGAACAAATAGCCCTTAAGAGAAGTTGTACTAATTGCTGGTAATAATGCAGCTCTGGCAGAATTAGCCATCACTACTCACCTTTACTCTGCCTACCTTTTTCAGCCTATGCATCTTTGATCTTCCTTGCAACAGACTTGACTTAGTACCAGAACCACCATTCAGATATTTTTACTTTGGCAATGGCAAACACCAAGCAGCACAGCATTTGTATGTCCCTGGGCAAACAATGACCAACAGCATTTCATCCGGTAGCTAGAATCCAATGTACAGTAGCCATGACCTCCTTTACACAGAAATGCGTTTTGTCACTGCATGATGCATTTGCTAAGGGGCTCCAAACATGTTTACCTGTTAGACTATCCAACCTCTGATAAGCACATTGATCACGTATTTGGCATAGGTCTTCCTTGCTAGCTTTAGAGGACTTCTGACACACAAATGCAGTTTTGGAAATTGTGTATGTATACTGATCATAAATCTAACCTTTGTCAGGGGAACTACAGGCGTCTCTTTTTTGCTGGTGTTACTGAATTCATTGTAGGTCTCTCCAGTGGCTGACAGCTTCCCTGTTAGTTGCCATGCATAATTTTGATGATCAGTTCAGCCCAGGTCTGCAATATATGTCAGGGGGGTATATGAGAAAAATAGCATGCAATCAAGGAACTGAAGTGTGCCATAATAGAGACACAAGAGGACTGAACCAAATTTCTGCGTACTGTCATCATTCTGCCACTTTCTAACTCTGCACTGCAAAGTTGCAACCTTAGTAAAATGCTTTTCACTTCTTATAGTGTGTAGATCTAATTTACAATCAAGAGAGAAGTGTACTTGTTGCTTTCCCAGCTATGGCATTTAAATCAGAGAGCCTACGCTTTACTTGTACTACGAAAAACACAGGGCAACTATTCAAGCATGGGGAGCTCTGGAGACGCCTTTGGGGGAGGTGATGGACATAGAAGTGACAATTGGTTTCCATTTATTTATTTGTCCTCCCTGCTCATTTCTGTCCTGTGTTATTTCCTTGTACGAAGATGTCTGTTTTTACACATGAATTACCTTTTCTTTCACCTCAGTTTCTTTCAGAATTTTAATTTGGGCCAGGGCCTCTCTTTTATATATTTACTCAATGCTTGGCACAGCAAAGCTCTGATCCCAGCTGGGCCCTCTGGAAACTTAAATATTAACTGTTGCCTGCAAGATGCAAGTTTAGAAAGAAGCTCCTTGTAGTCTAGCTTTAGGTTATAAAAACAATATCCTTAGAAAAGTGCTTAGTAGTCTGCAAAATGATCACTGTTAGCCAAGCTATTTGCACTTACATGGACAAGAATAAGGATTTGAATGATACATATGTGGCTATGGCAGCTACGCTCTACCTCCTGTGCTTCTGTACTCAGAGAAGCAGTTCTTGTGGGAATAAGCAGCATTTCCATATTGTAAACACTCAACTTTTAATGTGCCATTAATCATGCAAGGAAAACTGAGGCAGAAATCCACGTTGGCTTTGTATCCCATTAATCACAAAGCTAGTCCTCCATTTTTACTGCCCCGCTAGGATAGGTCTGTTCTATTGCAGTCTTGTGAATGGATGCAGAAGGCAAATGATCATATTCCTGCATTCCTCCAACCTGCCTGGTACCTGCCACTGTCATTTGATGGCGATGATGAAGGTTGGGCAGTGACACATGCAGACCTTTTAAGTGACTGAACTTTTGTGACTGAGGCCAAAGGCTCACTGCTGGCTGGGGTTGGAATAGATGACGCTCTTCCCCTCTAGCAGTCCTTATTGCCTCCTCACTTGTTAATGCTGTCAGTTCATCCCCAAACTGCTGGCATGAAGATGCAGTTTTCCCTGTGAACCACTAGATGCCCTGAGATCTCTTTGATTCAATATTTCTATCAACAACCAAAACTGTTACTAGGGAGAAGAAAAAAACAGCATTCCAACTAAGCCATGAGAACAATAGCATGTTCACTGGTGGGGAATATTTTCCAGATTAAAGTAATATCTGCTTTTATAAATGTATTCAGTTCAAACACTGAAAAGGAAAGCAGTGTACATGTTAGGGAATTTATCGATATCTGTGTTGAAAAACGGTTCCTCAGGGCCATGATGATAGAAGCCAAGAAATTAATATTAGAGATGGAAATCTCTCAATTGCCCCAAATAACAGACAGTTCTGCAGAAATTTAGCAAAGGTATCCTCAGAAGTGCAGAGCACAATAAGAAACAGTTAATACAGTCAAGTTCTGGTATTATTGCACAGTGGTATAAGCTAAAGTAACACCACTAATCTCAGTGGAGTTATTCTAGTTTACATCAGTGTTAAATGAAAGCAGACTATGACGCCTTGAGTACTAGACTTGTGCTGGATCAGAGCTCAAGCCCTCAAGGCACGGGGCACCTTTACCCAGGTATAGCAAATCTCTTAAGTACATGCTAGCCTTTAATTCCTTGCAGGGAGGCCCTTGCTGACTATGGCAGGAGTACCTTTCTACTTAAGCATGCATGGGCTTTGCTCTGGCATGACCAGCCCTTCAGCACACAGCAGCACAGATTGTGAAAGGGCTGTGATTCAGTGAACAGGCCCTGACTTGCCAAACTGCCAAATCTAGATGATCAGTAGCTACCATACAGCATGCTTGTCCTGCAGCTGAGACATAACTGAGTTATATAGCTGCTTTTTTTAAGCATGAATTCATCCTCAATCTATTCAATGGGCACCTTGGGGTAGCTTTTAGAGAGGTAAAGATCAGACATCAGCTATTTCAAGACATTTAAAGATTGTAGATAAATATTTGTTATATGCACCTTCATCTCAGGTTAGAGGGTTCTGCCTGAACTAGTGTAAGCTGACAGAGCTTCCTTGACTTCCCTTGGCTTTCTCATGATCTGGGCGCTCTGTTTAATGAAGGAGCTTTCATCTTTCACAATACAAGTGCTTCTACACAAGCATTTCAGCAGTTTTCACATAGTGAGAAAATATTGGGAGGCCTGTTTTTAAAAAAGTGGGGCTTGCAGAGATAATTCTGCTGCTCAAAGATACCCAGCAAATTAGCACTAGAGGTGGAAAAATATGAAAGCTATCTGGACTCCTACCTTTTTGCTTTGAGTGCTACATGACCCTGCTACATTAGTACACCTGCAAAAGATCACCTTGCTTTATTCTCTGAAGAGCTCTGTGAAACAGCTTGGGGGATCCCCACTACAGAAGAAAACTCTTCTGCTGAAGTAGTTAAAACTGCTCTCAACTGAGCAGTTGTTCCTCATTTCTACAAAAGCAATCATCATATTATAGGAAGCAGCTTTGTCTCCTATTGCAAAAAAGGATGTTAAGACATGCTTACCTGTGCTAAGCTTTAAGGCACCACCTCTCCTCCTCTCTGTTTTTGTCTGACACTAGAATGCATTTGCTCTAGGCTGCAGCTTCAGGGGCTTGTAAGACCTCGCTTTTCTGGGGAACTCCAACAATAAATCTCTAGGCAAGTGGTTCTCATAATTAGCTAACACAGAGACAAAACTCAGCCAGGCACAATGTTGTTGTATAATCACTGTAATCAGGCTTACACCTGTGAGTTCATACATTATGTATCCACCCACCAGGATTCTTCTTGAAGTCTGGCCTGAGTGTGAGGGGTGAAAGCAGCTTAGTGACCTGAAGACTGTGTTTTTTTGAGCATGACTCAGAATGTACTGTCCCTTTAAGAAGTGTTATATTGAAACTGGACTTCACAGAGAGTGATTAGCTAATTTAGAAGTTGCTTTGAATGCACAGATGTTTTCTATTTCCTAAAGAGTTCTTCAATCCTGAATATGAGGCCTTATACTTGTCACATACAGAGAGTGGCTAAAGTCCATTTCATAGAATCAATTAGTTTGGAAAAAACCCTTAAGATCCAGTCCAACTGTAAACCTAACACTGCCAAGACCACCACTAAACCATGTTCCCAAGAACCACATCTACACATCTTTTAAATACCTCCAGGGTGGTGATTCAACCACTTCCCTGGGCAGCCTATTCCAATACTTAGCAACCCTTTTGGTGAAGAAGTTTTTCCTAATATCCAACCCAAACCTCCCCTGCCACAACTTGAGGCCATTTCCTCTTATCCTGTTACTTGGGAGACCAACACCCACTTCAATACAACCTCCTTTCAGGTAGTTGTAGAGCATGATAAGGTCTCCCTTGAGCATCCTTTTCTCCAGGCTGTGGCAGTACATCCCGCCGCCCCCCCGCCCCTGCCGCCATCCTGCCAGCAGGAAACGAAACTTCTCCAGGAAGGGAGAAAGGGAAAGAAACCCTGGAGGGGGCAGGTTGAAATTTGAACTGGCCAATTGAGATGCACCAGGTACACCGAGGTGACCCTCCTGGCCAATAGAATTAAATGACCACAGGTCAGATTCGACAGGGGTATAAACGGGGTCCTGCTGGAGGACATGTTGGCAGTCCTCCTTGGAGCAGCGGGTCTGCAGTCGGGGACTCCCCCTCGGGTCGGGGCACTGCCTGAGGTAACTCCTTGAGGGAGAGAGCCCTCAGCTTTTAGGTGAGTGATACGCACATTTTGAGCCATCACTTTAAATCTTGGGGATTCTTAAGTTGGCCGTGTAGTATTAATTCCCTTTACATCATTGAGCCTGTGATTTTATAAAATGTTACTGGACTTCTAACTAACTTTTGCTAAAGAATAAATCTGAGCTTTAACACTTGTTGGATTTGGTTAGTTGTGCATCTGTAACAAGGCTAAACAACGCTAGTTCCCTCAGCTGCTCCTCATAAGACCCTAGCTTCATTGCTCTTTGGACACAATAATTTCCTTATATTCACTCAGAGATTTAGATGGAACTGTTTGCAACCCTCTCCCTCCTCCCCCCAACTTTTTCCTCCAGCTTTACTAGTGTGCTTTTTTTTTTTTTTTTCCTTTCTAAATTACTCATGTCCCATAGAAGTTTAAAGGAGGTACAAGGCAAGGCAACTTTGTGCTCAAATAGCAGCACCATACAGAAGATGCTGTTCTGTAAGTGGAACCATGAGCAAGAACCACAGATAGGGTCTTAAGCCCCAACACCTGCTACCTTTTAGCTAAAGGATTGTCTCTGTTCATAACCACCACAGTAAAGTCTTAAGGAGTTTTTGGTTCTAACCAAAGAAAGCAAATAAAGACTTACCTTTTTCCAGAGCCCCTCACCAATGTGGTACTATAGAAAATCACATTGTCATCCTTATGTAAACCACTTCGTAGAATCTGTTGCTGCTTGTAGAGGACCACATACAGTATTTAATGGCTTTAATGAGCAGAGACCCTGTTAACTCAGGTGTTTCCTCTTTGGAATTTCATTTGACTATGGACACCTGATTTCATAAGAACAAAAGCAAAGGGGATCTCTTTCAGAGTTAGAGGGTGCTTTCTGTATCAAAAAGACAGAGATGCTAGAAGCAAAAATAAGGTAAATTTTGCTTGATACCCTTTACCACTAGGAAGGAAAGGGTTGTTTTTTACTATAGCTCTTTCCTTGTGAAATGAGTGGTCAATATTTATAGATTTTTACTTTCAGAGAAGGAGATGGAACCTTAGATTCTCATGGAGTTTAATACCAGAATGGACCATAGTAGTTACTCTGTGTGGTTTTCTGTGTCCCAGAGGGTTTAGGCTTCTGCTCCAATGTGAGGCAATGACAGAATCAGAGTAAACTATGTCATCCTGTGATCTGATTTTCTTCTTGAAGGCTTCACTCAGGCTTCAGAAAAAGCCTTTATCCATTGGCATTTAACTCATCCTAGAGTGTGCTGTTTTGTGTTCCCTGATTGAGGTCGGCTCAGACAGAAGGTTTTCTCAGCTACAAATAGCTGCATTTTTTACGTGTATCTATGCTTCCTTTACAGTGCATTGTTAAGTCTGCTATCAATAAATAAGAGGACAGAGTCCAAACTTTAATGTTAGTTGGGAATCAAAGAGTAGAACCCTTACCTAGAAAAAGCCTGGAGTAGGCACTGTTCTGTTGCAGTTGTAATGTCTGCAGTAACTTACACTGCATAAAGCATCTTGTCCATGCCTGCTCTTTAGCCAGGCATAGCACAGCCTTGATCCCTTCAGGATGGCAAAATCACAGAGGAGAGAACAATGCTGCCTCTCTTTCTGGTCACTACAAAAGGGAAACAATTATTCTTTAAAGAAGTGTAGGAAAAGCAATCTTGGAGTATCTAGAAGTGGGGGTCCCAAATAGTCTCATAAAGGAGTGATTTTAAAGTGAGTACAGGAGGGTAGGATGAGCATAAATACATTAAGAGGGAACACTTTAGCAGAACAGCAAGAAATGAGAGCTGTTAGGTTATGGGATAGTTACCAAGGGATGTGATGGAGGCTCTATTACACAGGCAATTTGAAGAAGCAGACTAGACAGAGTGCTATTGAGTATACTCCAAGTAACCATCCTTGTCTCTGCAGGGATCCTGACAGTTACTTGCTTAATGGCCTGATTTTCTAAATGTATCATGTGGCTATTTCTAACACTGACTTTAGCAAGACTTCTGGGTGTCAAATTGTTCAAGAAAATAACAGGTTATTGATCATCAATGACCTCATTCCCATTTTTGTGGCCTTGAAAGCTGTGTTGGATTTTTTTCAGTCATGCAAGGTGCAGGAGATTCATGACTTTTCCCAGCTGCAGTAGTCCATGGCACTCTTTTTTGAAGGGCTGGAGTCCCACTGTTTTTGCTTATATTTGAGGTAAAATAAAGTGCACCAGCAGAAGCACCTGGTACCACCTGCCTCATCCATATGGCATTTGAGCTGCCATCTGCAGCTGCCTGGGGCTAGTAGAGCTGCCACGAGCAGAAGAGGTGGGTGTGTTGCAGAGCCAAGCAGCCCCATGGAGCAGAGAGCAGCAGGGCTACTTTAGTTCTGCAAGATTTGCTCTGCCTCTCATGGGCAGGGGATGACACATTCTGCAGGCATTGTGATGCCAGTTTTCCAGTTAAATATTTAATTTTCATTTACTAGAGCAACAGGGGAAGCTGCAATTATGTTTTATAGGGAAAATTATTTTACAGCATGCAGGTTAATTTTTAATTTGTCAGATTTTTTCCTACCCTTTTCTCATCCCTTAGCCATCGTCCCTGTTGAACCTCCATTTTTAATTCCCTTTTAATTTACTTGAGTGACAGAGCAAAAGGAGGAGAGCTGGAGGTAAAAAGCACCTGAATAAACACTTTTTGCTTCTCTGCAGAAGGTAGGCTAAGTTTTACGTAAGTCCTCTGCACCAGACCCTACAGCTTTAGGGACCCCCACCATTCAGATATACCCACTCTGCTATGCAACTCCTCTTAGCATATATGGTCTCAGGCTCCTTGTGGACTAAGCAACATTACTTCCCACCTGCATAGTAACAAAAAATAAATAAATCTGCTATACAGTCAATAAACTAAAAATATTACAAATAGGCCAATTTCTGAGCTATTTAAAATATGGGCTTCTGGTGCCCTGTATGGCAATATATATACATAGAGAGCAGGATTTATGATGGTTTGCTGTGCACTTTAAATATAATGAAAACCAGTCAATTTCATTTTGTTACAGCCTGAATCTATCTTGGCAGCTCCTACTACAGTGTAGTTCTCGTTGCGACATGGGGCACTGAAAATGGTACAGCCTGTTTACTAAATGGATTTAATAAGAGCTACTGGTAAGGACAATGGTTCTTTTTTTAAAAAAAAAGTCAGTAGGTGATACAGAGCTTTAAAATTCAGTCACTGTGAATTAAGGGAGTGTCTGAGCTAACCTAAATGGATGTTCTCATCTCTCTGTCTACATATGCTAAAGTGCATGATCTGGCTTCTTATGCTAGTCCTTCACAATGGTATCCGAGCAGTTCTGTGGAGGAATGAGCATGCTATACAATGTGCAGTATGTGCTGCTCCTGCCTGAAACTAAATTAATTTTACCCTGTCTTTCCTTTCTTGCTTTCTCTGCCTTCCCTGAGATAATCCTGTAAAGCAGATCTGCAGGCTGCAGTATGCGGTAGGTAAGAGGAAAAGACACTGGGTGGTACCTAGGAAACATCTAGATAAGGAAAATTTAGTCTGAACACCAGAAATGTCTTCTGTCTGGTGAAGTGTGGATTCAGCAGAGTCTTCAGGCACATTTCAGGGCCTAAAATTGCAGACTACTGAATGTCTTAACTCTGTGCAGCCCTCACAAGATCAGCCCCCATGGAAGAGCAGAAACATTGGCTACTCCTTTTCTTTTTGCCTTTTTGAGAACTTCACAAAAGTGAGTTCTGTGCCCAAGTGATGAATACAAGGGAAATTCACTATAGTGTTTACAGGACTGCACTCACAACAGTTTTCCTGACAGTGATAATTATGTATCTGTATTTCACAGCTGCAGGAATCCTTCCAGAGAGTCACTGTCAGAGAGATGTAGGACTGTGCAGGGTAAAGCTCTAGGGAGCAGCTTCCAGTGAGTTAGTTACACTGTTCCTCCAGGAAGCTTTAAATCACTTGTTGAGTAGACATGAGAAGACTTCTGCATTAACCAGAGGTGTCAACCAGGAGAAAGCTTGTGAGTGTACTGCTCTGCAGCAGGGTGGATCCATGCTGCACTGCAGTAAGGCATAGCAGGAGTCAGTGTGCCTGGTTTGAAGCCATTTCTCTGGCTTCATTATATATGGTTTCTAGATGCCTTCTCGTTAATGTCCCAGTCAGTACCAGAAGAGTGCAGCTGTGGATGTAAGGAATTGCCAGGAAAGTATAACAATATTTATAGCCACTCTGTGCTACCTGACTGTACAGATGGCTGAGTCTGGTCTTCATTAAAAGACCTTTACAGTCATCTGTTAGGTAAATCTACAGGAGGACCAAAGCTACCTGTTAAGAAAGTCCTTACACACCCATACAGAGGTGTACCAGCCGGATGATCTCTCTGAATGGAGGAAGACCATTGCCTGATGATTTTGGCAGCCCATTTAACACTGTTATCTGTGAAACAGGATTCTACAGTGAGTAGTGTAAGTGTCTGAATGATGGACAGTTGTAAACAACTTGTCTTTCAGGACAGCAATTATCCCATATTCAGAACCAGTAATAAAGTCATAAAGGTTTCTATGTCTCTTAATTTACATAGGCTATCAAATCAGCATATGGATGTCCTCATTATCTATGTAAATATCCAGTTCTTTCTTTAGTGCTGATAAAATCTTAGGTTTTGTGGGTTTTCATGATGTAGCAGGTTTCACAGATTAACTTTGGTTTGTTTTAAAACCTTTTTCTACAAGAAGTTGTTGCCTTTACTGCATCATGTGTTATTTTTTTATAAGGATGTTTCCCCTGTATTAATCAAAAGTCCAGAGCATCTTCCAGGAACTACTGGTATGAGAACAAATTAACAGAATCCTTCTCAATCATAGATTTTTAGTTTAGGTCAGTGAAGCGCTGACATGCTGATCTAACACCTGTGCAATTATTCTGTGAAATGAGTTCTTGGGAGGCTTTCAGCCAAGGCAGGAGAGCTCTGAACAAAAATCAGGGCTTCAGTCCTGTACTAAATTCTGGTACTTCTTGTGTTCCTGGATTTATAAAAAGGTGAAATACTGAACTTTTTCCACATGACCAAAACTTCATTGCATTTTTAATTCAGATGCAGTGTAGTGTTTCATTTTCAGTCCTCTCTAGGAACAAGATGCTTCAATATTTCTAAATCCAAACACTTTATTGCAATAACTCAAATGTGTCCTTCATTAAATTGTATTTGCTTTGGGTGCTGCAGTGATGAAGGTATTTTCTAGAGTGGGAAGAGAATGTATGTCTTTCACATCTATTTCTTCTTATCGGCTAGACACATTGCAGTTTTTCAGATGCTGCTTTTTTTGTACCCAAATCATGTTGATTGAAAATTTCTTCTCAGATCTTCTAGACACTTTTTTTTTTCCACGCAAGTGTCCACTGTAATTCACAGTAATTGTCACCCCTGTCATCATCTTCAGCAGTAAAGCTGATGATTAAGTGGTCATGAATGACTAACTCTCAGCCTTTGCGGTGATCGCAGTGGTCTGAGCTCATGCATGTTGGCAGAGCAGCAAAAGACAAAGTTATGTCTGAGTGGTCAAACTGAATAGTATATTGAGACCCAGAGATTTAGGTGGCTTATCAGGAAGAAAGAAGAGCAGAAAGAAGCAAAAAATTGCTGTGGTAATAAGTGAACTACTAGTAAGATACAAAAAATACAAAGAAAAGCACAAAAATGATTCAAGGATTGAGGGATGAGACACAAGGAGCTAAATTTATATAGGCTAGAAAAGAAATAATACAGCTAAAGAGACGTCAGTCTCTATATGCCTTCATCAGAGCCATGAATATTTGCACTATCAAATCATTAAGGAGATGTTAATGGAAAGCATGTCTGCTACTGGAAATTACTACAGAGGAGTGGTCATATAAGCTTGATCATGGAAAGTACAATATCTAATATCCTCAGATGTCTTTATTTGTGGGTTGCTTTTTTTTCCCTATAATTCAGTGAAAATGTCAGATGCTGATACAACCACCTTATAATGCTGTTGTCCTCTTTTGAGCAACCTGGCTTTATTTCTTCAATACACAAGCCTGGTCTATATTGTCTAGACCAAATGCAAACAGATGATAACAGGAGAGGTAATTTTGTCCTTCAGAGCCCTTTCCTGCTGCTTTCCCTTAAGATCAGGGATGTATTGCAGTATCACTTGCCCCATGTAAACTAAATTTGAAGTTATCTTTTTCCCTCTGGCAATTTGTATTTACCATTAGAGATATCTGTGATTTGAACTTCCCTGTGTTTAAGAATTCATAGAATCATAGAATCACAGAATCATAGAATGGTTTGGGTTGGAAGGGACATTAAGATCATCTAGTTCCAAGCCCCCTGCCATGGGCAGGGACACCTCCCACTAGACCAGGTCAACCTGGCCTTGAACACTTCCAGGGATGGCGCATCCACAACTTCTCTGGGCAACCTGTTCCAGTGCCTCACCAACCTCATAGTGGAAATTTCTTCCTTACATCTAATCTAAATCTACCCTCTTTCAGTTTAAAGCCATTACCCCTTGTCCTATGACTACCTGCCCTTGTAAAAAGTCCCTCTCTGGCTTTCTGGTAGGCCCCCTTTAGGTACTGGAAGGCTGCTATAAGGTCTCCCTGGAGCCTTCTCTTCTCCAGGCTGAACAACCCCAACTGTCCCAGCCTGTCTTCATAGGAAAGGTGCTCCAGCCCTCTGATCATCTTTGTGGCCCTCCTCTGGACTCACTCCAACAGATCCACATCCTTCTTATGTTGGGGGCCCCAAACCTGAATGCGATACTCCAGGTGGGGGTCTCATGAGAGTGGAATAGAGGGACAGAATCACCTTCCTTGACCTTCTGGCCACACCTCTTTTGATGCAGCCCAGGATACCGTTGGCTTTTTGGGCTGCAGATGCACATTGCCAGGTCATGTTGAGCTTCTTGTCAACCAAAACCCCCAAGTCCTTCTTGGCAGGGCTGCTCTCAATCCATTCTCCACTTAGCCTGTATTTGTGCTTGGGATTGCTCCAACCCACATGCAGGACCTTGCACTTGGCCTTGTTGAACTTCCTGAGGTTCACGTGGGCCCACCTCCCAAGGCTGTCAAGGTCCCTCTGGATGGCATCCCTTCCCTCCAGCATGTCGACCGCACCACACAGCTTGGTGTTGTTGGGAAACTTGCAGAGGGTGCACTTAATCCCACTATCCATGTTGCTGACAAAGATGTTAAACAGTGCCGGTCCCAATACTGGCCCCTGAGGAATGTCACTCCTCACTGGTCTCCGCATTACCCAAACAGATCAAGGTGCCATTTTTAAGCTGTTAAATGCATCAAGAGAAGGGAGTTGCTAGAATGGATAGCCCTGACACCTACAGGCTTTAGCAGGTGAAAACCCTCCAGTCCCTCCTCCCCACTCCCAGTGAAGTGTAAAGACAATCTAAGATGAGAAAACTAAGCATTCAGCATGTCAAGTGTAAAATCTGAACCTGCAGGTGCACTGCATATAAGTTCTTTTAAGATTCAGTGGTCCATACAACAAACTGATAGTTTTCCCCAATCCTGTGAGACTGCATAACTTGGGGTCCTGTGGAATCAGTATGTCAGGAAACTGGGCCTGGATCTCAGCCATCATCTAACATAAAATCAACTTCACTTTCCTATTTTAAGATAAGGCTGTTGGAGAAGCTGATCTATACAGACTTGAGGGTACTAAAGTTAGAAGGGATTATTCCTAGGTCCATCTGACTTGACTTATTGCACAGCACAAGCCATATTGTTCACTAGTTAAATTCTCCATCAATTCTGTAACTCCTGCTTGATGAGATATAATATATTTTAATGGTGCAAGATAATTTTGGAAATATCATTGAGGGTGGGGGCAGGATTCATCCATGACTCGGATGTCGTGGCTGTCATCAGAAAGAAGGGACAGATGGATATCCTGCTAAAGCAATGATGTGCAGTATCATTGTCAGGCCTGTCCCACCTCTCAGTTCTTACAACTTTTCTCCTTACGCATAGTTTTTCCTTTATTGCAGCCATTTTCCTGGTTATGACCAATGCACAAATGTGCTCTGTTTTGTTTTCTCTATTTACACTATTCCTCCACTGGCTACATTCTCTGTGTTTTGGGATAACTCTATTAGTTAAAGTCTCATGACAAAGATGATGCTTTTGAAGTACTGATGGTAAAGAAGCACTTCTCTGGCTTCTTTTCTGACTGTTCCTCTTGTTTCCAGTCTCCACATTATTTTATGTTTGAATAATTTGGTAATGACTCACAAATTACTAACTAGGCTTTATTACAAAATGGATCAGACTATTAACTCCTCTATGGATTACACTTTAGCCAAAACCCAGCATAAAACCTTTCAGTTGCATATCCGTACAGTAGTTTGTTGTTTTCTGCAATGTGAGAGCTGATAGCTTGTAACTAGAAGCAGTAGATGTATATCCCCTGCTTTGCCTGACTTGGCTTTTATGGTTATAAACTTTGCAGACTTGGACTGCCTTCATGACCTTACAGTGAGGCTTCTTCAGACATAGTTACCTTGTATTTGGTGAGCAGTTACATCTGTTTTTTCCTCTTAGTGCATACTTAAATTACTTCTAAGTTTCCTCCAGTGGTGCTGCTGCACCTAGACACTCAACAGAGGCATCCTAGGTGTTAAAGGTACCACCCTTTAACAGCTTGTCTGGTTCTACTGAAATATTACTTTCAGCGAGGAAATGCAAATTTTTAGATTTTAAGAATCTCTGAGGGAATGACATTTCCCCGGCTTTTAATTTTGTCTGAAGACTCAGCACCAAGGTTTAGCGCATTGGATGCCAATTGCAAAAAATTTTACACGATTTGATAGGCAGAAGGATAAATGCCCAAGCTGCCTAGAATAGAGGGATATTCTGTACTAATTTTAAATTAAAAAGAAAGAAATCACACTTTGGTTAGTGTCAGTTTTCCTCCTTCTCTTCCTACCTGACAGAGCTTTATCTGGCAATGCTCTTGAGCCTAAAGTTTGCCTTTTCTCTGTTGGATTGCTGCATTATGCTAAGTTTCCAAGTTTTGAAGTAGTCATATTCTGTTTTCAATCTGTTAATTTTGCACAATTTGAATCTGGGAAAAAAAAACATCTACAGACCTCATGTCAAAGCCTCATATGACATAAATCCATATTCTGTTTTCCCAAACAGAATATAGTGTTTATTGCACACTAGCCTTTTTTTATATTACTATTGACAATTTCATCATGGATTGATGCATTGTTAGAATTTTTTTCTTTTCCTAAAATACTTAATTTAACACTGCTGACCAAGTATGGTACTTTATACGCTTTGGCTTACTTTATCAATTTACTACAGCTGAATACAGAAAAGTGATAGATTTCAATAGATGGAAGCAATTTCCAGGAATACAGGAACACAAATGTTTTCAAATACTTCTGTGTGGTGTTTGAGGAGAATATCCATTTACAAGGATTACATGCTGTAATCATATAGGATGCTCCTGAAATAGTTTCTTCATCAGTGCTAACACATAAGGATATTAACTACTTAAATTACCTAATAGAGCTATCAGGAGGGGCTAGCTAGATATGTACTTTCCAACTGCATTTGACAACAGTTGAGTCACTCCTGGAATGTGCTGTCCTGGTTTGATGTCTGAAGGTGAACGAAGATATTGATAAATCAGAGAATTCAGTATTTCTGCTTCTTCATCAGATATACTTGCACAAGGATATGTACTGCAGCTGTTCCTGCTCTGGCCCAGACCTGGAGAGGTATGCCAATGCCTTACCTCATTGTAATTCTTGTCTTCCAAGTAACTTAAGTTTATTTACATCATAGGTACTTCAGCTGTGGCTCTACAACATGGTAGAAGAGTAATGAGTGCGGGGGAGTTTTTTCTTTTAGTCCCTTTTAGTTTATGCTAGCATGTAATCTCTATCTGCAATTTCAAGAAAGAATTCCATGCTAATTTTAAGCATGCCTTTTAACAAGGGATTTCTACATTATAAAAAGGACTTCACTACTTTATCCCAAGGAATAAAATCTAGAACCGCCAGCAGAAGTTTCTTTCTTTTTTGATGAGAACCAGTTGCTGCAGTGGAACACGGCACACTTAGCCAGAATGTTATAAATGTATTTGTGTTTTTCTTCTTTGAGGATTTCTCAGCAAAATTATGAGGTCTAAGACATTTGTCTTCCATCCACATGTCAAGTTTCTTGAATGCTGGGAGAATTAAATTTGACCTCCAACCCTGACAGTAGTGAGGTAAAGGTGCTGTATCAAGTCTTGGTGTAGTCTAAGGAAAACTCAGCTGACTTTTGTAGTAAAAGAGAAGCTGGAATAGAGGCTTCTGTGTGATGAAAGGTTAAACACAGTAGGTTTTTCAGCTGCTAGAAGAGATGGTCAGAGGAATTTGATAGAGCTGTGTACATTCTCAAATAATGTAGAGGAAGTAGCGTACAAGTAAAAGAATCAGGTGGATGTTTTTAAATTAAGAAACAAAAATATTATCTTTCATACAATGAAACTGAAAAATTTGCTACTTCAGATTGATAAAAGGCCCAAAATTATGAATGGGTTCAGAAAAAAATAGACATATTCATGGAAGACAAGTCCACTGAGGGCTATGAAGTGTGAAGATGCAGGTACAATCTCTGGCTCAGGACATCTGTAAACTAGTGATTGCTAAAATCTTGGATGTTATAATAAGGAAGAGTCACTGTAGACTTACCCTGATCTTATAATTTTCCTCAAGTTTGTACTATTGGCCACTGATAGGTTCTGGTTCAGTATGGCTATTCTGGTATGTTTATTTTCTGAAACAATACAAGAAGTGTGATTTTTTTTTTTTTTTTTTTTTTTAAGCCTCATTCAGTCTAGCTGGGGTAATGCTATGCTGTGGTTTAATAATGAGAAATATTGTATTCTTTCCTGAATAGTGAGCAGGATTGACAAGGTTATCTACAAGATCAAGCTAGTGAAAGTTTTTGGGTTTTTTTTTAAAATAATTTAAAAAAAAAACAAGCCATGAGTGAAATACAGCACCAGAAGCAGCAGCAAGTCCAGCATGTTGCAGGGGAACCTTCATGATGTGAATAATAAATACTGTATATAGGATGAGAGAGATACAGGGAAAGTGCTGTATTGAACAATCTGACTCCTGATGCTCTGAAAAACATAGAGTGTGCTCAGCGGTGGCTTTGAAAGTCTGTTGCCAAAATTTGGAATCAGATAGGACAAGGGAACACACGCACTTTGCACAAGAAGATGTGGGATTTGAATCCTGCTTTGCTGGCTCCTAAAAGAGTGATTTCTCTAATGGTTAAGAAAATCTTGCTTCTGGTTTAGACACATGGACATGTTGTTCTAGGGTAACATGCAACATCACAGCAGTTGAGCTGTGGAAGACACTTGTGTTTTCATTTTTAGCCGATGGCAGCTGAGAATTACCTCAGGTTATCTTGCTCCCTATTAGTTATCTAATGGTTTAGATGTATGAACAAAGTAACATAGCTAACAGGTTATTGTGCATCAACTAGTCTGCAGTAATTGCCTCTATGCATCCTCTTAGCCTGAAGCAGATGCAAAATAATTCAACTTAGCCAAGGTCTCAGTGAAATATAGCTAAAATAACTCTTGATCCAATACCAGAAGATAACATCATGCAGGAAGCCTGTTCCATGTTCCACCCATAACACCCCCATGTTCCACTCACAGCCTGGAGCTGGGCAATAGGTCTCGCAAGAACAGACACACAGCTATTGGGAGCTCTACCATTCCTATCAATATGATGGCCAAGGAATGGGATTCAGTTATCCTGATTATGTGGCCTCTACTCATATAAAATGCTAAGATCTGTAGGACCAGGATAAGGGTTCTGGGATCTGAAGGGAGGGCATTCTGGAAAAGAGGCCTGTCTGTGCAAATAGCTTGTATCAGAAGTACTTTGGAACATATCTGGGTGTGCTCAAGGACTGCAGTGGTACTTCTATGTGTGCGCTGATCTGAAGCAACAAGCTTCTGCTTTTTTAGCTGACTGGCCAAAAACATCTCCTTTGCCTTTCAGCTATAGGGTACTACAGAGCAGGATGGTGGATTTTTTCTCTCTCTTTTTTTAGCTATTAATGACCTAATACAAACTATAAAAAGTGCATCTTGATAAGTGCCTTAAAAGCATCTATAATGATAAATAATTCAAATGATGATGTTCTTCATGAAGCTTTTAAAGTATATTAACCAGAAACTTATATAAGCAATGAAACCTACATTTCACACACACATGCATATGCAAAAAGCAATGAGTAGATGAAGAAACATATCTGCAAGAACAGAACAAAATTTTTTTAACTTCTACATTCTTCTTGTTCAGTCACTTGTTCACCATCTTCCACTCCACTCCCCCCAACCAAAGCAAGTCAAAATCAAAGCTCCAAATTGGTTTGGAAAAGGAGTGTTCATAAATGGTAATAGTACATAATAGCAGTGTTTGGTGAGGTATACTACCCATGGCAGAGGATGATTTGTTTAGGAGCTTTTTAGACAAACTAACATATGGAGTTTGGACATATGTAAGTGTTGCACAGGCACTTGTGAACAGAGTGCTTATTTAAAAAAAACCAAACAAACCTGAATCTGCTGGGTTCTTTGGGTGTAATGTTCACATGAGGGATCAGAGCTCTTGGACAGGACCATCAGTTCCTATCCAGACTGTAAAAGGAGTTGCTGTTCCAAGGGAATTTGTAATCTTCAGCAGGATCAGGTGAGACATCCCTAACTGCTGTTCTGCTGAAGTCTTGTACCCACCTACAAAGTGTTTAAATTACAGAACTGCTTGATTAAAAGTAGGATGTTGAACTCACATCCTGGCCATTAGTAATGGGTTACTGAATATTACTATGTGCTCATCTCTCTGTATGTCCATTTACATATATGAACATATCTGTATGTCTCTACATGTATGGAAAGGCTGCACTTTGTATAAATTATTAAACATTCACTGAGCCTGAAAGTAACAACACCTAATTCTACAGACCATTATCTGAGTGATTTATGAGGGTACAGAGGTTCACGTCCTGGATGTAGTGATTTTAACTGTATACTGTATTGGGAAAATACAGTGCTTAGGGCTGAGGGTTTTTCAAAGGACACAAAACATCCTTTGAGACTGCTTTTCCTTTCTATGTATGTGCCTCTGCTCACTATCTATATATTGGGCTCATTCCTATAAACCCTTTACATCTATTATCTCTAAACAACATATGTTTCTGACTGGCAACTAGTAAATGTTGCATATTTACAGCAGCTTGAAAAAATGTCCCCCTTCAGCATCAATACAATTAATTCTGAATAAAAAGGTTGTACATGTTACTCAGGGAAGAAAGGTACCCCTACATACACCCCAATCCACCCCACCTCCCCACCCCACCCCTTTTTGAATTTCTGGAATTCCTTAGGGAATGAGTTTTAAATTTGTGGGGGGGGATTCTCTGATACACCTTCAGCTTATGATGAACCGAAAGTGAGACCATCTCCTGCCAGAGCCTGGGGAATAGCAGCAGCTGTCTTTAGAATTATGTTGTGTGTCCACTGCAGATTACAAGTAGGAATGAACAAGAACCACTCCAGGCATTCTTCACCATCACCGTGCAGGTTTCTGAACCTACCATATTGCTTGAAAGATGGCTGATGTGATCCTTACTTATGCTTTTTTTTTTTTTACACAGTCTGGAAACTGCAGAGAGCCCTCAAAGTCTTTTGGTAGCTATTCAACACAAAGGTTGGCTTATGACCTCTGGCTCAGGAAGTCTTTAAACTGCGATGCTGGGATGGAAAGATGTAACAGGGGAATGATTACTGTAGGCATGTTCTGCTTTTGTATGTGTGGCTTGCCACTCTTGGTGACAGGACAGTTGGACTTGAGGAACACCTGGCAATCCTTATGTTCTAAAGAGGTTTAAATTGCACCTACACTCACTTGAAATCTCCATCAGACATCCACAGCTGTGAGACAGTCAAGTCCTTTAAACATGAAATAAGTAACAGAGTTACTTGCTGCATTGTCTCAGTTTCCGGGAACTAACTGATAAAAATGGACAACAACAAAACATGCTGTAAACAGCTACTGCATATTCTGCCCTGGACAACCGACATGGTTCCAGGATCTCCCAGTAGCATTGACAAAGCCTTTGGTATTGAGCACCTGCATTTAAGTTACTGTTTCCTCTGTCTTTGCCTTTATGATCACAGGAAAAAAACCACAACACATTAGGAAGCAAGTGTAAGATTGCTTTGGACAAACTCAATAAGCTTCAGTGGAAGACTTCAGCAAGCTGTAATTTAAGAAGCCAAATCTATGTTTTTATCTATTTGTAAGATTCATCTTTTTGCGGCAATTTGGTCAGAGACACGTCTGTTCCAAAAGCATCAGAACAAGGATCTGACTTAAGCTTTTCACGCAGATATATGACAGAGAAGAAACCAACTCAGAGACCTGAGAGAAAATGGCACATGCAGTGGATTGTGACTATTTCACTAACACTGCATGCATTGTAGTATCAGTCATGCCATTCACTTCCCATTGGATCCTCACTGCAACCTTCTCAAGATTCATTCTTTTTCTGGAAGAAAAAAAGATATTTAATAATTATTCAGTTCTCCTACAGTTAATTTCTACCCTTTTATTAAGAAATTAATTAGCCCTCTGGATTGTTCTCGAGTATTCCAAGTGCATTTTCTCTCTCAGCTGAGAAAAAATTGTGAGGTCAATTCACATAACAGCGTTAACTTGATGTGAGAGACTGAAAGAGTTAATGTCTCAAACATTGTGGTGGGGCAAGTTCTGCTTAAAGACAAACCCTGCACAGCAAGGAACCAAGGTGAAAAGCCCATCAGCTCAGACAACAGCAACAGGAGGGGGAGGGTGTGGTGGAGGGTCTGCAGCTCCCTGTTCTGATAAGCTGTTCTGATACAAAGATCAAACAATGGCCAAGTCTGCAGGAAAGGAGAAGTTACTCCACAAATGACCCCCAAACCCAAAGGCTCACAAACTGCTCATTAGCCTAACAAGTTTGAGTGCCCGCCCAAAGGAGGGGCAAGGATGAGAAAAGGACACAAACTGAGGCCCCAGGTGCGCAAGCCCACCGGAATTGGACCCCTTGGCTGACTGAACCAACGCTGCACCCAGAACCAGTGAAATCTTTCTCTCTTCCTTTTTTTCTCTCTGTTGTCTTCTCTCTTTCCTTTTCCTTTTCCACAATCCCTGCATCTCATCCCTTTAAGACATAAACCGTTGACCAAGTCTGAGACTAAGAGTGGATCCAGCTGCCCCAGGCCCTTCTCTGAGGAGGAGTCTAGAAAGCAAGGGGGGTCTGCTCTGTACCTCATGACTCGATGGGAGGGATCTCCTTATTCCCTGAATTGATGTGTGTGGTTACCCTGGGTTACATGGTTTACAGAAGTAGTCTTATGCCAATTCCTGTTGTGAGAAACCCTGCCACCTACTATGACGCCTCCCCAGTTCAGCTTGCTTCTGTTATGAATAAAATCTTTAACTGATAGTTTGGTGTCATTTCACCTTAATTTAGCCTGAGGGAATTTCGAATTAAACACGACTCCCTGGTCTGTCCAGTCTGGGTCATGGCACTTGACAATTTGAACCCTTCTACAAGCCACATTCTAAACTCTTAGTGTCTCAGTTTATATGTTGGTAAGTGGTGATAACCCTGCTGACCATCGTTTGTGGAACATTTTGTGATCAGTGTGCGAGTAAAGTTAAAGAGAGAAGTGCAATGCATTACGTGTGTCACGCACTGCTTTAGCAAAAATTTGTGGAAACCATATTTCAGGACATGTGAAGGTCTCCTGTAAGGTCCATCAAACCAACTCAAACCAACAAGACTAAGGACAGGGATTTGAAGATGAAGTGTCTTTAGACAAATATGTCTGTGGGTATCTGTTACTGCAGATGGTGTAGTTCTCCATCTATAAAGTAGGAATAAGAATAAACTCAAACGAAGATTAAAATGACATTGCCTGTGTGAAGCATTTGAGTACTACAGAAAACCACCTGATGAAGTAATGTAATATTGCTTTCTGGTCACATAATGGGGGGGAGGGAAATGAGGAAAAAAGCAAATACAGATTAGATAGCTGCTTGTTAGTCATGAGATTCATCTAATTTAATTTAAATCTTCTAAAAGTTCTGTGTCTAGGCTAGTCATCCAGGGCAGGACTCTGCTAACCAGCTGTTAACTCCTACACTGTGCTATAAAAGGAGCATGGGCTGACTAGCTCAGAAGTGAACACCTACACTGTAGACTTCTAAAGGTAGATGAAGTGAATCTCAATGCTAGTTTCCTATGCAATCAGTGCAAAGAGACAAGGACGTTTCCAGGTAGCTTTCCCAGCAACTTCTAACCTGTTCCCACTGCTTTGTTGCTGGGAAGAGGTTTACAAAGTTTTCTGGCTTGAATGGGTTTTAATGGAACAGTAAAAGGAACATCCCCAACATAGAGGTAACTTCAAAAGAAAATATGAACAATGTCTTCTTTCTAGTCTCTGGGGCACTAGAGTTTCCAAAACAATATTCTGTAAGAAGTATCTTAATGTGTCTAAAAATGCCTTCTTGGAAATGGTTGAACTCTCCTGATTGAAACTTTATATAATGAGCTTATAATCATAGATTCAGGTTAGAAGGGATTTTGGGAGATCTCTAGTCCAATCTCCTGCTCAAAGGAGAGTCAGCCATTAGATCAGGCTGGTTTTCTCAGGGTTTTATTCAATGTGGTCTTGAACATCTCCAAGGAGAGAGACTGCATAACCTCTTGTCTGTTTGGCTGTCCTCATGGCGAAAAAGCTTTTCCTTATACCCATTCTGGTTCTCTCTTGTTGCAATTTGTACCTATTGTCTCTCATCCTTGCACCATGCACCACTGTGAAAAAGTTGCCTCTCTTCTTGGTGACCTCATCATAGGTACTAGGAGGCTGCTGTTACCTGCCCACAGTGTCATCTCTTCTGCAGGCTGAACAAGCCCCCTGCCTTCAGTCTCTCCTCACAGGACTAGTGCTCCTGCTCTTGAACATCTTGGTGGCTCCAGTGAACTTGTTCCAGTTTGTTAATATCTGTCCTGTATTGGGGGCCCAAAATTGGATACAGTGGTCTAGATACAATCTAATGATCAACACGTAAGGTGGAAAAATCACTTCCTCCAACCTCCTGGCTGGTCTGTTAATACAGCCCAGGATACTGTTGGCTTTCTTTGCTGTCAAGGCACGCTACTGGCTCATACCCAGCTTACTTTCTTTCTGGATACCCAGATCCTTTTCTGCAGAGCTGGTCCCCAGCTCATCAGTCCCCAGCCTGTACCACTACAGGGGCCTTTCATTCCCCATTGCAAGACTTTGTATTTGTCCTTGTTGAACTTCCTGTCTAGCCATTCCTCCAGACTCTCTAGGTCCCTCTGAATGGCAGTCCTGCCCTCTTGCATATCAACTGTTCCCACCAACTTTGTGTCACCTGCAAACTTCATGATGGTGTGCTCCCCACCTCCTCAGGTCACTGATAAAGCTTAGGACAAATGGTCAGGATAATAAATCTCAGCCTGGACTGTTAAAGTTCAGAAAAACTGTAAGAAATTGAGAACTGAGTCTTAGCATCAAGCAAATCTAATTCTATAAGGTATGGCCATACTTGCCTATTTTTTCTTCATGTCACCTAGGAATTCTATTGCAGGCATGTGAGAACACAGCATCTTTCAAAACAATACTGCTTCACAAAGAAGAAACGGGATTTTTTCCATGCAAGACAAAAATCTGGTATGAATTATGGCAGTTAATAACATAGAGCAGCATAAGAGATAAAAAGCATACATAAATACATAGGAAAAAGTGAAGACTACCACATCTAACAAAATACAAAAATAATACTATATATATAAGAAATTTTATCTTCCCATACAGGATTATTTTTCCTGTTGGGGAAATATGTTTGCTCTGGTCAGCACTTTGGTGTTTTAACGACCACAAGTATTCAGTCACACAGCCTTCCTCTTGCTGGGTAAGAGCCCCGGTGCACTAAGCAGTGCTTTGCTACTCTCTGTGTATTGGACACTTTACCTGCAAAGTGCTAGTGCTGCTTCCTTCCCTAGGCTGTCTTCAGAGATTTTTCAGCCAAATTGTGAACAAGCTTGACACCATTTAGTTGGTAAGTTATTGTATGAAATCATAGTCCTGTGTGTCTTTCTACTGATACATCACATAAGCCTTTCAAAGTTAGCTGGGGGATCTCTCCAGACATACATGATTGGAAGGAAACATTGCTAGTGGGTAAGAAAGCTCCCAGCTTGACTATGGATCTGTCCACTACAGTGGTGAAATTGCCATTAGTGTTTGATGGTAACACGCAGGTGGTATCTAAGAGGCCAAACACTTCAATGTAATAAATAGAAAACTAAGTTATGTTGGAAAGATAACAGATATCATGCGTATATAGTACTAGACATAACGTGTTAAGATTTCTCCTTCTATCTATATTTTGTCCTAGAGCCCAGGTTATCACTACCTAGTAAAGGCTGATTGCCATGACACTTCTCCATCCATCCTTCTCTCTGTATTAGAGTGGTAAGGCATCTATGACCTCGTTACCTCTGTCTCAGAGCAAAAGATACGCGCCACTATTCTTACTCTGAAATCAAATCCTTGAATAAGTCATTATCACTTTCTTGGTATCTCTCAGCAGAGTACTGGCTTACTAAGAATCAGGTCATCTCTCTTCTCATTAAAATGAATGCTCTGAGTATTCATTTTAATGTATCTTTCTCTCTCTCTCTGAACAAAGTATCAGAGCAGAGCAGGTGATTTTATCATGCACAGGCTGCTTGTCACGTAGGTGACCTTCAGTCTAAATGACAGAAAACAAGATCAAGGCTACCTGGCCCAGACAGCACTTGGCTTTTGTACTATCAGAGCCTATAGATCAGACAGGAGTGACCAGGGGTTTGTTAGGGCTGTTCTGCTGGAGAACCTCCCCTCTACCATGAAGACTCAAGGCAGCGAAGCTAGATGGGCCATATCAGTGCTGTGGCTGGGGCCACTGTGAGTTGATGACCCCTTCCTCCTGAAATGAGACTCTCTGTTAGGAAATGGCAAAGCTCTGAGCATGGATTAGCACACAGCTGCCTTCCTCAGTCCTTTGGCATGGCTTGGGCAAACGAGATGATCTGGGACAGCATCTGGGACAAGCCAGGCATGTCAGAGAGCATGTCAGGTTACTTTTAACCATGTGAAGAGTCAGGCTTGGGAACTCTCATGTTTTAGATTGACCCTTGCTGCTACAGTAGCTATTGTTATTCACAGAAAAATATTTCAAGGGTTAAAAAATCATTGGATTTCTTGCCTTCTACACTTCATTATTATGGAGCAGGCCAAAGGAGAGAGAGGAGCAGAAAGGTAGGGCTAACCAATACTTGGATATTATATCCCACAATTTAGCTTAAATTGGCAGTTTACCAATGTGAATACCCCCAAGTGGGCCTTAATGCTGGAGTGGGTGGTTTAATTAGCACTGTGCTCCCATTTATGAATAGAGATCTCTTAGTTCAGTTTGAAGCATGATTTCATAATACAAAATTATTTTTAAAAAACCTGTGGGGATATTCCTGGTAAATTGATACTGTGGACTTTGATGAACTGATGCTTTTAATAGACTGTGGTATTTGGAAAGAATCTAAATCAAAGCAAAAACATTACCATCCCATAAAAGTCAATGCCACATGATAATAAATCCACATGCAAGACGGAAGAAGAGTCATAGGATTATCCAAGAGAATCTAGAATGTGTGCTTCTCTATTTCAATTTGGAAACCTTGAAAAATTTAAATCTGGTCAGGAAACATTTCATGTTTTTTCTCTCTTTTTTTTTTTTTTTTTAATAGAGTAATGTTAACCTCAAAACAAAATTTTATGTTCCTATTCTCCAGATAGACTTTTAACACCAAATTAAGATATATCAGTAATTTCAAAACATAAAAAATAAGTCTAAAAATGAGAAATGTGCTAAATTCTACACATTCCAGCATGCTGTTAGCCTTCAACAAACTGGGTGTTGTGGTTAAATCCTTCTTGATCTGTCTTATATGATTGGAATATTTCCTTTCTTTATTATCATCTGATTTTATGATAGTTGCAGGACAAGGTTTGTCTACAGAATGATAAATCATTGCAGAATGACCAGAGCAAAACTAACCATGATTTTACTCAAGTGCAATGGCAAATTTGTTTTTGTGCGAGGGCCAGCGGTGGAGGAAAGCCCCATTCCGATAAAATGAGTAACAGCTCAGTGAGAAGCTTGCAATGGTCAAATATTTATAAAAGGGCACCCATACTAAAAACATATTATGTTTACTGTTCTTTGTTTCTAAAAATAAGCCTACAAGTGCAAAGCCTTACATTTGGAAAACATCCGAGTCTATGATACTAGTGAAAACCAATTTAACTGATCTATCATTTCTGTGGGTAACCCCATGTGCATGATATTTTATAGACAGACAGGAAGATGAGGTTCCTGCTCCCAAGGGTTGTCCAGGCAAAGCCCTTAACCTGACCTCCATCTGCTGGGAGCAAAACTCTCCATAGACTTCAAAAGGAAGTGAATAAACATACCGAGGAAGATACAGGGTAAAAAAAAAAGTCATTTGAAACCATCTCTTTGGAAGTGGATAGCATGCTAGCCAGATGTTTAGCACACATCTCCAGCCAGGTCTGTTCACATCCATGGTGGATCACTCTGCATCAGTATTCCTTTATTATAATTTTATTAGTGCAGATACTGATAGCTAGTGAGTGTTAAAAGCCCCTCTAGTATAGGAAGTGACTTGCACTGCAGTTTGTCTTGCATCTGGCCAGATCCTTTCAGAGGGCTTTCCTCCACCTGTGAAGAACCATGTGCCTTTACAGCAGCAGTATGTACAAGCGAATGTTTGACGTTAGGTCTGTGTTCAGTGTGAGGCGCTGCACCTGGAGGAGGTACTGCCTTACTTTACTATTAAACAGATGGATCTGAGCCAGGAATGGTACAACCAGTTGCTCTGCTTCCAGAAGAAAAAGAAGTGGCTTGCAGCTTGCCTCTGCACCCTAAGGACAAATTGAAGTCTGTAGGGATCTGCTGGAAAGGAGTAGTGGCTCATCCTATTCTTCCAGGTTGTGTAAAGAACCCAGCGTGGAGGTAAGGCCTAACGGAAAAAGCTAAAGATGGACAAGTCTAAAGTCTCCTATACTCCCCTTTTTCCAGAAATGGGAATACTGAAAGCCTTCTTCCTTGTAGACTGGATTTCTGCTCCAATGCAAGAACCCTTACAAGCCCAGCAAGGCTCTTGCCCTTCAGGCACTCTCCACCTAGTCATCCTTGCTAACCTCACCACCATGGAATGGGAAGGATTACCTGTAGATTTGTGTTAATCTGGAAGCAAGACAAACATGGTTTTTAGTAGGAAAAGCAGACATTAGGATTTTATTTTTGGTTGCTTTCAGTCTTGAGCAGATTTAGCAGTGTGAATGGTCACATGGCATTTCATCAGGTAAATTATTCTGTATTTCATTTTTTGGAGAATAAAGTATAGGGGAGCAGGGTCTATTGTGTATTTTCATTAGCCATTAACACTTTACCTGGCATTTTTTTTGAAGCATTTGGAGACATGCCATGAGGAAAACACACAGATGGCCAAGATAATGGGAGATTGAGCATTTTCTCTCCCTTCCTTGTTTTACTAAAATAATATTAGTTTAAAGGAGCAGTGGGAGCCATTGCTCGCTATGGCATGAAGCACAGAGGACTGAGTAGCCCTTGCAGATTAGATGGTAATAAATAATAATATAAATGCTAACTAGTTATTTAAGAAATAGTAAAACAAATGTTGAATTATTAAAATTAATATTTGTTCTCTGTGTTCTTCATCCTCCAGAAAAAACCCTATCCATTGTTTCTTTCCTTCTTATTGAATGATTAGACTAAATATGTATTCCCAGTGCCACCATACATATTTGAGCTGTTGCTGCTAAACTGATGATGTTATAATGAACATAGCCATTTCAAAGAACACCACTACTTTCTGCAGCCACACAGGGGCTAGAATGTGGTCCAAAAGACTTAGATAAACATTAGAGAGCTCTTTAAACTTGCAGAAGCCATTCTTAATTATGTTACAACCTCTACCATATTTATGACAGCAGAAGGTATAGGCCCATGCAGGCCTATACTGAGTGGCAGATCCTGAGTTGGCATAAATCCTGACTCATGCCTGCAAAAATGTCTGTATCATAGCTGTCTTATTACTTCCCTGCCCTTTGTTGACCCGACTGCTGGGTCAATAACATATATTTAAATCTCTAATTTCAATTTTGTGTACATCTGGTACAGTAAATCCATGCAGACCAGTTAAATTAAGCTTCCAGCTTGGTGCCTTGGAGCAATCAAATCCCCACTTACATAGGTCTAATTAATTGATAAATAAATTACAAGAACTGAAAGGACATTATGATTATCTCACCTGATCTTCTGCCTGTAATAAGCCTTGAGGATTTCTGTAGTTAATTGTTTATTTCCCAAATGTTTTGAAAGTTTAACTCCCTTTTTGATCATCAGTCTTCATGCAACCCCTATGGAAATAGGTAGAATTTCGTAAGCTTAAATACTTCATAAGCCTTTCCTAACATTTCTTTCTTAAACTTCTCTCTTGGTTTTCTATAATGTCTTGGGGAATCATGACACAAATTTTAAGAAAACAAACATAATTTATATGATATTAATTCAAAAAATGCCAGAAGTGGGGACTCTACAACAGCCCAAATAAAATTTAACCTGTATTTAGATAACCTACTCTTTAAAATACACTTTTGAATTATATAGTGCCTCTTTCCTTGTAGTCCCTTTTCCTGATATAAGAAGATACTTACAGACTGCTATGCAGTAAACCTTCTTTTTGATGAGCTCTTGGAATCTCTTTTAGAAGGGCATGTTTTCATTTCCGTAACCATTCTCAGAGTTACTCTCTGAGCTTTCTCCAATTCTTCCATAGTCTACATCCTTACAGACCCCAGAGCTGAACATGGTCTTGCAGGTAATGCTATAAGGCTCTTTAGCATAGGCAGAGGCAATACAACTGCTCTACTGCTGTTTGACCTGTTCATATGTACAATGGTCTAATTAGCCATTTTATTCACTTTTATTTATCTTCCCTAACATTTGTGTTATCTGAAAACATGAAGATTAATAATTTTGTGTTTATTTCTGAGCCACCAGTTAAAAAAAATAAATTACTACATTAGTGCATGCCTCACCTCCACCAGTGACCAGCAAAAAATGTTTAAGGAAAAATTATAAGGAACAGGGTATGTACAAAATGGTTCTTCCCTCAGTTTACTCCCATCTCCACAATCACAAGCTTTCAGAGTCTGCAACTACATCAGGCAGATAACTTAGGAAAAAGAATGAGTCCTGACTGGATGGCACCAATGGCTGGTCTTTTACAGAAATGTAATTCACAAGTACCTTTTGAAGCTTGCCAATTAGTCCATTCTTAATTCCTGTAATACATGCCTTCTTGATTTTATATAGTACTAATTTGATTTTAAAACTTCCATGTCATACCATATCTTTTGAAATCAAATTGAAATACATATTATCTACTGTATTTATGAGCTTTTTTTTTTTTCAAAGTAAGTTCTGATTTTATCTTGATAGGATCTGCTTTGCATAAGCTCACATTGCTTGGAGCTAATTATATTTCCCTCCTTTAATTCTGTTTTAATCTAGACATGTATCAGTCTTCTATCACACTGTGTTTGTGATCAGTGTCAGACTGACAATGACTCAGGTAATTTTGTTTAAGTATCCTGTGGAATCTGCTGGTTTTCCAACATTCATTGAAAATCAACATTCATGTCAAAGAGAACTTAGTTTTCAAAATCTGTGCATACTAACTACATAGGTCTGCTGATTTAAATATATTTAGTAGTAGTAGCTCTCTTTACATTCTATTGCACTGGTGGCAGAAAGAAAGGTATTGAGAGACTGTCAGGTGCTGAGAATACATTACCTGTTTTTTCCAAGCAGAGAACACAAATATTTACTGAATGCATGTAGCCCTTGCATGTTTTTATCAATGGTTTTATTTTTTCTGGGTAAGAATAAGTCAGGACCATGTTCACATTCTTTTTGTTGTTAAAAGCTCTTTCTTATCTACTAAACTTCTCAGGCTACAGATCACTCCCTTGATATCCTTTTCCTCCCCCCTATCAATTTCCTGTAACTGCTAATATCTGAGTTTTATTAATGGCTATAAACTTTTTTTTTCTGTATTTGTTTCATCTTTATAGCCCCTTTCTCTAAGTAAGTCAGATTGTTTTTAATTTCTTTTAAGATGTGGTCAGCAGAAACACCACCATGACAGAGACTAGGAGTTCAGGAAAACTGTTGGATTAGATTTTTATAATAATTAGCTGTACAAATGTGGATTCTGCTCAAATTGCACTAAAACAGTAGCATCTCATCCTTTTCTCCCTGTGATACTTCCTTGTGTTTTAACCTTTTACTATTGGGAGACATGTGGAACAGTATGCCCCGGAAATCATAATATTACTTTGTGGAGTTTTCCAAAGACATCGCTTGTTAATTCAAAGCATATCACAGTGAGTTTTTTCACCACCCTGGAATAAATTCACACACTTAGAATTCAATGGATTAATCTTTTCTGAAAACTAATTAATATTTTACAACCTGACTGAACAAGTCAATTCCATTAGGGCACCTTCACCTTTAGTGGCAAGGTAGAAGAAGAAATTATATGGTGTTCTGCTGTATGACCGTCTGAGAAATTAATAAATAATGAAACTGCTAGCATTAAGATCATATGCATAATATGTATATCGCCATCATCATGCTTACTGCTCTGTGGCAATATCAACTTTACTTAAAAATCCCTCAAAAATGCTGGTGAAATATTTGTACTCTGTTTGTGGGAAGGAGCTGCTTGCTTTATTTCACAGATGTTTTTATGTTGGGAATTCACAACTGACGTTTCTGGTTCAGTTTGTCTTTCTTATACAGACTGTACACCTAGGCAGAGACTGTGTTCCCACACGCTGCCATAATGGGCTTAGTTGTTGAACATTTGAATGACAGTTATTAATGAATAACTGTTGTAATATCCTTTGGCATCTCTCACAAGTGACAAAATCGGGAAGGCTCCAAGTTTCAAGTAATAATAACGTGCTTTGAAATTAAACAGAGCTGTTGCTTAGCAGTTACAATATGGTGTATAATGATGGTGAGAATGATGTCAGTTTTTCATGTGAGCAGAGAGAGGTTCAAGCTGTAGATTCAGAGTCATGTTCTAGGTCTGAAGAGGTTCCAGGAATAGAAAGAATCTCTATTCAAATACTGTGTGGACAGTGTACTTACTTAAATATAGCTACTCCAAATGTCAGAAGTTTATCTGGTCAAAAAAAATCTTATCTTCTAGAAAGAAATAATCCTTTTCTGGAGATAGCAATTCACAGTGTTGACAAAAATGTCATTGACATTTTAGGCATTTTTTGACAGATTCTTTTCATCTGGGTTTTCTGCTCATCTTTAGACTAATGCAGTTCTTCCTGACAGAGTTTCCCTCTGTATTTTTGCAAATTAAACCTGAAGATATCAAGGCTGTGCTGAAGTTGAGCACAATGAAAGACTCTGAGGGAAGCAGCTCATGTAAAGTAATTTGAGGAGCAAAGCTTTGCTAGCTAGGAAAAAGATAAAAGGGAAAAGTGAGAAATCTTATTTCAGCCAAACCCGTTTCTCTGTCCTTGATTTGAATCCAGCAGAATGTTGCAGAACTGTAGTAATCAATACCTGCACTGTGTTCCCTCAGTACTTATAAATGGCTCACACTCTATTCCATGTCCTGAAACCTAAATCTGAAATTCAGACATAGTGAATGATTCATAGACTTTGGGGACTGATTATTGGTGGGGGAAGAAAGGGGATTCAGTGGTGATATACATGCATTTTTGTAGAATCAGTATGCCTTTTCCTAAAGGGTTAGCATTTATAAAAGTAAAGTAAAATAATGCAATATAGTCAGAACTGAAACCAGAAATTCTCCAGGTGTTTGGTCTAGTCCAGATACTTTCCAACTAATTCTAAGTGACTTCCTGTGAACACTTGACTGCTCTTTGTCTTGCTTTCCCATTGGAAACAAAAACTTTGCAATATTTATGATGCAGGGGCTACTGTGAAGCATGCATGCCATTTTAAGAAGGGTGAGTGATCTGTGGCAGTGTTGAAGATCTGTTTCCTGTCCACTTTCAACTTTCACTGCACAAGGCTTGTTCAAGTGGAGAATAGATTTAATGAGTAAAAGCTACCACTTTTCCCTTAAAATTCCTGATGTTACCACCACTGTATTTCGCTGGGAGTTGATGCAAGTCACATCTTCATCTTGTGCGGTCAATGGCTGAGGACTGGCCTAGGACAGTCTCACTGATGTAAGGGGAAAAGAACCAGGTCTTCTGTTTGTAGTAGAAGTATTTATTTGCATTCATTCATTCTCTTTAAGGGTGATATGAGTTTTCATTCCCTTAGCAGTGGGTTGGGAGGTAGCAATAAAGCAGTAAAGTAACTCATTATTTCTACAAGCTATTGAGCTATCCCTTTAGAAAAGACTGTAGTAGGTCAGAAAACTACATTCTCATTCTTCATTTATTTTGCATTATCCAAAACCTTTTCATCTTCAGAAAGAGAGACCAAAATTTAAAGATGTTTGTTAAAATCAAATTCCAAAGTATTTTGTTTCAAAAATGCTGCAAATTGATATTCCTAAAATAAAATCTGCTTCTCCAGGTTCTTGAAACCTACTGACTTAAAGTGGGGCTATTTCTGGGCAATTTCATAGTCCTCCAACATAAAGTTACTGGGACAGATGACTGCTGTACTTTCTGGGTAATTGGCTCCCCAAGCTGCCGTGGTCACATAGCCAGGGCCACTAGCCACTAGTGAGGCAACAAGCCCTAGGCCAGTAGTCAGGCTGAGCAATGGAAACTCTGGTTTCCTTTGCACTTCATTCTGGATGGTGGTTTGCAGGGTGACCAGGAGCCCATCCCAGACTCGGGCTCTGAACACTGTACTAGTGAGACTGGAAACCCTGTCCAATAAATTCTCACTGCTGATGAAAACAAGTTTCTTGAGCATAAAAGGTGGGTAGCAATTCTGGGAGGCAGATATCCCAGGAGTTTAAAAGCCCTGGGGTTCTGAGCTGTGTGGCCGTCCTTCAGGGAGCATCTGAGAAGCTAGGTGGATGAGCAAAGAACAGAAGAGGCAGAGAACTTGTGAGTTTTGTTAGCAGTCTTGTTCAAAGTGGCACATTTCTGCAAAACATTTCACTTCCAATGGACAGGCATTTTTCTGGCAGAGTTGATTTTTTGGAAACATTTCTGACCATTACCAGTCAAATCATCATGAAAATCCAGGAGACTCAAAAGCCCAGCTTGTTACTTTGTAAGAGAGGTTTACGCATCTTGCTTGAACTGGCATGACCTTTTTTACTTGAACTTGTTACGCTGCAGATCCTTTGGGTACTATTTGTGCCTCCCTGTGGCTGTTCTGCCACATGCTATTTTTTACAGTACTTTGTACTAAAGCAATAGCCTGCATGTGTCTGCTTTGGGGATTTATGAACCATCTTGCAGCTCTGACCACACAGCTGTGCAAAGAAGTTCATGCTTTTAACAGTTCTCCCCAGATAGAAAGCAGCTCTTCCAATGGCTGGTGCACACAGAATAAAAAGATAAGATACTGCTGAAAGCTGAGCAAGGGCCAGAAGAGGAAGTATTAAAGCAGTCAGGGAGAAAGTGGAATTTTGCTTTCCAAAGAAGATTGACACACTCACATTGTTGTTCACTTAAGACAAAAAAACACCTAATCATTAACTCAACCTTAGGAAAATTGGGTGATTTATGACAGGACTCAAAACTGATCTCTGGAAGAAGACAGTGTTCTTTGCTAGCCCAAAACCACGTATCACACTAATGCCAAAAGGGTAAACGTTCATTTTTGAGCTTTCTGCTTTTGTTTTCACTAATAGACAATCCATAGAGTGACCTACAGTTTAAGTTCTGTTCCCTTTCTTAGCTATTTCTGAAGTTTCATTTCCATTTTGAAGCCAAATATCAAAGTTTTTTTGCCTTTTTTTAGGAGATAAAAGGAGAATGAGCAAGGAAAAGAGAGATCATATCTTCACACAAGACCTCTGAAAATAGTGAATTCTCATCCTGTCTGATCGAGATCCATCACTCTGAAAATGACAAGTAGATTTTGGCTGTGTTTTACAGAGCTCCCAAATGTGTGACTTCTCCAGCATCTTGTAGAAGATGCCATATATCTTTCTTTATTCAAGGAATGGAAGCCATGCAATACCATAGTTCTTAGGTGCTCTGCTTGAGTGCAGTGTCTGGTTGGCCTCATATTTTGCTTTTTCCTGAATAAACTTCAGTAAAATTGTTCTTATTAAAAACCAAATTGCCTGCTCTGCACCTGGCAGTTAAAAATATATATGAGATACAAGGGGGACAGTTTCAAATGTTAACTAGATTTAATACTGCTTTGATTCAGAAGAAGTTCTGGAATTGATCTCACATCCTCAGTAGGGCGTGTTAGCTACTACGTGACCCATCTCTGGACATTTTGACAACTCTTCTCAAGACAGACCTGAAGCTTTCTGTTTGGAACTAGAAACTTTGATACAACTGCCCTGTTTTTAAAAAGCAAACAAACAACAACCAATGACTTATGAAAGGTTTCATTTTCGTTTCTGATATGAACAAGGACACACTCAGAAATCTGAAAGATTTTCACAAATAAGAATTCTCAGCCACAGGTCTATCACGGCATAGAGATGCCACTTGATCTAAAGTACCACTCAGTCCAGCTTTACACAGTGAAAAAATACCACCAACCATGATGAAATAGCAAGACATAGTTAGCACAGAAGATGCTAAAGGGATAGAACTGAAAGAAATAAGCCACTCTGTTGCAATCACATTTCTGTTCCTGGATTAAAGATAGCAGACAAGAAAACAATAGTTCACCCTGGCTGCTTTTGTAACCTACATGAGATGGTTTCAGGGATCTTCACAAAATTTTATATGTATCACTTGAAACCGTCTTCAAGTATAGGGTGCACTACACTATCCACAGTATGCTAGACTAACAAACATTCAATATCACTGAATAACACCAATTTCAGTGAAATAATTTGACTTCAATGTTTCACCCATGAAATATTAAAAAAATGCACTGCTTACTCCTTTTAGTGCAATAAAATATTTTTGAAAATAATGAAAAAAAAGTGAATTCCAGGAAAATAAATTAATATTTTAAGTGAATTTGATCAGATGGTCCATTTGGATTTGCTTTCCTCTTAAAAAATAGGTAGCTGAGAAGAAAGAGTATTTCTGAAGACCCTAATAATTAAATAAACATCAATGAATTTTTTGGGAGATAAAATATGATACCAAGAATGGTATTCACGCAGTACAAGAACAAAAACATAATATGGGATACATGCAAGGAGTATAATGGAGCAGTAATTTTAAATGAACAACATGCTCAAGAAAATAGTGATTTCCTGAAGGATGATGTATAAACAGAGAAAGAGAAAAAATGAGTTGAAAATAATTACTGAAATCACTCAGCTACTTTAGTCTTTAAATTATTAGAAAGTTCTAGTAATTTGTTTTTACACTATCTTTTGCAATCCTGAAAATTACACATAAAGATATTTTTATTACTTTCTTTCTAGTTGACAGTAGATTTTACTCTGCAAGCCTCTTTTGCATTGGTTTTTTTTTTTTTTTGCAATTTTTTTTTTTTTTTTTTTTTTAGGTAACAGGGGAAACTCATGTTGAAAAGCTAGTTTTGTATTTTGGTTTGAAAATGTTTATATATGGTAGTCATTTATGCATCCTTCACACCCAAGCTCCATATTCATCAAATATCTGCTAAATTGACTACACCCCCTGCAGATAACTTGCATACCTTACTCTGGATGTCGCTAGTTCCACTATAACATCATGAGACCCAGAGCTAGAGTTACTAGGTCCTCTGGCAGGACTTCAGGCACTTTTCTTGCTTCCCATAGCATGATGGATGAGTAAGTCTATCAGATGGATAATAAGGCAATTGCCATGCCTTTAAATAGTCTCTGGGAGTCAGGATCCAAAAAAGCGATCATTTCCAGGTACCTTGAGCCAGACTTCAGGAAAGCTGTGAGGAGGATGAAAAGATTTTTAACACTTTGTAAAGAATGCTGACATGAATGTACCTAAGCACATTTAAAGTATCACAGTGTCCTTTGTATAGTGGACATTGTTCTTTGGAAAAAAATGAAAGAAGGTGCAGATATTTACAGAGGTAGAAGGAGTATTATCTGAAAACAAGATCTTTGTTACTGGCACCTTTAGCTTCCTGAGGTCATATTCCTGTATGCCATTCATGATATCTAATTATAGGGTCATTTCTGTGCTGCCTAGAAAAAGTGAAAAGAAATCCCTTACCTCTTAATTAATATATGAAAGTGTATTGGAAAATATTATAAATGTCAGTCCAAGTTCAGATATAATAAAGGATCTACAGGTTAAAACATGGTCAGAAAATAGCATGCAAATTAAATTATCTGGAGAATAATGTTTCAAATCCATGCTGTTCAAATGAAGACAGATAAGTGAAAAAGAAACAAGGCTGAAAGAATCCTAGAGGTGGCTAAGAAAACAAATTAAATTACTTTGTAATGAAACACAACGGCATTAAGAATCAATGTGTTTGGAGGAAAAGAGAGAAGGAAAGTGTAAGTTGAATTTGCAGATCAATGTTTGCCTGCTGTTTGCTGTACGGTGCTTGTGAAACAGTTAAGTCCCACCTTGTTTTCCATTCTAAACCTGGAAAAAGAATAAGAAAGAATAAGCGGAGACATTTAATCACGTCAAGTCTGTCAATCCTCTTCTGCTTTATTCACTCTTAAATCTATGCTTTAGTTAAATCTTCCTATTCACAGATATCCAGGCAGCCTGTCATTAAGCGCCTAACGACACAAAAAAGAGAGTCATTGCTAGGAGGCTGTATCACCCATGGCAGTAAGGGTATGCTTAAACAGTAATTTCTTCATTTTTCACTGGCTGTTTTACCATTAACGGTGTGTGTAAGCCCTTGTCCACAGGGACTTTGCTCTGGAAGCTGTAAGGTTGTAAGTCATTCATACTCTTTAGAAAGGGAGCCCTCTTGCCAGAGGAGGCAATGCTGGGCTTGTCCCTTGCTCTCACATCTCCCACCCTGCCGGTGGGAACTCCACCTTCCGTGTGGAGTGTAGCCTCCCATTGGGGGATGAAGTATACCAGCATGGCAGCTCTGTGGACCTGTACAAAACAATCCCTTTATTATTAGAGGCTCCTCTGATGTTTAATTAATGAGCACTTGTGAAGCATTCTGAGGCCTTTGGGCAGGGATCTTCACAGGAAGTAATGAAGGTTGTTCTGTGCTGTCTCTGTCTCATGATGTGCCAAATAATCTTCTGTTGTATTCTGTGGTCCATGACCAGTCTATTCTGAAATAGCCACGTTACCCAAAGTGGGGTGGAGGCAGAATGGCATCGTACCAGTGTAGCAGGGAAGTGCAAGAGAAAGCCTTTGGCATTGTGGTTAAAAATGTCATGTTAAGTAGCCCTGAGACAGATGCACAGAACTGTGTCAAGATAATTACAGCGGATGTTGTCTGCTGGTGTTGTCTTATTGTTTATAAGGACACTGTCTGTTTGTGTTCATGTTCTTGTCTCTCAAGTTTCTTCCAGCATACGAGTCCCTTTTTAAAATTAACATTGAAGAAGCCCAGAAAGGAAAAGTCACACTCCCATACACACACACGCGCACACACAAAATAAAACCTGACAGAACACGATACATGGAGTGTCAGCTCTTAGTTGTCAGTTTCCTGGCTTTTTGTCAATTGTAATAAGACCTTCAGATAACTTAAAAATGTGAACTTCTAATCTTTCTTTATGTGTGTGTCTGTTTTTCATGCTTGTATAAGTAAGATTTGGACTGAAAAGAACACATTACTTATAGCAGTGATAAACAAATACAGACATATCTTTTCCAGAATAAGGATGCAAAATCTGTTGACTTCCTAAAATACCAGGTACGTGTGACTGTTAAAAAGCAAGCAGCAGGTTGCATGTGGACATCTTCCCCTTCCCTGTGTCATTAAGCTGATGGAATTATTCATGCTAAGGAAGGGCCATGCTTGCAAAGCACAAGTTAATGTGTCATAAGTTAAATGATACTAGGAAATAGAAGAACTGTTTATGTCAGTTTAAATCTGTCCTTGGTCATAGATATAGAACGTGGGAGCTAAATAGCTTTGACCAGCATTTAATGAACTCAAAGTGTCATTTTTCCAGTTGTTCACAGTCTGTCTGTGTGGGCTTAGAGTGCTGGGCAGGCTTGCTGTCAGCTTTGTGAGACAGAAGCTGACTTTTATGGGAGTAGTGACAAGAGTGGTTAAGGAACAAGCATAACTTGCATGAGGTAAACTAGTGGCAGAGTTGAGAATGGAATTCAAGTCTCATAACTTGCAGGATTAGTGTCTGATCTCTACTTTGTGTTCACTTTACAGACACAAAATACATGCAATGGGAATAAAAACAAGGATTTGATCACTGAAGCAGTGGTTTCTGCCAGTGGAGGACATAGAAGTTGTAGCCCAGGTTGTTATAGCTCAGTCTGTAATAAGATCGTAAGACCCACCAAGAGATTAAAGCATGTTCTTCCAAGAACATTGAGTTGAGCAGATGTGCATCTTGAAAAAGGAAGGTAACAGCTGTTTTGCACTCTTTCACTTCTTCAGAGAAGACACTACATTAACTCTTTCTGGTTAATTGATAGAATGGCCAACATTGAAGTTTTGTAGAGAGAAATCTTCAGAGGCCCCTCTGTGTTGATCAAGAATTACCTATTTATCATGGCTGCATTGGCGTTGCTGCAAATAAGCTCCACATGCTCCACAGGAACACTGCATTTTGGCAAAGGGGTTCAGTGGGCACAATCTATTACTTCTGCCAAAAAAGTGACCTCTGATTAAGAAAAGATTTAGTCCTGGGATGAAAAAAGTGCTGAGGGATGCTGTAGGAGCAGAGCACCTACTGCTGTTCTTCATGTAATTTCTGAAAACCTCATATATTCCACCTTGTGAAAGGCAGAATGTACAGTTCCTGTGGGGTGTTTGTCTGACCAGGGAGAGCAAATATTTCCTAAAGGACCTAAACATTGAAGGAACCACGAAGGTCCATGTTCTGTCCCTTAGAGTAGGCACGGTTAATTCTGCATTAAATCTGAATCTTCAGAGCAAGACCTGTGAGTCTGCAGTGCCTATTGCAAATGCCTTAGCAGAGCTTGCTTGTTTGTTTCTCTAATTCACTGCATGTGATTTTGTTTGCTTCCAAAGGCTGGCCTAGTGAATTTTAAAAGCCTGCTATTAGTGCATCCAAAAGAGTTGCTCCTTCAGGTCAAGTGGTGAGGATTTATGCCTTTCATGCTAGACTTTAAATCTAATTGATGACCTCAGTGTCCCTGTGTAGGTATCACATACACTCTAATGTAAATGTGATTCCACACTGCTGGTTCTGGAGCTTTTTATCTCTGGGGTATGGGATCACCTGTACAAAGCTCTAAAACGTTTAGTCAAAGTATTAAAAAAAAACCAAACCAACATTCCTCTTAATGCAGAGAAGTGAGGAGAAGGAATATGTGTCTTTCATTGGACAGTATTAACCAGAAAGGCTCTTCACATATGGCAAGACAGAGGTGAGTCTAATTGAACTCCACAGATTTTGATGGATTTTATAATATTGTTATAAGTCAAGATTATGGGACAACACTCATAGACAGCCCAGGTTCCAGATAAAGTATGCCATTATGTGGTTTCATCCTGCCCTTGTCTTTGGCCACTAGCAAAAACTTAAAACCTTCTAGTCCTTAAAGAAGAAATCATAATTTGAAAAGTGAAATCCCAACCATAATTATATCTCCAAATATTTCACTCCAGGAAGACAGTCAGTATTTGAGGTTAGAAGTATTCCATTGATTTTACCGTGAAAAGTCAAACTGAGTTCAGATAGGGGTGGGAACATTAGTAAAACATTGATTAAATGCTTCAGCAACGAGCAGTGGATGGAGTTTACACCTTTATCAGTTCTTAGATATTTCATTTCAAAAGCAGTATAAAATCAAAATAGTTGGTGCACACCATCTTTTAAATTTATGGGTTGAGTTACAAGCCACATAAGAGTAATCTGCATAATGTTCTGACCTTGTGTTTCTTCCGCTGGTTTCATGTTTGCTGCTTAGGCTCTTCCTTCTTTCATCACTGTTGAAGTCTTCCCCCCCACTACATCTTTCATTAAATGGATCAATTACACTGCTCTCAATGGATGGTCAGTCATTTAACTTCGTCTTTGAAAGAGATGATTCTTACATTTTCTGAGGATAAAAATAATTACTAGGTTTCCATTTATATCTAAAATCTCCATCTCGTTATTCATATTGTCTTGAAACAATATGTTGTAAGTTATGAATTTAGTGCAAGGGAATTTGGCATTGATGAAAGATACTCAAGTGACATCTTTATTTCTTTCTCCAGGAAACATACATTGAGAGCAACATCAGGGCAGGCTTTTCTTATAACTTTCACTGATATATTTCTGATTTGGATGCAGGACCTACAAGAAGTCTTGAAGCTTCTTACTCTTTATATTGGTGTTAAAAGGTCACATGTGAAAGAGGAACACCATTGTGCTTGGTGCTCTCTGATGTGACCAGATAGTGAAAGACAATGCTTATCCCAAAAGAGATAATGACAGGTAAAGGGTGGGAAGCACAAGGTCACACAGAACAAGCAAATACCCTACTCTGAATCCTTATAACCGGCTCTGGGTCCTTGTGCCCTACTCTGTTTCCTTGGTCAGTGTTTTAACCACTTGACATATAGCACTCCATCTCTGGAACTTGAATGCTTTCAGGTTGATAGCACTGCTCCCTCATCATACAGACTATTTGCCTCTTTTGTTACCTTTGAGTATTGTTTACTTGAAGACCTTCAAAAATGCTATTGATGCCATTAGTCTGCAGTGACTGTCGTTAGCTGCTTCAGCTGCATGTAGGGAAGAAATCCATGGAACAAATTATAGCTGTCCCTGCTTCCTCATTGTAGGTACAGTCCTCTGTAGTAATAAAACTGTCTTCCCTTCCTTCAGGTAAACTGAATATACCTTATGCATTATAGGTCAAGGGCAACCTTGCAAAAAAATGAGTGTTGGTTGTGGGATTGCAGCGCCAATTGATCTTGCAGCCCTACACATTTGGAACTATGACAGAAAATTATCCAAATCTGGGGATATGGGGAAAAGGAGGCTTGCAATTTCTCTAATACAGCTGTCAAAATAAGAACAGGTAACACAGGATGGCAAGCTACGCCACCAGGTATTGCCTCCCTGCTTTTGGATTACCAGTTCTCAAATGGTATTATTAGCTATATAGCACATTAGATTGATATGGAGTGAAATTCTCTCCCTTGTCATAGTGTTAAGATTAAGGAATCATTAATAATTGTGACAGAAAAATGAGACAAACCAATCCACTTATTTACAATCCAGTTATTTATACTCTCATCTGACTTTGTCCTGATCTCCTTGATCAGTCTTTTGCTGTATCATGGAAATGACTCTGTGTGTTCTTTGAGGCAGGGATTGCCAGCCAAATCCAATGTTGGGATGACTCTACCAGTCCTTATGGTGTTGTATGATCTGAGAATCTGATGGAGGGAGTTATTTATAACTGCCTGGAATACTTCACAGTATTTCAAGGTAGATGATTAGTTTATCACTGAAAAGGTTGAGCATTGATGTAAAATCACCCAGGGGATAGTCTTAGTAATATATTATAAATATTTATGTGGAGGCCAATGAGTTCCTGACAATAGGATTTCTTCTCGCATTATGCTCACAGCCTCAAACGTTCATTCACCATCCAAAAAAGAAGTATCTTAAGAAGCACCCTGCTTTCCTCTTCCAGAATGGGCAACATTTTCAGAAGTTTCCTGAATGAGAGAAAATTAACTCAAATTTTAGTTATTTTCAATTTGTGAGGTGAAGCGGAGGCTTGGCTGAAAGTTGAGTCTGCTTTTGATGAGATATTGCACTTTCGCTGATTTTATGTCTTATTATTCAGACTCTCGTCATTAACTCTCAGACATGAAGACTTCCAGAATCCATGTCTCGTTGATCTCTCTATCTATCTGTCTTACAAAAGTGGAAACAAAACCACAGGGTAACTAGGAGTTTTATCTAAAATCTCAGAGACAAGACTGTGTGAAAAGAACACTGCCTTCCTCATTTATACCCTTATCTTCCAGCACTTTGACTTTGTCACAACTTTTAGTTTAAGCACTCTTGGGATACTGCCCAGTTTGTTGTTGGGTTTGGTTTGGGGTGGTGGTGGGGTTTTTTTGTAATTTTAGCACTGCAAAGTACTTTTTCTGCTTTCAGGGACTTTCTTTAGAGCTCCAAATGTTTGGAGAACTTAGTGCACAGGCTGTCTTTTTTCCATTTCACCCATGCTGACTAGTCATTCCTCTTCCAGAAACTTCTCCTACCACAGAAAATGGATACCAGTGAAGTTTATGGGGGTTAAAGATATCTCCTAGTTTCCTATCCACTATCACCATTAATTGCTTGCAAATATTAGCAACTCTGATATTTAAAGAGGCATTGAGAAACTGCTTGATTTTCTGCATCATACTGCAAACTAATCTGCTAGCTAGGTTGTTTACAGCTGGATGTACAAGAAGTTGCCTTTCCCACTTGCCATCCTTTTGGAATCATCTTATACCTCTAGACTCCTCCAACCAGCTTAGTCTCAGATTTAGTCTCCACTTTGTTGGCATCTATTGGAGCTGAGGACTGCCAGGAAGAGAATTTAGTAGAATTCTTGATTCTTCTCTTTCCTGTTATTAACTTGGGGAATACTCCTAGTCAAGACTGAATTAGGTGCCTCACTGTGCAATCCTTAAAGATCTTGACATGTTGCGACTGTAAACAAATTAATTTGTTTGTTGTACAGCTGCTCGTTGAATGGTTTGTATTTGAAGGTACAGCCCAGTTGTTGGAGGCTATACATTAGTGTCTTAGCACTTGAAACTCCTCAGATTTGAGCGTGTGAGAATGAGGTGAATCAGCAGAAAAGGCAAACATGGGAAAGTGAGGTTCTGACTCTGAATTCCAACTTATGATGGAACTGTCTTGGTCAAAGAAAGCACAGATGGAGAGGAATATTCGTTAACAGAGAAGGGACAGCAGGACAGACCATAGACCTGATTTACTTTACATATTTTGAAGTGAAACAGCAGCAAATCCACTGATGTCAGGAATTTCTTTTAGCATCAAATCAGTTTATGGGGCCAAGTGCATGCAGGACGAGAGTAAATATACCGATTCTCTTAAGTAAGTTTCAGCACATTCAGCCTTTTTCAAGAATTTCTCAACACTTTGCAGAACCAGATCTTAAATATAGAGTAATTTGAAACTTCCAGGCTATGCCAGCCTGTTTGTGGTATGATTTAGTTAAAGGGACAGTATGTGGCTATGTGACCAGGCAGTTAGAGGGAGTCATGTGTTGTGTTCTCACTATCCACAGGAATGAGACCTGGTGTGAGCTAGTTCTCCAAAGGACTTATTTCAGAAACAAGCCAAATTTGAGAACCAACAGACAGTCACTAAGGATGCCTGGGAGAGTTTGGGCCTAAGAGCAAATTCACTAGTCTGGCTAGTCTAGGCTTTAGACAAGAGTTAAACCCTGTGCTTTGAGGCTCCTGGTCTGAATCTTTGGAAAGTGGGTGGCCTGGAAAGTATTAATAATAGGTGAAATACTGAAAATCTTATTATGTTCCCATTGAATTTTGAATCGTAGCATCTTTAAGGGCCTGGCCAATTATTACCTAATTTGCATGCACAAATGCCTCTTTTCTAGGACACAAACAGGGTGGGGGTTTTTATGCATAATCACCTTATTAATGAAAGCACAGAACTCACAAAATGCTTAGAAAGGTTAAAGTTGGTACAGGCAAAGGAGAAACTGATGACTAACTCCAGACATGAGAGGTGCTTTGGGGGAGAGGGATTTCATTGTATAATTTATGGACAGGAAAATGAAAAGAGAGGCTAAAAAAGCAATGAGAACTACTTGGCTAAATTCCTGCTGAAAACTTTGAAACTGTACTCCCCATCTTCTTATGGCAAAACAAAACCAACCTAACCGATTAACAGATGATCCCCTTGCTATAAAAAGCTGCCAGCTCATATCATTTTGGCTCATGTATTTGGCTTGCAGATAGGAACAGCTGGAGCAAAGCAAAAGGAAAAACCCCAAAGCGCTTTCTTCTTCTCTTTGCTTATGGACACTGAGCTTTAATTAACTTAATCATCCTCTTATTAAAATCAAACTCTTCTGATGGGTCTCCCCCTCTACCCCAGACTTTTTATTTACACTGCGTTGATATCAAGGAATTTTTCTCTTGGAGGCTGAAATTATCTGGATATCTCTCAAAGCATTCATACCACCCTTCACATTAAGATTGCCTCTGAGAAAGCCAATACTAAGATCCCATAGAGAAAGAAGCAAAGTCTTAAAAAATTGTCTTGAATGGGAATGCTATTTTTCATCTTTATGTAATCTTCCTCTGTTAATTACATGGGAACACTATTAACAGTGTTGACAGGCCAAGGAATAGTGTTTTGGGAGTACAGAAGAGCTCAAGAGACAAAAACAAACCAGAATTTTATCTCCATCAATAGTATCTGCAAAGGGAAGCACTGTTCCTCCCAGTCTGTGTTAGTGATCTGCTCACAAAGACCTCAGGCATACCTGCAGGTAGTGTGTGCTATCATTCCATGCTTTATTGCTGTCAAAGTGAGGGCACCCAAAAGAGACCCTCAGATATTCATATCATTACCCCAACATCTGAGTAAAACCTGCCAGATATTAAAGGGCATTATGAGCAGCATTGACCATTTGCACAGGGATTTACACTGACAGTATGAGCTCTCAAATTCCAAATTGGCATACAAGCTACCAATCATCCTGTAGGGTGATGAGCTCAGTGGATATGCCTATTGCTGTGTCACAGGACAACACAAAAAGGAAATAGTCTCATTTGTTTTCTTATTTATTGTTTAGAATTTCTTCTACTCCTTTTTACTGCCTGAATACAAATCCCCTGTTTGTGGTCATCTAGCTGCAAGTAAACATTGTTTATTCTCCTCCCATGTCTCCTTACTTTTCTTTTATAGGCTTTATTTAGGAAAAGCAGTGTTTCAGCACTAAAAGGAGTCTTATATTGAGCCATAGCCTCTGCCAAGTCTGTGCACTTTTATGGCTTCCACTTCTCCCTACCTGAGCATTAGTTGGTCTCTAGCTGGGATTAATATGACACGTCAGGGTCAGGATTAAAAAGGAAACCTTCACCTTTCCTGAGTGATGCTTCGTCTATGGATACCTCATGTCTGACTGTGTCCACATGATGCTAATCTGATAAACCATGACCTTTAAAAATGAGCTTTGCAATAATTCCACGCTGGTTAAGAATTTAAATGAGAAAAGGCTGTTCTGATTTTAAAGCTGTTGATGTAAAAGAAAATAAACCATAGGAGGGATGACTGTAGAAAAAGCGGACTTGGGCACAAAATCTCTTACATACTCTTGTGTGCAAATCTTTTTAGGTATCTGCAATGGAGCACCCCCTGTGTATTTCTTCTATTCCAAATATGTCAGCAGAAGTATCAGAGAAATTTTTAGAAAACTGGCGTACACTCCTCTGCCTGTAAAGCCAAGTGCCTTCATTATCTGATCCAAGTTTTTCAACATCATTGACTCTCAGGACATCTGTGAGTATTCAGCGCTTTGGAAAAAAATCACACCATTTAGGTTTGCATTCAGTCTTCCCACACATATCTGTACCTGCTGTATTTTGATGCACTGTGTATTACCCAACTGTTAAGAATCAGTGTGTCAGTTCCAGTCACACTGTGATCCTTGGTGAGCACGGGAGGTACTGTGAAGCTCATCTCTTACTTGATTATAAATACCTCATGCTTAAGACTGATCCCATATGTTCTGGTGCTGTCTGACCCACTTGCTTCCAGAAATGTCTCAAATGGCTGGCAATCCTGTTTATTTCCATATTTACTCGTCATATTCTCAAGCCATTTTCCTTTATAAGTTAGTGTGCCCTGGTGTTCATTTAGTGATTTTTGAATGAGCAAACATGCTATGCTCCTTTTGTACCAACCAACCCATTATATTCCAGCACGAAATTGAAGTGATCTCCCCTCCTTTTAATCACTGTTATTTTGACACAGTCTTTGACACAGTACTGAAGATTTCAGTTTTGTAGGAATTGTAAGAGAATGGAACAACATAACTTCCACTTAAGGTAGGAAGAGTAGTGGAGACTGAACACTGTTTCCAAATGGGACCCCATTTCAATGTTTTTTTGGCACCTGTAAACTGGGGTTAGACCTGTACTAGCATATAGCATTAGACTACTGTACTTGCATATACTTTAACTTTATTAAAATCATGTGCATTTAACGAATCTCTATAAAACCAAACACTGTCAGGTAACAATTGTACAAATATTTGTTAAATAGAATTAATATTAATAGAAGTTTATATACATGTTTTGGAAGCAACTCTACTGAAAGTCTCAAAAATATGTAGAAAGAAACTCTTTCTTGATAGCAGCTTACAGAGTTTTAGCATATGCCTATGGAAACATGATACTTGCACATGCATTATATTCTGTAGTGGTTCCCTGTATAGGATCACATCATCTAGTATGTACCATTGGGAAATCCTTACTTGGTCTGTAGAAGACAAGTCAGTTGTTTCATTAACTTGGAAGATAAAAAATGTACACTTTCCATTTTGTCTTCAACCTCTTCCTGTCCTGTCTCTTTTCCGTTTGTGTTTGGAATGTCATAAAAGCTATTCAGACTGTAGAGGAGAGACTCTGTATGGAAGGGAGACAGTATGTGCATGGTTGTAAACAATGTGTTTAGAATCATGATAGGCAAAGCACATACAAGCTTGTTATTGGACCTGACTACAGGACTCTCTTAAAATTAAATGAGCACATGGTCTTCACAAAAATAGAATCTGTATTTCAAAGGAAATTCCAATGCTGCAAGGATGTTTCCCTGATTTGCATAAATTATGAATTTTGAAGGGATAAAATTTAGAAAAAAATACAAAACAAATTAATTCTGAAATGACAAAAGGTCTGTATTAAAACCAGTTGTTTAACTACTAAACCTTAATAATTTATATTTCTGAGGTAACATCTATTTTCAACATATCCACTTTTGTCCAAAAAAGAAAATTCAGAAGAGACCCAAATGAGCAAATCAAAACGAAATACCACATTGTGACATCAAATCACTTCAAAGTTCTTTCTATAGAAAGAACTGAATCAAAATCAAAACCTTCTAAAACAGACAAGACAGCATTCTACTAGTGAAATACTATTGAACTGCTTCTGATTAGCAGTGGTATGCAGTTTCACTGCAGTTACAAGAACAGCATGAAAGGTGATTTAGCTCAGTTTTGTTCCTGTATAGCACAATGTATCTTCTACCCTTTAAAAAAAAAAAAAAAAAAAGAACAAAACTAGATTGTCTCTTGTTTAAGATATGGGTCCTGGAAGTGAAGACAGCACTTTTGTCTTCCAGGCTCTATCACTATCTTCCTTAACTCCTCAAATAGTACCTGACTTTTGGAAATAACATGGACTGAGTTTGTTAATGTTTGCAAAGCAAATTGAGCCATCAAATAAAAATCACTTTCCAAGCTCTAAGTATTATATTTGACCTGAGGCAAAGTTAGAGCTGAGGTTACAGCAGAGTGGAAGGAGAGCAAGCAATGCCAAGAATACAATTTTCAGAAAACATGCAGAGTTTATTTTTAGGATAAGTAAGTGGAGGAAATTGAAATAAACTGCAGAATTAAGTAGTTGCTATAAAGAATTATCTTTGTGCTATGAACACTTTTCATCTCTTCTCCTTTTAGTACAATAAAAAAAAAATAAATTACAATGTTTTTTAGCCATGGAAACGGGGAGCCAAAGGAACCTTAGTAGATATAGTAGATATATGGATGTAGATAAGAACTGTTTAATAATTATCTAGCTTATAATGAAGTTAAAGAAATTTCAATAGAGGTAGACATGGCCCAAGAGGAGGAGAAGTGGTGCTTAACGTTTGCATTGTTGGCCCAAGGGGATGAGAAATGATGCTTAATGTTTGCATTGTTGAGGCTGGCTGGGGCAGGAGATAGTCCCTGATAAGAAGCAGCAGTCGATCCCAAAAACCAGCCAAGAAGCAGCAGTCGACCCCAAAAACCAGCCAAGACCGGCCTTGTGACTTTTGGAACTAATTTTAATATGAAGCGGGGATAGATCATGCCTATGTATAGGCGTATTGCGAAACTCTATGTATATGTAACATTTGACTGCATAAATTTGAAGCGAACTGCCGAGTCAGGCGTGCACGACTTTGGTGGGACTCCCCCCCGTGCTGCCCAGCGCTGAATAAACATACCTGCTTTACAATCTCACTGATTGTGGAGTCTGTTTCCGCACGTCAGTTTGGCGAGCCAGCCAGGAGACTCTCTGCTCGGCTGCGGGACCGACTGCGGAGTGGAAGCCCCTCGGCGCGCCCCGAGCACTTTCCTCGGAGGAGCCTCTGCTGCCAGCCGCTCACCGCGGGAGCAGACAACGACCTCCTGAAGCCGCGGACCAAACGGTATGTTTCACAAAGGGAGCCTGTAAAGGTACAGGCCGGGGCAGCTGGTAAATCGCGCAGAGACGTCTGGTGTGCAGCGTAGTCCCCGTATGGGAGGAGGGTACCCTGTATGGTAACAAGGGGGGATTTGCTGACCGATAGAGTGGCCGCCAGCGATCTTGGGGGTAGATTGAGCAAATCCGGAGTAACCGCTGCATCCCAGTATCGGGAGCCAGGACGGACATGTCGATGACTGGTATATAAGAGGCAGAAGAAGGGTAAGCGCACCCCCTCGCAATTGTGCTTGGTACATTTTTGCAGCTGCTGAAAGGTTGTCAACTGGAGCGATGATTGTATGATGTGAATGTTTGGAAAATTAATGTTAAAGATTTTGTGTGAGTATGTTAAAATGTTATGTTGAGATTCATATGTGTATATATGCTTGTTAATGTGTAAATGTCTAAAACTGTGAATTGAATGTTTGAATAAAAGAGACGCAGCTCAGCTGCGGAGCATGTGTGGAGTTCTGATCCACAGTTTCGTTACTCCACAGCCGGAGACAAAAAAGTGTGACTCCCTGATGATTTGGAGCTTGAATTTATATGTTAGCGTTGTAATTGTAAGTTTGAGTTTGATTATCTTAATCATTTTGTGGTGTTGGTATAAGAAAGTCCCTGTATGGTGCATCGCATAAATGTGGGTATTTGAATGGTGTCTTTTACATGCAGGAAATGAGTGTATGCCCTCATATGTCCTGGAATGTGTGTGGTGTAAACAGAGGTTGCAAATAGACTGTGGAGGGGATATTGAATGCCTTGAGTGTCGGGTTTGGACTCCCTGGGATAAGAGGGGACGGGCTACGTATACAGTTGAGATTGTTTGTGGTTGGAAAGGTAGCTGAAATAGTGAAATTGGTGTGTGGAAAGGAAAATTTAATCCCGGAAATTGGGGACGAGTGGGAGGAAAACTGGGAGAAGACTATAAAGAGGTGTAAGAAACGATTTGCATGGAAGCTTATTAAAAGGAGAAGTTATAAAATGGGAAACAATCAAGGGGGAATATTGAGGAAGAGTCCTCTAGGTTGTGTAATTGCCCACTGGAAAGATATTGTTGGGACCAGAGGTACGGAAAATAAAAAGAACCTTATTAAATATTGCAATCAACGGTGGCCGTTGTATAAGTTAGAAGGTCATGCTAAGTGGCCACTTAATGGGTCAATAGATTATAATACTCTATTACAACTAATGCTGTTTTCAAGGAGAGAAGGAAATTGGGATGAGGTTTCTTATGCAGACATGTTTTTCACCCTCCGAAACCATCCAGAGTGGCAAAGGGACTGTGGAATGGTACCCCCACAGGACCCCATGGTGCTTGCACTTGAGCAAGAAAACAACAAGGAGCTTAGAGGTAAACTGAGGCGGTGCTGTTCAGCATGTAGTATTGGACAAAGATGTACTAAGGCAAATAAAATCCATCAGGCACCAGAACAAGATCGAACTGATTTGTTTAAGCCTCCCCCTCGACCACAGGAACAGGATGTATGACTATGCAGACTCAGGTAGAACTCCAACCCCCCCCCGTACAGCCCTGTATCTTCCCGTACTAGGAAGAAAACTACCTCAACAGCTTTACAAGCACCTCTCCGAGAGGCAGTGAGGCCGGATGGTGGGACGATGTTAATCAAAGTACCCTTTTCTACTGCTGACCTAGGGGAATGGAAGAAGGTTGCAAAAGATTATAGGAGTGATCCGTCAGAGTCCTTCCGAGTCTCCATCTGAATTCCTGGATCGATTGAGGAATGTAATGCGCCGCAGCACACCACTGGATCCTGGGTCAGAGAAGGAAGCATTAACGAGGACATCTTAAACCAAGTGTAGCTGGGGGTATGGGCTACCAATACACCTGGAAGAGCGAAAAGTGCTCCACCTGTTGAAGTTAGGATCAAGGAAGGCCGAAAGCCAGTAAGAATTAAACAATATCCCCTAAAGAAGGAAGACAGAGAAGGAATCCAGCCGGTGATAGAAAAATTTTTGCAGTTGGGATTACTAAAAGAGTGTGAGTCTGAATTCAATACCCCTATATTACCTGTTCGGAAGCCCGATGGGTCATATGCGGTGGTCCAAGACTTACGGGTGGTGAATAAGATAACTGAAGATCTTTACCCAGTAGTGGCGAACCCATATACTCTGTTGACCGTATTAACACCTGAATTGACTTGGTTTACTGTCTTAGATTTGAAGGATGCTTTCTTTTGCCTCCCTCTCCATGAGACCAGCCAAAAATTATTTGCATTTGAATGGGAAAACCCCAAGAGTGGTCGAAAGACCCAGCTCACTTGGACGGTGTTGCCACAAGGATTTAAGAATAGTCCTACCATTTTTGGCAATCAGTTTGCGAAAGACTTAGAAACCTGGGAAACCCTGTCTGAGGAGGGAAAGCTGTTGCAGTATGTGGATGATATCCTGATCGCCACCAAGACAGAGAAAGATTGTATAATATGGACACTTCTTTTCTCATCAGGAACACAGGAGAACCAGTACATCATGACTGTTTAGAAACAATCGAAGCAACATATGCAAGCTGCCCAGACCCGAAAGACAGCCCCATGGAAAATGGGGAAACTTGGTTCACAGACGGAAGCAGTTACGTCCTAAATGGTAATCGACGTGCAGGATATGCCATCACCACCAGCCAAGAGGTAATAGAATCAGGGGCTTTGCCCATGAACACCTCCACACAGAAGGCAGAAATAATTGCTCTAACCTGCGCCCTGGAATTGGCCCAGGGCAAAGTTGTGAACATTTATACAGACTCAAGATATGCCTTTGGAGTTGTACACGCATATGGAGCAATTTGGAAGGAGAGAGGACTATTGAACTCCCAGGGGAAAAATATCAAACACACAGAAGAAATTCTGAATTTACTGGAAGCTGTCCAGCTCCCTGAGAAAGTAGCAATTATGCATATTAAGGCACACCAGAAGAAAAAACCCTGGAGCCACAGTGGGAAGGACCATTCCAAGTACTACTCACCTCCTTTACTGCAATCAGAATCAAGGAACAGAACGCTTGGATTCATCACACCAGAGTGAAAAAGACACCCAAAACTCCATGGAAAGTCACCACAAAACCTGATGAACATTTAGTTTTTACGCAGTAATATGGGGAGTTGTGGGGACTCTGTGTAAGGCATGGGATGAAAACCTGTTTGTCATATATAACCAGGAGCTAGCAAAGGATATTAATGTATCAAGCTGTTGGATGTATACCTTAATACCCAGACAAGGAGAAACCTTCCCATTTATTGGTGTCCCCCTCAGAACAAACAGCACTAAAACACTATTGAATAGAACTGCCAACTATACTTGTTTATATGGAAATGGTTCCAGAACTATAGTGAAGTATAAACTTGATCTGGATAGCAGAGACCCGCATAATAAGGATCAATACAATTGGTCTTGGAGATTAAAAGACATGGAAAGAGGCAGAGGGGGAGACCCCATAATGATGCGCCCCCATTATGCCAACACTTCTAGTTTTCTTGGGACACTGAATGGAACTTGCTTTCGATGTAATGAATCACTCTACAGGGATAGCTAATACAGGATGGGGAAATCTAACAGGGAGTTGTTATCTTCCTCCTCCTCGGGAGCCGTCCAATTGTAATCTCCCTGACAGGTGTTGGTACATTTGTGCAAATGGGGAGGCACATAATCGATTAGTGGGGAGAATGCACAGAGGGAATAATAATCCCACAAACACTCCCTATCTTAGGAAAATTACAGGGAATATTCCGATCCCCATGGCACCACACGAGGACTAAAAGAACCTTTAACCCTCTTATAGAACGAGGTACCACATTCCACAGTGTGGTACGATGGCTTTTCCCAATGCTTGGAATATCTGAATTGGAAAAAGCAATAGTCAATGTATCAGCCGTGGTCGAGACTTTAGCCAATACTACTGCTGATGCTCTAGGAAAATTACAAGCCGAAATTGATTCCTTGGCAAAGATAACGATACAAAATCGCCTTGCATTAGATGTGTTAACCGCAAAGGAAGGGGGTGTGTGCGTACTTATAAATCAAAGCTGTTGTGCTTATTTAAATGAAAGACAGCAAGTAGAGACAGATATTGAAAAGATTTGGGAAATTTCTAAGGAGTTACATCTTATCACTATGGATGACACATCATGGAGATTTTCTGAGATATGGGAAAAACTAACTTCCTGGTTGCCAAATTTAACATGGCCAAAACAACTGTTTGTGACAGCAATAGTAATCATTTTTCTGCTCATGATCCTTTGTACCACAATTCGATGCAGCTTATGGTGTTTCCAAAGCACAGGAGATTCCTACAGCGAATGGAAAAAGAATCAGTTGCGACGAAAACTCGAGTCCAATAAATATTTTGAAAGAATGCTAGATAGGGAAACAATGCATTAGAAGTACTAGAGTTGGATATAGTAAAAGAATTTACTATTTTCTAGAAAAGGGGGGACTGAATCAGTTGCGACGAAAACTCGAGTCCAATAAATATTTTGAAAGAATGCTAGATAGGGAAACAATGCATTAGAAGTACTAGAGTTGGATATAGTAAAAGAATTTACTATTTTCTAGAAAAGGGGGGACTGAAACAGGGAGCCAAAGGAACCTTAGTAGATATAGTAGATATATGGATGTAGATAAGAACTGTTTAATAATTATCTAGCTTATAATGAAGTTAAAGAAATTTCAGTAGAGGTAGACGTGGCCTAAGAGGATGAGAAGTGGTGCTTAACATTTGCATTGTTGGCCCAAGGGGATGAGAAGTGATGCTTAATGTTTGCATTGTTGGCCCAAGGGGATGAGAAGTGATGCTTAATGTTTGCATTGTTGAGGCTGGCTGGGGCAGGAGATAGTCCCTGATAAGAAGCAGCAGTCGATCCCAAAAACCAGCCAAGAAGCAGCAGTCGACCCCAAAAACCAGCCAAGACCGGCCTTGTGACTTTTGGAACTAATTTTAATATGAAGCGGGGATAGATCATGCCTATGTATAGGTGTATTGCGAAACGCCATGTATATGTAACATTTGACTGCATAAATTTGAAGCGAACTGCCGAGTCAGGCGTGCACGACTTTGGTGGGACTCCCCCCCGTGCTGCCCAGCGCTGAATAAACATACCTACTTTACAATCTCACTGATTGTGGAGTGTGTTTCCGCACGTCACCATCTACTGTAATAATCCTTTACCTTCTGAACTAGCTGTTTGGAACACATTATAGGACTAAAGCTTGTGCAGAAGCACCCAGTGAAACTGAGAAAGCTGTTGTTTCAGATGCAGCCTCTATTGACTGTGGTCTGAGACTTACCCAGAGACTGTCCTTTGGCACTTTGCTCCCTTTATCTATGTATCAGTGCCACACATACTGATTGCTGAAAATTACCATACTCAGTCTGAACACAGAGCCTGAGCCAGGCTGACCCTAACTTACTCTGTGGCACAATTGAGTGAAGGGAGGTTGCGGTGGTTCTGTTACATTTTACATTTCCCCTACTCCTGAGCTAGTCAAGGAAGGGAAATAGCCATTTGAGAAAAATAATTTCTGGTTTAGGAATGAGCTAGAGTAGTCTGTGGGTGCAAGATCACAGAATTTGCATTTCTGACCCCTTCACAATTTTGCTAACTGCCCCAGCTCAGACCGTCACTCGTTCTCTACCAGAATTTGCCAATATGGGGAATCTTTATCAGCTCTTTTCTGTTGTACCTAATGCCTTTGTGTTGTGTTTTGATTGTAGACCCCAAGAATCTTGTCAGGTAAGGATACGAAACTCAGTCTATGTCTGTACTGCAAGTGAAGGTGTGATTGCAGAGTGGGTAGGAGTTTCCAGTTCATTCTACTCTGACTCTCAAAATCTGTACAACAACCATACCTCCTGGGACAGCCAGCTTTGAAGCTTTTAACTGTCAGTCTATTTAATCATTTCACTTACAGCCGCACCATTTAGCAACTAAGTGTTTTTTCTTTGACAATACAGTTTGAGTACCTTTATAGGGCTGATGTTTCTTAACGAACAAAATAAATGTTCTAGAGCTTTAAAAGTCATGGGGCCAACAATTTACTTTTTTAAAGTGTGGAAGTGTGGGTGTATTACTGAAAGCAATTCATTCTTTGGATTTGGCACAAAGTGAGCTGATTTGTTTTGTTTCTATTGCCACATGCTACAGGCAAAGAATAAAATTGAAAAAAAGGAACATATTGTGCCTGGGATGGAGGAATGTATTTAAATAAGAGGCAGACCCTTAATTTGATCAGGCCTGGCATAATTCCAAGAGGGTGTTATCTCAAAAATGGGAAGTTATCATGGTTTGCTGCTTGGTGTTATCTCAAAAATGGGAAGTTATCATGGTTTGCTGCTTGTTGCTCTCTTCAATGCAAAACAAAGAAAAAAAAAAAATTAACCATCTAAATGCAAATTTTTTTGTTTGTGGGTTTGGGTTTTTTATTTGCACTCAAGGGCTGCCAAAGTACAGTTGCCTAGGAAATGTCAGTCCAATTAAAATTTTAATTCTAAACCTGTCAAGATCTGTTGGGGGAGAGAAGTGTTTCTAGAAGACCCACACAACAACAAATGGTGACTCTTGCATGATGTTGTAAGACTTAATGAAACTGGAGTCTGGTGGAGTGTACAGTACTTTCTCCATGGCCAACTGCAACCTGTGATTTCTTTGCAGCTCTAAAGCCTCATGATCTGGAGTTGTGAAAGAGACAAAGGGGCTTGGAAAATGAAAATAACTCTACTTGCTTGGCTGAATTTTTAAAACACTTTTAGACTTGTGTCTAAGACAAGACCACTTGTCAGAGATCTAAAACTACTAGAACAAATACGGTGACAGGCAAGATTATTAGTCTGAGAACCACTGTGAGCAGCAACCCAAAGTCTTTAAGGCATGAAGAGGGCTGAAAGCTGCTTTTTCTTTGGGGCTTTATTGTTTTCAATGTCACTGTTGAAAGGTCTAGCTTAGCCCATTTAATCATCTGTTATTGTTAAAACTATTATTATGACAGTAATTTCTCAAGTGTGGACAAGGCATGCAGGAACAGATGGTGTACATCTCAAAATGCTTGCAAGATAAGTGTGAATATGCTGTTGTGAATCATCTCAATAATAAGCTACAATCTTTTTAGAGCTGTGACTAGCACCTGTTGTTGAGTGTACTGCTGATTTCTGCCTGGGGTACTTGATTTACTGCCACAATAGCAGTAAGAAGATTAACATCAGAGCAAACCCAAAAGTTTCCCAGAGGCTTAGAAGCTGGAGTCAAGCCTTCACTTATTACCAGTCCAGAACACAAGCAAAATTTTGTCAGTAGAATTTGATGAGTTGTGCTAGTGAAGAGGACTTCAGAACTTTCAGAGCAAACCCAACAGTTTCTTAGATACACAGCCAAGCTTCACCAACATGAACTGCAAATGAATACAACTTATGCTGGAGTTTCAGAACCTGTCTGTGACTGGGTCTTTTGGAAGGTGATGAGTTGTCCGTGAAGTCCCCTTCAGCTTCCTGTTCCTCTTCTCATTTCTCTACCCCTTCCCTGCCCTTTTTCCATTTTTGGGGAGGTGGGAAATCCAAAGCAGCATAATGATAATGAACACTTTTTGAAGACAGTCTGCTTTGGATTTATCTCACCTCTGAGTAAGCTACTTGACTATCTGACAGAAAAGACAGACACTTGCAATACCATTCTACATCATTTAAAGACACACAAGCAGTAAAAAGATATTTAATCTAGAGACTCCTCACTGAGTTTGATGACATCCTCTCTTATCAACCTTTCCAGATGTTTTCCCTTTCCTTCCACTTAAATAGAAGTATTTGCAAGCCTGTGTGTTTTCCAATTTAGATTCCAATTATTGTTTGTAATTGTCTCTTTTCAGCCAATAAAATATCCCACAGGGACTTTTAAATGTTTCTTATGCTGAAAATAAATAATTTCAAACTAATTTGAAAATTCATTCTTATTGTGTTTACCAAAATATGCACAAAGTGCCCAAAGGCTCTGCTCAAGCACACAAGCTGTACTCTGAAATTGTGCCCAGACTCAGAAGAGAGCTCTAAAATGCAGCGCTGTGGACAATGTAGATGTGCAGGTAAAAATATTAGATAAGTGCCTAAATAAAGCAGTTTCAGTGTTTAGGAGGTTGCCTCATTTGTCGGCTAAAGGAATGCAATCAATGAGCTTCGACAGCAGAGTTAAGACTCAGTATTATAACTCCAGGACTGACTGAAGCATGTGAAGGAATAAAAGTTCCTTCGAAGCTACTTTTTCATTGGTTTGAATCTAGACTGGAAGAGACCAGAATGGACAGTTGACAGCATAGGAGACTTCTATGAACTATGGTGACTTCTCCACTGCAGTGTGTGGCTTATTTAGCCATTTTTGTTTGGTTAGTTGAACTTACTGCATTTATAGTAAAGGCACACTCACATATTATTTTACCCAATGCAGATTTTAATAAAGGCACACTCACATATTATTTTACCCAATGCAGGTTTTAATAATGTATTTTTTATAGCAGGTCAAAACATAAATAAAATTAGCAACCTAACATCCAGTATGTCTTTATGGCAATAGAATGTGAAAAAAAATGAAAGCCTCTTTCATTCAGGCCTTTGATCTATTCCCCATTTCCATACCTCTTTTTCTCATTTCAGGAAAGATTTAATACATTTATCATTGAAAAAATATGAGGCTCCAAGAGGAGGGAAACAGACAAAGGACCTATTATACAAACTCACTGAAAACCACTCAGTGTGCATCTAATTTATATTGAAATGCAAACAGAACTCAAGACAAGGCTATTCCAAGTCATCAAATCTTTGCACCAAAACAGTGCAGTTTGCATATTGAGTTAATTCACAGCTGTCAGTATGCCAGCTCGCTTTCTTGCTGTCCAGCCTAATCCGTGGTCAAAACAGTGGCAATTCACCGTTTTCACTCTGCTAAGATCTGAGGAACTGCTTCTCAAAGCTCCCTGAAATAAATGGGTCTGCGGTCCCTAATGACTTGGATGAGTTACTGTTATCTAAGTCTCAGACGTTTGTAAGTTTCATGTTTCTGCAGGAAAATTGTCCTATAAAGACATGAAGGACAGGTATAAGGGCTGGCTTTAACCTCACTGACTGAATTCACAGTGAGTGAATTAAGACCAAGAAAAATTGGGAGTAGCCCTCCCCCTCTAATTAACATCCAAGACAACTGTGGCATTAAGGGTGAACACAAATCTCTGTTTGAAACAAATGTCTATTTTGGCACAAAGTATCTAGGAATCAATCAAATAGCCAAGTAGCGGAAGATTGTGAAGAACTTCAGTCCTGACTCCCAGCCTCCTGCTTAGACTAGGACATCACAGGGATTTACCTTCATGAAGGCATCATATATACCTGCTTTGGATAAATTTCTTTTTCCCTACTCTTTTCTCCCTTCTGAGTGGAAAGACAAGTTTCTTTGGCTATTTGAGCAGAAGCTGATTGTGAAGCCTCCTCTTTTCCATTCACCATATTCTGGAGGACTATGTATGCAGAAACTCTGTGGTAATGCCACCATCAAAACAGTGGTCTTCTGAACTTTGGGAAGCTAGACCCTAGGCCTGTTGATTAGATCACAACTTTTCTATGAGACAGCTCTATCAGATATTTTTTTGAACTAGAAAGAAAGAAGAACCCCCATCGCTCAGCCCAAACTCTCTCCTTTTTACTAGATTCAAATAGTAGCTTTTCTGAGATCTGGGTAAATTTGTTTAAAGAGCATTAGGATCCCATCTCTTCCATAATGCATTTCCCTGGAACGTGTGAGACAGCTCAGTCGTGGCAAGTTCTTGGTGTGGTCTTTCCATTGGTGCTGCCCCAAATGCCTGTGTGTGGTAGCTATGCTATGATGTGCTGTAATCTGGCAACACATTAACAAACTAATACAATTAACTCCTCAATAATTTCCAGAATTACAGCAGCAGCTGCACAGCTGGATGACTGAATATACTTCAACACCTATTGTAGCAGCTAGACATGCATTACAGACATGTAGTGTTTGGGCTGTAACTTGGCTTATACAATACCACCCACATTCAAATGAGGGTTTTATGCAATCTCTGACATTAATGATTTTTTTTTTTTATTGCACCTAATAGATGGAGTGAAATAACTCCAAGCTGCTATTGATTTCCAAGGTGAAGCAGCCCGTCAAATCAGATGAGAGCAATTTACCAGCTGCTGTTGAGCAATAAATATTAGTCCCAAAATGTCATGTTTCTTTGCATGCTTCTCTGGAAGAAGCTGTCAATATTTTCATCAGGAGGCTGGTCCTAAATCCTTTTCAGTGGTAAGGGTTTCCCTTGGATATTTGGCACCTGTGAACAACAATTAAGCAGCCCATCCAGAGAGCATGCCCACAGGATCCAGCCATTTCTTTCTAGCTTGTAGGTAGAGAAACTTGGTTGGCTTGTTAGTCAGCGTTCAAACAGCTGAGGGAAAATACTCTGGGTAGAAATGCAGCAAATGAGGAAAACTAAGTGCCATATGAGAATCAAGACTTATTTATTTTTCCCGACATGAACCAGTGATTTAAACAGTACTCTAGGCACACAACTTGAATTATGATGCTAGAAGCATGACAGCAGCTTTATAATTGTTTATCAATCATTTAAAAAATGCTGCTCAGTGTCTGATGAAGGTCTTTGGAAAGTTTCTTTTTAATTTATTGCAGCTCTTAGTTTGATTTGAGAGAACGCTATAATACACAGACACATTTTCTCTTACCTACCACCTTTTTTCTATCTGAACTCTGCCTTACAAGGTTAAGTAATCTGAGCAAACTGCCTGCATAAACATCCTCTCTTGTACACATGCTCTATCATCACCTGTCTTGCTGTTCCTCACTTATGAATTTATACCCACAAAAATGATTAGTTACAACCCAGTTCTCCACCACATGATAGTACATTATCTTTGGAGGACTCTGAGGAAGCAAAGGGATGTGGCCATAGGAAAGAGAACATGACTGAGGGAACATCAACAAATTTTAGCCTTCCTCTTAGCCCTGTCCTAGTGCTATAGAAAACATAGGAATTTAAACATTATTTTAAAACTTCTTCTCTTTTCTCAAGTCTCTCCTTGCCCATGGTTGTCTCTCATCACAACCCTACAGTCAATCATTTTCCTTCACATTATTGAATTGTTCAATGTATCAAGCGGCAAGGTTGGTTTACTCTTCTTAGGTACTTCAGTATAATAAGCATAACCTGTATGATGCTTGCTGAAAAGGTGAGAGGGGAAAAAAGAGGGATAGGGGAACCTAACATCAAGTGAGCCGATGAGTCAGGAGATTGTTCTCTCCACACTCAATAAGACTGAGCTGTAGACTAACTATAAGCAACAGTTTTGCCAGTTTCTACTTGTACCCAAGAGGAAACCTGACTCACACTCTATCCCAGCCTTTTCACTTAGAAAACTCTTGGAGCTTGAACATGAAAGCAGGAACCTCTCAAAAGATCTTTTAAAAAGACAGCTGTCCCAAATTAGCCTGACTAGGAGGAAAACAACAACACAACAGGCAGACCACCTGTTTCAGAGATTGTGTTCCTTGTCGACTACTGGCATTGCAGGTTGCTAATTGCGTAGTGGAGGAAACAGGGATAATGTCTGTTGCCCCAGAAAAGCCAGGTTTCTCAAGATACTTATGTGCCAGTAAGATTTTCAGAAACAGAACTTTATTTTCCACTGGAACTAGAAGTGATGCATGGCGGTGCAAATATTGCAACTGTGGACACCAAAATATATTTTTTTAATATGACCATTTGCTCTTTAGGAGTGTCAGGAAGCTGTTTTACAATGTGAAATGCACCACCAATTGAATCAGTATCTCATGTAAAGGCAATTATATTAAAGTTTGTCTACTTCCTGTGCTCTGCTCAGACCTGTTATAAGGACATCTGAGAAACAGCATCATAGAAGCATAGAATGGTTTGGGTTGGAAGGGACCTTTAAAGGTCATCTAGTCCAACCCCCCTGTTGTGGTTTAAGCCCAGCCAGCAACTGGGCACCATGAAGCCACTTGCTCGCTCCCCACCCAGTGGGATGTGGAGGAGAATTAAAAAAAAAAAGTAAAACATGGGTTGAGATAAGAATGATTTAATAACTAAAGTAAAATAAAAGGTAATACAATAATAATAACATATCATCATAATAATAATAATGAAAAGCAATATAATAAAATTAAATTAAATTAAAAAAAAAAACTGAGAAAAGACAAATGATGCACAATGCTATTGCTCACCACCCACTGACTGATGGCCAGGCAGCAATACACCCCTCCCGGCCAACTCTTACCAGTTCATATACTGAGCATGACATTCTATGTTATGGAATACCCCTTTGGCTAGTTAGGGTCAGCTGTCCTGGCTATGATCCCTCCCAGCTTTTTGTACACCTGCTTGCTGGTAGAGCATGGGAAATTGGAAAATCCTTAACTTAGGATAAGTGCTACTTAGCAACACCTAAAACATCAGTGTGTTATCAACATTATTCTCACGCTAAATCCAAAACACACTATACCAGCTACTAGGAAGAAAATTAACTCTATCCCAGCTGAAACCAGGACATGCCCTTGCAATAAGCAGGGACATCTTCAACTAGATCAGGTTGCTCAAAACCCCATCCAGCCTGACCTGGAATGTTTCCAGGGATGGGACATCTACCAGCTCTCTGGGCAATCTGTTCCAGTGTTTTCACCACCCTCATCATAAAAAATTTCTTCCTTATATCTAGTCTGAATCTACACTCTTTCAGTTTGAAAACATTACCCCTTGCCCTATCGCAACAGGCTGTACTAAAAATTCTGTCCCCACCTTTCTTGTAAGCCCCCTTTAAGTATTGAAAGGCTGCAAATAGAGCGACATTAACTAAGGTATGGTTGATAGCACGATGGAAATGGAAGGCTAACCTCTAATTTTGTAATCAGTTGGGCAGGGAGACAGGGTAGAGCACTATATCTTCTGTTGCTGTTGGGTTTCCTATGGCGTCAGAGCTAGTCTCATGGGTGCCAGGACTGAGCTGTGCATGAAGATCAGCAGATCCCATATGTTTACAAGTTGCATAAACTTGTACATTTACCTAGGTACTTATGGATTTCAGTTTCTCTTTGTCTCCTTCAAAAAGCACATGTAGTGCTACTGTAAGGAAGGCATTTGGACAGCAGTCTAGGACTTACGTGATTGTGGTCAGAATCCAGCACGTTTGAGGAACTAGAGATGTGTTTCTGCTGCCCAGTTCAAAGTCTGACCACCTGGGTCTGTTGGCTGTGTGTGTGGAAATCCATAACGGCAGAGCCCAGCTCTCTATTCTCCAATTGTCTCACTGTCTAGCTAAAATCAGCAAGTGGCTGTGAAGCAACTGGCTAAACCTAAATCCATCCAAACGGATGCTAGAGACAGGAAGGCAGGCAGTGTTTTGATGGTGTTGTCACATTTGTATGCACTGACAGTCTCTGCTCCCAAAAGTCAAATTGGTTCATAGCCTGAGAGCATTTCTGGACTCCTTTGATTCTTGATACACAAATTTGCTCCAATGCCAGAAAAGCATTTTTCCATCTGTGATTGGGAAAAGAACCCTGTACCTCACTCTGGCCATTTTACTGATCCAATTAACTCATTCTGTATTGGAAGACATACGCGAATCATAAAACTCCAGCTGGTCCAGAACAGAGTAGAGCTCTCCTGGAGCTATATCACTGGGTGGAAGTATATTTGCTGAGCACTTCATGCATCACATTGGCTCCACACACAATTTAATCTCAAGACATTGATCCTTGTCATGGCATGACAATGAAACTACATAGAAGACCAACTCTCAGTTAGGAGTAAGAAAACTCTTATTGGCTACATCCTACCAGAACTGTGGTGTTGTCAGGGACTGGAGGACCAGGCTTCTCCTACGTGTCAATCATTCAGAACAGTATCAAACCTATAATCATGCTGGCAAAAGTTAAGTAGCCCTGTATTTTCCCTTAACGCTCTTCTCTCCTGCAAATCCTGTCTCTGTTAGAGATTCCCTTTGTAGCACAATTTGCATCATTTCTTTGAGCCTCAGTTTCTTCTCTGGTAAATGGGCCAGATTTATTTTTCATTTGGTCTAATTAGTCTTATTTGAAAATAAGCTTTCAAAAAAAAAAAAAAAAAAAGAAAAATTGTGTCAGTTGTTGACACACTGGGAGAAAGAGAGGGAGGCGGCCAAGATCCTTTAGTCTTTCTTTCACTATCTGCTGATGTAGGGTGAATGAGCTACCACATGACATGGAGTGACTATGATTCAGAAGAGGTCTCAGTTGGCCCCATAGAACTGAAGAAAAACTTGTGAGTTTGATCCAGGAATTGCTGGGTCAAATTCTATGACATATATTATGCAGAGAATTAGACGAATAATCATGTTAGTCCTGTCTGGCCTGAATATACAGTTCAGTAGTTCTTGGCTTTCAAGTTTGCATACTCTTTTATGCTCTATAACATTATTTTATATTCTATAACACTGTCGTGGTTTAACCCCAGCCAGCAACTAAGCACCACGCAGGCACTCACTCACTTCCCCCCCACCCAGTGGGATGGGGGAGAGAATCAGGGAAAAAAAAGTAAAATTTGTGGGTTGAGATAAGAACAGTTTAATAGAACAGAAAGGAAGAAACTAATAATGATAGTAATAACAATACTAAAATGACAATAATAAAAGGATTGGAATATACAAAACAAATGATGCACAATGCGATTGCTCACCGCCACTGACTGATGCCCAATTGGTTGCCAAGCAGCAATCCCTCCCTGCCCAACTCCCCCCAGTTTATATACTAGGCATGATGTCACACGGTATGGAAAATCCCTTTGGCCAGTTTGGGTCAGCTGTCCTGGCTGTGTCCCCTCCCAACCTCTTGTGCCCCTCCAGCCTACTCGCTGGCTGGGCATGAGAAGCTGAAAAATCCTTGACTTAGTCTAAACACTACTTGGCAACAACTGAAAACATCAGTGTATCAACATTCTTCTCATACTGAACCCAAACCATAACACTATACCAGCTACTAGGAAGAAAATCAACTTTATTCCAGCTGAAACCAGGACAAAAGCTATTGATAATTTTCCCACTGAAAAATATATGCATAAGTATCTTATCATCTAGATGATCAAATAAACAATGGGAGGACAATATCACTTCCTCCTCCTGCCCAACCACATATAGCACTACTTTCAAGGCCTTCTAGAGGCCCTCTAGCATGTGAGAGAGACTCACGTTTGTGTTTGTGATTCACTTCTGATTTGCCTCTGTGTTTTCATTTGATTGAAACTACAGTGAGGAGGAATGTATTGCAGAGAATTTAATGTTGAAAAGTTGTTGCAAGATTAGAAAAGGTCTACCAGTTGCTAAAGCTAATATGTGCACCCATATCTGAATTCTGTAGAATAACCTTTTTCTCATTAAGTGTAGCATTTTAACGAATTAAATTTATAACAGGCACTGCCTTGGACCTTACTAGCAATAAATTGTTTAGAAGAGTCAGATCTTCGAGCTATAGGTACCACATATTGTAGTTAATTAAGGCACATTAGTAGCACTTTTATTAATCAGAAATGATAGCATCACCCTTGAAACCTCTTGCTTAATATTTCTATATTAGCATTTCAACTAGTAATGAATCAAACTTCCAAATAAATATAGCTTAAGATAAAACCATTAAAATGATGTGTGTTAATATTCAGTGCATTGACTTCTTTCTTTTAACTGATCTGCATCTCCAGAAATATATTGTGAGGAAAAATGAAAAGAAAATCTTGAAATATTTGACGTAAAGTAAAGAATGGATCCAAAATAACCCCTTACAACATCTTAGTCTCATCTCCAGGAAGCTCCTCTGTAGCCAAGTGAACCCAATGACATCTCTACATGCTTAAAACAAACAACATCTGTTAGCATGATAGCTCTTGGTCATGCAACCTTGGGGAAAAAAGGTAAGGAACTTCTTGAAAATGGAAACTCTGTTGTGTTAAGAAAATGGCTTCTCCAGTAGGCAAGAAATAGAATAACTGAAAATAAATTCTTTGTTTCCAAAGATTTTTCCAAAGCCTGCATACAGGCTTTGAAAAGTTTCTGAAAAATATCACAAAACTTTTCACTTTAGAAAGATTAAACCTGGGATCCCAAGACATCCTATTTTAGATACTTTAAGCACAGCAGTACTTAAGCACCCAACTGTGGATAGGGGACAGGAAGCATACCACAAAGAGTTGAAGAGTCTCTGACCTGGTGAGTTTTCAAGTTAAAATATTGGATGTTCTTGACTGTTAAAATTGAATCTGTCTCACTTTTTTGTTTTTGAAACTAATAATTTATTTTTGTCCAGTAAATTTTTTACCTGGTATTTTTTCAACTTAAACATTGAACAAACACGAACTGCAATTCCTAAGAAGGTATCTTCTTAAGTTTGTCTGTCCTCAGTAAACATAGAAAATCATCATCTTAAGGAGTCTTAAGCTCACACACTAACCTTATTCATTTCCCAATCTATTAAAATCACATTGCTGTTTGCTACGTATAAGATAACACCAGGTTTTTTAGTGGGTATTGCAATGGTCTGTATTTTGAGTGGACTCCTTCAATCTATTTCTACCTCTACCTCCAGCTGTTTTGCTGAGATTACTAGAGTTGTGTGACAATTAATGAAGGTTTTTTAAACACTTACAAATGCAAGTGGTGTTATCCTCATGGCCAATACTATATCAAACATACTTGGTGAGGATAGCTGCTCCTGCAGATTGCAAGGGTGGTGAACTTCACAGTTCAAGAACAGGGCCATCTCATGAAGCTCCATAAAATCTTATAAATGAGATTTTCTTATACATACCTATCCATTTTAAAACAGTCTACCTCTTCTTTTCCTCCTTTTTAACACCACCTTCTTTAAGTGTCCTCTGCTTTTACAGAGTTTATTCAATGTATCTGTCCATGTACCCTCTATCTAATTTTGTTTCTTTGTAATTTTTTGCTTTTTTTTCCTTTATGTAAGATTCAGTTAATCCAGTTTCTATTCACCATTTCTGTCACTGCTTGAGTCCTTGCTTTAAAAGACTACACAATTGGCAAAAATGGATACAGGCTTTCTCTTGCCCTCCTTCCTCTCCCTTTCCCCACCTTGTTCCTATCACTAGCCCTGGTATAGATATTTGAGTGCAGAAGGATAGAGAGGTGGGTAGAAGAAAGTGCTGAGCAGAACAAAGCAAGGATATATTTGCAACTGGTTCATCATCTTTTCTGTATCATCTGCTTGATAAGAACTTACAAAAAGAAGTGAATTTTTACCAGCAGACTCTGCTATTTTTGAAACAAAGATGACCACAATTCTGTTATCTCCTTGTTCTAGACTCTGCAAGATCTGCAGGTAATAAAGTTTAAGTGTCGATAGCCCATTTTGTCCTTCTATCAGCTCCTCTGTCAATATTCTGAGCATCTTTAGCTTACAAAGGTAACGTTAAAAATTTAGAGCATTCATGCCCTATAAAATCCAGGCCCATATAGAACTGCAGCTACACACAAACCTGAATTTTCCTGTAAAGGCAACAGTAACAGATTTGAGGCATCAGGGACATCATTCAACAGACAAGAAGGAGAAAATTAGAAAAACAGCTTTCACTGTTGGATTGTTGAGATGCTATCTCCTATTCCAGGTCACCTTTTAAGGAAAGCTTCAAATACATTCAGATTCTCTGGTATTGTTCTTTTGGGATCTTACAGCTTGTCCCTGTGCTTTCAGCATATAAACCCTCTTCATTAAAGACAAAAGAAGTTGAGGTACAAAGAAATATTTGCCTTTTCAAAGAGCTTTTCTGCAAGACAGTTTCAGAAATGAAGTCTGCCATATTTTCTTCTCAAGTTCATTCAATGCACAGGTCTTTGAGTCATTAAAGCTTTCTTCTTCATTCTTCCTTACTTCAGAAGTAACCTACAAGTATTTTAAGAACAAATATAATCTCCTCCTGAGGTCCTGCCATTTTCTCTGACAGTCAGAAGTGTGCTGTGAGGTTCAATACAAGGTACAGGAGAAGATCAGTAACCTTCAGAGGACCAGATTCAAATCCCACTGCAGTCAATGGGGTATTCGAAGTTTGATGTCAATAGAATTGAGCTACAAGTGCATTACTGCCTGTTTGTATGCTCTACTCATGTATACCAATCACACCCTACCCAAAATATAAAGACACGCATGTTTATCAAATCTTGTTTCAAATATCTCCAGAAACTACATTAACAGAAATCACAGTAACTGCTCTGGTGCCCAAATACCCATGCGTTAGCTTTTTCTACTTTGCATCACCATTTTCTTCCAGAGCTGCCGCCACTGCTGCTGGTAGGACAATGGGGAACATGGAAGCTATTGGCCACACAGACCAGACTTTCTTATTTTCAAAGGTAAATGGAGAAGCTAACAAAATTCAAACATGGCTGTGGGCGCTATCTCTGTCCCCCTCTAGCCACACTTTCTTTGTGGCAAAGAGTTGGTCTTTGGTTGCTTGGTGTTAAAGTCTCCCTTATCATCAAGTTTCAGTGGTGCATATAGTCCATTTTTATACTTTAGGGGTCTTTCAATCTTCCTTAGTGTAAGTTTTTACTGTAAGCCTTTTTCCTTTTTTCTCCTGTCCCTATTCCTAGTTTATGTGACCAACATACTACCAGCTGTTGAGTGACCGACATTTAGCTTCTCTTCTTAAGGCTCCTGCCTGCTACTGGAAACATGTAATATAAGCAAATAACTGACAAACCAATCTCTCCCTTGCAATTCTGGTGTAGACTAGTTTTTTAGTTTAGAAAAGCTGAAGACTTGCCTGTAAAGGCTCAGACTCAGAGTGTGAGCTGATATATTTAAAATATAAACAAACTTCATGATTTTTAACCTTTTTTGTAATTATCCTGGATTCTGGTTCCTGATGCTGAACACCTGATATTTAACAGTAAGGTATGGGAAAGGTTATATGAGAGCTGGTTTACTTCCTCTACCTCAAGCCACAATCCTGAGACCAGAATCAAAACTGAGGTATCTCCAAAAGGTGCAATGGCATGCTCCTCAGTTTTCTGAGTGCTACTTTCTTCAGACTCAGGCATCCATTATCCTAAGTCCTTATTCTTAAACTACAGACATCTTGTAAACCTCCAGGCTCCTGCTTTCAACTCTTCATGGCAACAAACCTAAAAGAGAAGAAACCATCCCTTTTCATAAAACACATATTTCAGCCAAAAGTCTCATTACGCTGTTGTAGGAGCCCCATAGCATTTTTACTTCTGGTACTTCTGCCCAGGAGGAACACATAAGTATAGGTGGGGCCAGGCTCCTGGCAAGGCCCAATACATTTTGTCACAAGGATAATTTCACTCTTTAAAAATTCTTGTTGAAGGAATGAGTATCATAATACATAGGAAATGAATATAAGTACATTAAAGATGCTGTTCACTTGAGAATGTTCTTGAATGTCCTGTATTTTTCTGCAGTTTGACCATTTGACTTATGCCAGCATGCAGTTCAGAAGGAACCATGTTGCTTTCATGTGTCTGCTCATATGAGTCATGCTATAGGGCTTTCACTTTATGATTGGCTGACTGTAATTCATTTCAGATATAAATGCTTGCAAAAAATACATTTTAAATTTTTTTGCACAAGGATTCAGATATGCAGGCTAATATATGTATTTTGCAGGAATATTCATTTCAGAGAAACTCAGTCATAGAAATACTTATGGGAAATGATCACAGAAGACAAGTGCATTGATATGAACATGCAGGCACTACATTGAAAATTATGATTCTCCAAAGACCTTCTCAGTTACAACCTAAAATCTTTAAGCACCTCAGCTTTTGCCAGAATAATTTTCTGACAAAAGGCTTTCTTTATTAGAATGGATAATAGATTTAGGTTTCCTCTTCTTATCTTCAGCCTCTGACTAATCTCCTAAGCTTTATAAGTTATTCCATCTTTCTTTGTCTGACCCAACTGTTTTATGCAGAATGGTATAGCTTCATCTAGAGATATTGAGAGGTTATGCCTTTCCTTGGCTCCTTTTCCTGTCCTCAGACCCCTTACCCAACTTCAAAAAAGAATGCATGGTCTAGTAATAGGGCACTTCCTGAGCTGTGGAAGGATTTAACTTCATAAACCTCAGCCAAGGAGCAGCTAAGTTTAGGCATCCAGGGACACCTAAAATGGCAACCAAGTTGCCTAGCCTAAAATTTAATCTTACCCCAGATATTTTTTGAGATCTACCTTTTTGTCCTTTCAGAGAATCCTAGGAGAACAGCTTTTCTTAACATAATTCAGTTTCTTGGTGAAAATAGTAAAACAAAAGAAAAATAATAATCTGTGTAATCAGCATAGGTCCTCATGACCAGCTGTTTACACTGACTACGTAGTCTGTTTGGTTCAACAATTTCCTCATACTCATTTGAAGGAGGGACTGTTATTGTTCTGAGAAGTGTCTTAACCCTAAAGTGCTCCAGTGTGATGGGTTATTAGACCTCTGATGTCAAGCACTCTGAACCTCTCCTGTTAAAACTCTTCTACTGGAAATACCTAACTATTCATTGAAACAGGACCTGAACTACCTATGATCCTAACTACTGGTCTGCTCAGTCAGTTGTATGCTGCCATTAATACAACACTATATTGTTGATAAGAAATGGGAAGGCTTCAGCAGGAGGGAAATAGAAAGCTGTACTTCAAACTGCACATGGTGCCATATAGGGCACTTTTGTGTATGGTGGATGTTGTTGATTTCTTATTTAAAATTACAGATTGACTGGGTTAAGCCCTGGACTCTGTAAGAGAGTTTACAGCTCTCAAACACAAGTCAGGGGAAGTACTGCCTTTCAACCCAGATGTTAAAATCTCTTTGAGACACAGAGTCTAAATAACTTCTTCCCTAATGGTTTTCCTCAGCTGAGTTCTGCCTTTCCTCAGCTGAGCTATTAACTTCCTTTCAAGTTAATTTTTAGGTATCTTTCTTTCCCTATGTGTTATTTAGGCCTTTTTGCTCTGATCTGCACCTGAATGGCAAGCCATCTACAAACTACCATTGAAGGGCTAAATATCGCTTCATGGAGATTACCCCGTGGAAATCTGGACTCTTGAGGTGCTTTTATTAGTGACTGTAATATGACCCCTCCCCTGTGATGAGATTCCTTTGGTGAGTCTTCCATTGTTTGTAGCTTCATCAGTCCCATGAGATACAGTGGTATGGAAAGGTTCATTGGAAAATGTGGGTGGTAATGTTCCATCACCTCCATATTTCCCAATTGTTTTACAATAAAGGATAAAGCATTACAATGCATCATGCTATTACATTGTCATGTTCCACTGGTGCTATCATTGCACAGTCCATAAATTCTTGCAATGAAAAAAAGACTACTAAACTGTCTATACAGACAATGTTAAATTCAATGTGTTGCCTTCTGTTCCATCTCAATTAGCAGCAGCTAAATTGTTGGAACCAATTCTGCATCTTCATTTGCACTGCCTGTCTAATAGCCTGATTTACATCAGTAGCACCAGCACAGAATTTTAGTTAATTGGGATTTCAGTAGCTAAATGGCATTTCATTGTCCTAGCAAAACAAACATGTGTTTATGAGTTTTTAAGTAAAACTGTAAGAAAGAGCTTCAAATGATGCTTAGTTTATCAAGCAGCAAAACTGCTTTCTATTACAATTCACCATTTAAAAGGATACACAAAACACTAACATATTCTTTGGGGAGGGGATGCCTATAGCCACAGTAGTGACAGGAAAGGTGTAAACACTGCATAGAAACTCACCTGATAGTGGCTTTGTAATACAACTGTTCATTAGATAATTCTGCTGTACTGTAGAGGTGGAAACTTCTCCTTGTGAGCAGAATTAATTTCACAGAAACTGTGCTGTTTTATCACAAAGGCTTAAATGCATTGTGAAATTCACTTCTTTTTATGCTCTACTTAAGTCCTGCTGACACCCAGAGGGACCTAGAAATAGCTTCCTGGCTATAAGATAGTGTTTGCTTTATTGCTACAGTATTGCCTAAGGGCTTATGCTATGATGGAGCTTTGTTTTTACTGTCACTTGGTATTGTTAACACCAGGCATTCTAGAATGATGAGTCATGCCCTTGAAAATCATGAGATAGTGTTAAAAATAATGAATTTAAAATCCATAATAATAACGTGCCTTGGGGCTTTATTATTTTACCTCCTTTTTTTGAGATTAGACTGGATGAGAGTCCAATGTTATTCTCCCATCAAAAAAACCAAGCCTTACATTATCAAGATACAAGGGTGATATATTCCCCTGATTCTGGGAGATGGGGGCTTTGAAGAAAATACCAAATTATGTAAGCCCTTTTCACTAGTACGAGATGTATAAGCATATACTTATCCATAACCTAGTGAATGTACAACTGAGACAAGTATCTAAGGTGTGGTTGAAGTATGCAAGCAGGCAGGGTGAGGAGGGAGGACAGTGGACCAAAGTGGACCAAACTCTAGGTTTGTGTAAATGAGGAAGTTCCTTCTGGAGCTAACAAATGGAGACAGAACAATCTGCATGCACTGAAGCCTGCCCTGCTCTGTGTACAACTCCTAACATGTCAGATGCAACACACACCTTGTGTAATCTTTACCTGCTGTTTGCCTCCAGAAACAAGCCTTGGAAGTGTATCATAAAGCTCAGTCCCACCCTTGACCTAGGGCAATGGAGCAATTCAGTCTGTCTGCTCCCCTTGTTTCTGTGATTACAAAGAAGAGAAGAGACCACACAGGAAACAGAGGACAGTCCATATAAAAGAGAAATGTGCAAATGTGAAACCCTTCTAATAAATAGTGAAGGAAATTTGTAAAGATTTGTAGTAAGTTGAAAGAGTGAACAAGAACAAGTATCTATAAAGATGGAGAGGTGGGGAGAAATGAATCTGCAGCAATTAAAAAGAAAAAAAAAAAAGGTATAAGAAACCCTGATTAGAATTCAGCGCAGACTCAGATGTCCTGCAAGGGACAGTTGCATATACTGTGTGAAGCATCCTCAAGGCATACCTCAGAATAAAGTGACTGATGACTACAATAATGACTTTTATTTCAGTTCTCTATGTCAGTGTTCAGAACTGAAAAACCACTCCTGCTTAGAGCTACAGAGCACATTAATGAAAATGCAAAAGACAAAGTCAAGAATCTCATTTTACCTTGGGGGAGAGGCAGTTTAATACAATTCACTTTTCAGAAGCAATAGAATTTCTCTAAAGTGATGACAATGTTGCAAATTGATGACAACTTCAGTGAAAGTCAAAGAAAGCAGATAAAATTTTGCATGAGAAAACAATTAAAACCCCAACACTTGTGAAAGATCTTGGTGCCAAAGCAAAATAACATGCTGAATTATCTCTGAATCTCAAGGGAGCACTTAATCAGCCTTCCATAAACACTAATGAAAGGTTTATAGTAAAAATCCAGTGCAATTGTTTTAAATCTGCACATGTCAGTGCTAGGTCAGCAATAATGATCATGAAAACTTGATCCACAGAGTTTTAAATTCACAATAGTATTTGTCTAATTGGTTTTCTTCTTCGTTTAACACTTTATTTTGCTTACAGTGGAACGTATAAAAGTTAAAATTGAAAGGAAATTCCTCAAATTTTCCATTTTGAAAAACAACATAATGTGGATGACTGTTGGACTTGTAGATTGGAAAAGAAACAGCTTTGAGTGATTTGTAGTACATCCAGGATTGCATCCATTTATCCACCACAGTGGGCCTCAGTTTGATCTTGGGAAGAGAGTAGTTCTGTTAGGTCCATGCTGTTAGGCTGTTCTTTCACTAATGCACTGTGCTTCATCAGCAAGAACATAACTGCAGTTATCAGATTCTTTGATTCTACTAGCATAGTATGGGCTCAGTAAAGCTGTTTTTCAAGAGTGTAAGATGGTTCCCAGTGCTGGTAGAGGAACCGATTACATTCCCATGGAAGAGTTCTCACAAAACCCTTTCTGTAGCAGCAAATGCAAGTTTTCCAAATTTTTTTTTTTCTCTGGAAACAAAGATTATGTTGGCTCTCCACCTGTTTGTTCATCTGTTTGTCTCCTAATCCTTACCTAAGTAACTGTCAGATCTGTTGGCCAGATTCAACTACATTTCGCAAGGAAGCAGAGGCATCAAAGGTAATTGCATTCATAAATGTTTTGTGAAAAGCAGTGGGTGAGGAGAGGAGTGAGACCCAAATTATGGTGTAAACTCAATGAGTGTAAACTCAGTGGTTAACTGTTCTGCTTGGCTTGCTGCTGGCAAAATATTATACACAAAGTTTGGAAGCTGTTTGAGTGCACACCCTCAGTCTATTAGAGGGCAGCTAGTACAGGGATTAGACTGAGTGTGGAAAGGCTATTCATCTTTCTAGTAATAGATGAAGGAAATGAGGAACATGGAGGTATTTCAGAGAAAGGTAAGATTTTCAAGGTCATAGGATTAAAGGAAGGCGCTGGGGTAATTGCTGACAGAGAACACCAGAATATGAGAGTTGGTATCTCGTTAATTCTCCCACTTGTAGAACAGTGTAGTTTATTTTCACCTGCTTAAAAACAGTTTATGGTTTCCATTAAATGGTATTCAAATGCTGCTATGCTGTGATATCCTTTTCTGCCTGATAAACTGCCTCTCATGTACTACATTTAGAATTTTTCATTGGACTGATGGGAATCAAAATGTTCCTTTTTGTCATACAAAATAAGGAAATGTTTACTTTCTGGGTACATTCATGATCAGTCAACATCTCCCTGAACCACTAAAATGCCACGTGTTGATATCTCATGCTGCTATTCTCCACTGGCAAGTCTCCAGTTCCTGTGATGAAGTGTGTTTTCTCTAGCTGAACTGCTGTAACGCTTCACTGTATTCTCATGACTGCAGTGACCATGGGAAAAGTAGTCACCATCTTGCCAACTAGCCTTAAAGAATAATTTTTTTATTCAGAAGAAAAGAAGTAAAAATGGAAATGAAATCTGGAGGCAGCTTACATATGATGATACTTTCCCAAGAATAAATTATACTATAATTCAATAAAAACAAACATGGGAAAAACCCCTCAAACAATAGTACTGACACTAAAAATAAAATGAAAAAAAAGGATACTAAAACTCCAGAGAGAAATATGTAAACTAACTGGTATCTGCTTTATGGCTTCTACAAGTGTAAAGTGTAAATCAGTAGTATCTATATCGGTATCACTGGAGTCTCAGTCTGTGGACCTGGAGTGACAGCAGAAATTGGCTCCATAACATTTAATTTGGTTATATTGAAACACTTCTGCAGATGACAAATTTCCTGGTAAAATTTCCTTCCTCCCAGTCACCAGTGGGTAGGAATCCACAGGAATCTCAAAGGATTGATTAGAAAGCCAGTAACTACATTAGCTAAATTTATGCACAGACAAAATCTGTAGTTTCAGTCTCCTGTGACTTGTCTGAATGACAGTAGTGTAACAATTAAACTCCATAGTAAGTAGAGAAGTAGAGAAGGAGAGCTGTGAGTCTCTCTCTTTGATCTTCCTTTTATTTATTTATTTAGTTAATTCTTTTGGCCTTTGGTTGAGTTTGACAGGATTTCCATTAACTCTTAATGGGCAAATTGAGGGGATTTTGGATTTTGATTAAAGTTTCTCAGACATAGTTTCATTCTGCTTTAACAGCCCCACATCTCTGCTCAGTCCCCTCTGCTGTTTCTGTTAAGAAAAATATTAAGTCAGAGAAAGTAACACATCACAGAGATGCTGCCACCACGGCAGATAACTGTCTGACTGCATTGAAATCACTGAAATTAATGATGGAGATGTGATGAAATCATTCATCTTGTCCATCCTGACTGTCATAGGAGGCATTCAGTGCTTATACTGCTAGAAATGTTCAGATGGATAGATATAATTTAAAGTGCTGGGCACACTGCTTTGCCTAAAAGTTGGAGCTCAGAGCAAAGTGGGTAAATATTCCATAAATAGTCCATTCAAGAATAAACCAACTTTGAGTCAGCTGAGGACAAATGTTTTCTCTATCTTCTTTTCCATAAACATTTGCATGGGTAAGGTTTTGTTCATACATCTACACAAAAGGAAACTCAGAGGCATACAAAGAGACATGATGGCTTGACAAGGCTTAGCCACTTGAAAGAGGCTGCTTCTGCTGTCTTGGGTTTGCAGTGGGAAGACAGAAAGGGGTCTATCACTTGTTCTTCACATATAGGATGAAAGTGGGGTAGAAATTTTTATAGTGGACCTCTGCTGCTTCCAGTAAGCCTCAGTCACAAGACAGACTGAGCACAAAGTGTATATATATTTGGTAGAAGCAGTTTTGCAATAGGTATTAACATTTTTTTTCCTTTTGAGTCAGGACATGAAGCTAGGATGCACTCACACCAGTGGCATGTCTGCTGGTTCCTCTTGTTACGCATCTTGTATCCTGCACCATGGCATGCAGATTGCTAACCATGACTGTGTCATTTTTCATTCAGGTTGTGGATTAATCAGGTCCTGAGCTGCTCCCTGCCCTGGGTACCTCCAGCTGCTATGCTGTGAGGCACAGAGTACACACCACTCATCCCAAACTCAATTTTGCTGGCTGCTGTTGTGGCTCCTTCCTTTCTGTAGAAATCTGCTTTCAGAGATGAATGCAATTTAAAATGTTCTTGTGATCTAATATATGTAGTTTCATGTTATTCATGTTTTCCTTTTGTCTGGGTTCTCCCATCTTCATGTGTTTAAATGGGATGATGGGATAAGCAGCAGGGATTGTGTTACATGTGCCATCAAGCTTCTCGAGGGGAATATCCAAAGCAGGAGTGAGGAGCTGATGTCACTAAGGAGCTCCGAGATTTACTATGAAAAGACAACTGAGCCTGTAAAACTGGATTTGGGGTGCAAGACCATAGTTTCATGACCACAGAAGGCTGGAACTCTTCACTCCTTCCCATGGTGAGAGAATGTGCTGGTGTCTGGTTGTTCCAACCTTTTTCTGTTCCTCTCCAAACCTGAAGAGATGGACGACATAGGAAACTGTGTTGACAACGGTGCAAATCACGATCAGAAGCTATAGCACCTGTTATTTTCATAAATGAATGGACTTAAAATGGAAGAGATTGTACTGATGGTCTCCGCCCAGGACTATGGGCAGGTGAGCCTGTTTTATTTTATCTGCATAATATATTTCTCAGAAATAGTCCTGTGGCAGTTGCATCTCTGGTCTGAGCTCAGAACAGCCTCCTGTTCAGAGTGCAGTTTTCTGTGTCTAACCATTTCTGGATAACTTTAAATAAAGCTCCAAATTGGGAAAAGTGTTGTTCCATTCACAAAATCTACTGATATCCCCTTTCCATGTTGTTTCATTTACTTCAGAGTGGAGGTGAAAAGGCACTGTTGATCAGCACTACCAGTTTCAGCTAGAAACTTTCCAGTCCTCTACCTGTATGTTGAATATTTGTTGTGGCAGGTCCTCTCCCTTGACTGAGCTGCTTTGGAGCTTCCAGATGAACTCTGTTATAACCGAGGATCTGCCAGTAGGGCAAAAGAAACAAGAATACTGGGAGGTAATTAATTGAAGCCAGATTCAGATCAGTAGTTACAGATGGACAGTCTTACTAAGTAAGTAAATTTGTTCCCTATTAGAGGAAGTTATATTCACTGACAGTAATATTATTTCTACCAATACTCATTCCCATTATTTTCTATTGATAAAATGTACTTACAGCAGCAAATGATGACATTCAGGTGCCCTGAACAACTTCCTTTTTAAGTAAGATAGACAAACAAAGACATATGAAATTTGCATGTGAGAAAAAGGCAGTACAAAGACTATGCGTTGAGCTAATATGCTGAAATGTGAAAAAAAAATTCTGCAAAAGTGTGCACTTTTAGGATGCAGAGGTGTGAGCTCTACTTGCAATTGCCTCCTGTGATAGACCAGCTGTATGTCATCTCTCTGTTTTAGAGGCTTTATACTGGTGCTCCTGTGAGTGAAAGACCATCACTGAGGAAGAGTTGCAGTGGAATTTTATAGATTTAATATCTGCTCTTCTCCTCCAGCATCCCATGTGTCACATGCAGCTGGGCAACGGATAGCTGGTCCAAGAGCTGAAGTTTTCACATTTGGGTTCATGTGTGTCCTGAAGAATCATGAGGTCCTGCACACAAAATCCATGCTCATAGCCTGATCACATTGCAATCTGTGCTCTGGCTCCGCGACCCTGAGGAGACAGGAACACAGATCCCCTCAGCCTATACCTTAAAACTTTATTGTGTGCAATCCCAAAGTGTATAAGAGAAAGAGTTCATGGCTTTATGCTGCAAAAATGTAAAGTGTGAAGTGAGACCCTATAAGCACAAGTCTAAGTCTAGTAGACAGTGTTTGAATCTAGATGGGTTTGTCTTGGACTCTCCTTGTTTTATTTCACAGAGTTGTTAAAGCTGCAGGACAGCTATGGCCATCACTCACTCTGGTAGCTGTTACAGATACCGAGGGTTGGATTTGAATAGAGGCTTCTCTAATGTTGTGAGATTAACAGGAGTTGTGACATTGTGAGAGGTTTCAAGTTCTTATGCATAGAGTGGAGAGCGAATGCTATTAATACAATTAGGATCCAATTTTTCCCAGATGAAAGTTAATATAGATTGTAGATTTACATTAGAAAGCAATGAAGACATTATAGATGAGCTTGTTTTAGAGAATCACATTGGATTGACTGCTCACATATAACTACAACTGAAACTGAATAGAAGGATAAATAAAAAGGAACACTTACCACTTGTTAAGTGAAAGTGAGGTTTCTCTCTTCTGTCATCTCTTACCTGTTGATAAAACTGAGTTCTGAGTTTCTGAAACTTCGAAACTCTGTTTTCAGAAGAGACTTCTGCCATTTGGCAAGAAGCACTTCAAACTCTGCTTATTATTAAGTTCACCTTGTAATCAAATTTTGGATATTTTATACAATTCACAGACTTTAATATGTGCTTAATTATACAAATTATAGCTTCAAATACATACTTCTAACTGTCTAGTTATGATTTTTCTTCTGTTATTACACACACTCATACATTAATTTACAAAACCATAAATATATTTATTTATGACAGTTTAACCACAGCTTCTTTTTTTTTTTTTTTCTTTTTACTGTTTTTTATCTGTCTTGCCTGATTGTGCCTTTGGGATCTTCCAGGATTTGAAACAGTTCCCAGTTGTCATTCTCTATTTAAATTCTTTCTTTCATCAGATTTAGCTTGGTGAGTTACAGGTCTTCACTGTATGAAACTGAATCTTCAAAAAGTCAATACATTCTTGGCTGCTTTTTAATTCTGTGTGCAAGTAATGAATAAAATGCAACCTCTCCCTAAATAAAGGCACCTTTTGTTGCCATTATCTTGACCTCCTTTGATATCTTGTAGATTGTTTAGGAATGAAAGAGAGAGACAAAATATATGCAATCAGGAATTTCGAACACATTGTGTTTGGAAGCATAGATGCACTTTGTTTGCCAAAGCAGGATTGACTTTTTGCTGACTTTTTTTCTTTTTTTTTTTTTCCTGAGTGCATAATAAAATGCTTTATGATGAATTAAATAATCCACCAGTTATTATAAGAAATGCTACCTCTAAAACATAAATTGCTGCTTACCATGTCTATTTTATTCCTCCAAGTAGAAGACAGAGCACAGCCTCCTTTGTACAGTCTTCTATTTTTCCAAGCTATTGTGCTTAAAGTTTTCTGAACAATAGTTTACAAAGAAAGTTCTCAAGGATATTGACCAACTCTCATGGGAAAATTATTTGTATTAGGGTGTCTTTTGGAGATAAATGACCATGATTTTCAAGATAATCGATCAACATTAGTGTTATCAAAGCTGTCATGGGAATTAAGGGTTTTAGAAGTAGGATCTTCATATTTAGGGAAAATAAAATTACTATTGATCAAAAATAGAATAATTATACCAGTTTTGATTGTAGACATTTTATTAATGACAGGTTCCCTTTGTAAATGAAAGCCAACACACACAAAAATTGATGCATCAATACCCAAAGAAATTAATTTTACCCAGTATTAATGCCAAGTCTGACACAATCACTGTACCAACAGGGACAGTTTTACAAGGATCAGTTTCAATCCTGAATTTTGAAGACATCTCTTCTACTGTCAGTGGTCTATCAAAGGGAATGACTATCATACTCAGACTGTGTAAATAGGAAATTCTTGGAAATAAATAGATCAATCTAATAACGTACTTGGAAAATACAGTGTGTGCCAGTCCTATAGCAATACATTAGTAGTCAATTAAGTTCTTACTTTTGTCTCCAGTGGTGCTCCTGACAACATTTTTCATCTGGCTGCACTAGAACATAAATTTGTGATACATAAGACCTGCACATAAATATTAATCGTAGAAACTTGTTCTCTGCTCATGAAAATCCAGGCTGAGCAGTCCACTTCTGGAATATGCCACTTCCTGCCTTTTTCTTTCTTTAACTTAATCTAAATGTACATATATGGAGATAGATAGGTATGAAGGGTGGAGCGTGTTCAGGAACGTGTTTTGGAGCTGGTAGATGAAGTTACAAAGTTTGTACCAGTAACATTAACATGGGTCTCCTCTCTGCCACAGCTTCTACGAGGGTCACTAACAAGGACTTTTTCTAGATGCCTTGTTTCATTCATATTCATTGTCTAAATTTTGTAATATATTAACAGTGCCTAAAATTGAGTACCTGTCAGCTGAAGATCACAGACCATTTGACATAGATTACAAACTCCCTGGACAAAAATCACTTTAGCCTCCATTGAATCCCTTCTGTATCACAGAATATAAGTTTGCACCACATACTAATTCTTCATACTAGCTTCAATAAGGAAGAATATAATGTATTAGATTCAAATGTAAGGTCTACTTATCCAAACCTACAAACAAAATTTTACAAGTAAATCAGAGTCAGAAGATAACATATATGGAAACACCACCATCTTCTAGCAACTCAGTATAGCACAAACCTTGGCTTCCTATCACACCTGGAAAAGAACACCTCCAGCAAATATGACACCTACCAGTACTAAAAGCATTGGATATTTCCTGGCTCAGAGCCCTGATTGGTATTATAATCTATGGCACCTGAACATTCCTAATGGCAGCACTGTGATCAGGCAGCTAATTAGCTAGCAAAGGGAAATATTAAGCCATCAATTACTGATTACTATGCCATTATGTAAGCAAGCAATCATGCGATGGAAATGTACAAGCCTGGAGGATAGAAAAGGCCCAAAGTAATTTTATGAGCATAAAGTGGTCCAGATACAGGAGGAAAAGAACAAATACTAGCACTGAGGGGCATATTGCACTCATGAATAATCAGCTTGTTTGAAGACAGTGCCTGCTAGTGAGAGAGTTACCACTGCTTTAGCAAACCAGTGACCCACCTGTAATGGGGAATCCTGCAAGAAAAGTGAGTGGGTAAATTGCAGCCTCTAAGGTCGGCAACACAATGTGTTTCTCTCCCCAGTGTTTGATAATAGCAGATGGAGCAAGTGGTACTGTGAAGTTCTCCGACTGGTGTGAAATGAAATGTGAAATACTTCTTTTTGCATCTCTTTTTTTTTTTCTTTTTTTTTTTCTTCTTTTTTCTTTTTTCCACTTGTGCAGATCCATAGCTGAAGAAAAGCCTTACAAGTATGTTCTTCCTTATGGAGCTACTTCATGTTATGTTAGCTGCTAATTTGGCCTACTGATGTCAATGCAAATGTGACTTAGGTTGGAGTACTGATCTATGGTACTGATTCTAATATAGATTTACACCTTTTGAGGATTGTATCTAGAATTAGTTCTTTATTTCAGAGTGACATTCCCCTTCAATTACATATTATTTATATATATGTTAGAAATGAGCAAATAACATCTAAAGTAACTTCACACATATATTTTTCTTCTACTCCTTAAGAGAATATGAAATGATGTAACTTTCCATGAAGGACTATGGGCCAACAACTCTTGGTCTTGAGCTCCTTATGAAATTAAAGTCAACTCTATGAAAACATTCTGCAACAGTTACCTAAAGCTTGTCTTTAATCCAGCAAACTCACATAGTGAAATCAACAGAGATGACAAACTAATACATAAACAGTTGCAACAGGTCTGTTTACCATCCTTGATATTTGCAGAACAGTTTGTATTTACATCCTCTAGATTGAAACAGTATTCTGGATTTGTACTTAGTGAAGTACTTGGTTATCTATATCCTTACTTTTCATTATTTTGTAAAGTTGTGGCAATACATCCCGCCCCCCCATCCTGCCAGCAGGAAATGAAACTTCTCCAGGAAGGGAGAAGGGGAAGGAAACCCTGGAGGGGGCAGGTTGAAATTTGAACTGGCCAATTGAGATGTGCCAGGTACACCGAGGTGACCCTCCTAGCCAATAGAATTAAATGACCACAGGTCAGATTCGACAGGAGTATAAAAGGGGTCCCGCTGGAGGACATGTTGGCAGTCCTCCTCAGAGCAGCGGGTCTGCAGTCGGGGACTCCCCCTCGGGCTGGGGCACCGCCTGAGGTAACTCCTCGAGGGAGAGAGCCCTCAGCTTTTAGGTGAGTGATACACGCATTTTGAGCCATCACTTTAAATCTTGGGGATTCTTAAGTCGGCCGTGTAGTATTAATTCTCTTTACATCATTGAGCCTGTGGTTTTATAAAATGTTACTGGACTTCTAACTAACTTTTGCTGAAGAATAAATCTGAGTTTTAACACCTGTTGGATTTGGTTAGTCATGCATCCGTAACAAAAGTGCCATTAAAATTTACTCTGAGTCAGATTTTACTGCTTTTGATGGTGCAGAATAGCACTTCCTTACTTGAACAGACAATAAGAATTCTCATGTGGGAAGTGTTATTTATTGAAAGTAAGATATATTGATAGACTATGAAGAATACTTGCCATTTTACAAAACTCTATAAGGTATACATTACATGTTTAAACAGTGGTACTTTATATGAAGTTGCACAGAACATTACTCTTCAGAAAACTGGGAGAAAACAATGTTCTTTCTGGAGCATATAACTGATTTCAGAGGAGCATCACAAGTTACCGTGGAAAACAAGAACTTAAATTACTTTATGAAACTGCTAAACAAAACAGGGTGATTGAATGATGAAGTCCAAAATATCAGAGCTGGTCAAAGATCTATTCCAAAACAATTTGTTTGCCATGGGGAGATGCCACTTAATCTGTACAAATCTTTAATTCAAGAATACAGTATTTAACTTCACACCTGTGGATTTATGTAGGCTGATCTCCTGGCCCACACTGCATGATGGACCAGAAAAAAGCATTTTGCCTTAGCATGAGAGCCCATGACTGATAAATCTCCTCTGCTAAGCATGAAATCATAATGAGATTTCATGTAGATGAGATTTAAGGTGTTTAAACCATAAAATAGCTATACTAGTAAATGAACTGTATCAAGTCATTTAACAGTCCGTTTAGCTCAGTACACATGTTGCCCAGTAGACACTGAATAGGAAGAAGTATATGAACAAAACAGTACAAAGTGATATTTTCTCCCATTCTTATTCCCAGATTCTGGAAATCTCTGGTGTAAGGATTTCCTGAGATGGGTACTATAATGTCATTTTTGTGTTTAAGAGCCTGTGAAGAATTTTCTTGCATTAATAAATCTAGTTACTTTTTTAACCATTTATACTTTTGACCCCTGTACTCTCCCGAAGCAATGGTGTGCGAAGAGTATATTGACTTTAGTTTAAGACTCTTGCTCAGTCATTGTATTGGGTTCCCTCTAGCTCTTGTGTTACGTGAAATGGCAAAAAAATTGTTCCCTGTTCATCTTCTCCATGTCAGTAACGATTTTGTTGTTGCCTGTAATATGCCTGTCTTCTGTCTCATCTCCAGTATTAAGATCCCTTATCTTCTTGTTTTTCCTCATCTGAAATCTGCTCCTTAATTTTTGTTGGCCTCATTTAACTGCTCCAAGGCGTTATAGCACAGCATAATGCACTTTCTCTTCTTTTTCCCAGTATTTCTCTCTCGCCTCTTTCTAATAATATGTTTCCCTCTTTGGCAGATGTTGAGCACTGAACTGATGTTTTCACTGAATTCCAGGATCATTTTTTGAGAAGTAAGAGTTAACTTACAGGCCAACATTTTACTTGTCTAATTAAAATTGTTCTCCATGTGCCTCAGTTTGCATTTATTGACACTGAATTTCATCTGATGGTTTATTGCTCAGTTACTTAGCATTAAGAGCCCTCTGTAACTCTTAGCTGTCAATTCTAGTTTTCACTGCTCTGAATAACTTTGTGCCACATCATATATGAATACCTCGAAAAACATTAGGACCGCTTTTGATATCTCTCCATTGTGAAAATTAACCATTTATAGCTACTTCTTCTTTCCCATCTTTTATGTGTTCTCATGAGAAGGTCTTTTCCTATGCTCTGTGGTAATGTATCTTCCAACAGTTGGATAAACTGCTCTGGAAATCAGACCAGCTGGAACTAAATAGTGCAGTGAGAAACTGTCACATACTCTTGGGTTTTTCAGTAAGCTGAGAATCTTCACCAGTAGCCTAGAATAAATTAGAAACAAAAAAACCCCAGCTCTTCAGCAATAACACCACGCACGGGAAATGGAAAACAGAGCTATCAAAGTGAAGTCCATCAGCACTGCAGAGGGATTCAGCACAAGATGGTAAAACAACACAAATGAGTTTCAGGCATGAATTTCAAGGGAAAAATATTGTCCTCATGAATAGAACAAGGAAAACTGCACCTGATTTTTTATAATACTTGCCTTGCATTTTGGAGAAAGTAAATTGAGAGAAGTGCCAGTTATACTGCTCATGTGCAGATCAACTACTGTATTTAGGCCTGTCTACAGGTTGCAGGGCTTGAGAAGTGACCTGGAAAGATAGTTTCCATGTATAGGATGCCATGAGTAAAGTAATTCATACAGCCCACTCACAGCTGCAACTTTTCTTGATTGCTCTTGGGACTAGGACAGGTAGTAGACAGTGAAATGCAAGAACAGTCTATGCCTGGGAGCCATTTTACCTCTTAGTCCCCTCAGTCCTTGCGTTATATGATCACACAGACACTTAACATATAAAAAGATGCTTGGGGGAAGGTAGCCTCTTGCCTTCAGAAAAATCCATCCTCCTTTGCAAACTGCTGTTGGCTCAGACTGAGACCTCTGAAAGGGAATCCAGAAGGAGGCTACAGCCTGAGTTAAATGTCACATAAGGCTATAATGGCTTGTGGGCTGAAACCCCTTGTAACGAATGATAACATGAAGCATTGTTTCATTGTTAAGTGCTTAATTCATTCACAGGGTAATTTTAGAATGGTCTTTTGAACCAGTCACTTGAAATGTTTTCGTTTTTCCTTTAGCAAAGCAAATTTTTTCAGCATTTGAATAGTTTTCTCTTCAAGGTCACTGATGAGTGGTTGACCTGTGAGTGGAAAAAAATGCATATCTTCAGGTCACTAGCTTTCAGATGAGGCCATCTGCTTCAAATTGGTGGGAAAAAAATGGCAGAGTCTCTTGCTGGAAATTAATGAATTGATTCAGACATGCTCAGAAAATTGTATTGTGCCACAGGGAAAAAATTATTTATGACCTCATCTGGAGATCACCTTCTGCCTCAAGCCACAAAGACTCTAGAAGTAGGCTGGATAAAGGTATTGGAGAATAGTCTCCATTGGAAATCCTGCCACTGGATGGACTGGATGACCTATAAAATAGTCTTTTGTATCTCTAATTTTGAAGTATTTATGATTTACAGCCATTCTAATGATTTACAGCCATTCTAATCTCATTCTAGCTAGCGTCACTACAGATGCAAAACTTATTCCTACTTGTGTCTTATCTCCCCTTTAGATTTATGAAAGCTATCTGCTTTAATCTTGTAAAATAAGTCAAAGGAAAGGATGAGTCAGTATGTTTTTCTTTAATTTACCATTCTGTTAGGTGCTTTTGTGGCCCCTATTGGACTTGTACTTGAGTTTCCTATACCATCTCTGCCAGAGAAGTATGTTCTTACTTTCTCCATTTCATCTGTGAGGATGAAAGGTCACACAGGACATCTATGACACTGCACAAATCTCAGCCTTGGACTTTTGAGCTCCAGCCTATCTCTTTGTCCACTCGCCCATCCCATTATTTGCAGGTCCAGAAAGAAGAGCAGACAAGTACAAGACTAAGAAAGGAAACTGGCTTTGTTTATAAATTCAAGTCTCTTGCAGAAAATTAAGTACACACATTTTTCAATGTGTTTCAGTGCATGCCTTTTTTAAATTATCATTTGGGGGGGCAGGGAAGTAAATATAACATAGCTAATTAAGTTATCCATTGCATTTGCAGAGATGGATGTGACTGATGAAAATTAGTGGAATATATTGGTAGTAAATCCTCTCCTGGTGCATGTTGTTCTGAGTAGCAATGGTGAGCAAGCATGGTCTTTAAATCAGAGCTCTGACACACCATAAAATCTCGCACTCTTTCAGGACCAGAAAAACGTTGCCAGCAGTTTCCTTAGACAGGACATCTGTCTTCTGGAGTAAGAAGTTGTGAAAGAAAGTGAGCAGAGATAGGATGATGAGAATATCTGAAGACTAGGAAAATAAGCTAAGGAAAG